>NW_027286763.1:38869635-39220790 GCF_022747635.1 Hetaerina americana
TATATACTAAATGTTAATGAGGTTTAATATGGTCACTAAAATGTAATTGATCATTATTATAAATACTGCAGGAAGTTAAGTACCCTCGATTACAATTGATTTTTTAGGTATTGTTATTTAGATTTATGACAACGTTATCTATTCATATGCGTTATATCTTGAAAGGCGATATAGACTCAAAATAAAATTTGATAGAATGTCTAATATGAAAATGCATTTCTCTTAAATGAGTTTTGGTGCTAATATATAAAAATAACTCGTACATTAAAATGATGTGGTGATATAAGTGAATTTTATATGTTAAATATTAATATAATATTCAATTATTAAAGAGTCAACAAAATGAATCACACAAAATGTTTTAGGGGATGTAATTCCAATTTATTCACAAAGTGACTCAAACTCATTATAAGTATATACTAATTACATTCTTAAGTAGAACCTCCTTCATAATAACTCCTTTGAGGTAATCCATTACTCCAAAAAGTTTATTCAACCCCATTTCTGAAATGCAGGATTAGTTGTCTACTTCAAAAAGGGATTGAGAAGCACCAAGCGAGGAAACTCCAGCAAACTTCTAGGCCGTATGTGACAACGCCACGAAGCGCTGTCTTACAACTTATTTCCTTACCAGCTAGTTTAAACTTGATCGTTTTGCAAACCTCCCGGGTTTGAATCCCGCCGTGGGAATAGTGCTGCCTCGTCGCGTGGTTTAATATCGCATTAATCGCACCTCTCTCACAGTGTCATCAGGGGACCGGGCTGGGGAACACGCGGGTGGCACATGCGTTGGGTGTGAGACGCTCCATAAGGCCTTCTTCCGTTGCCTTGATTGAAGTGGACGCGTAATCCCTCGCTGAGCTGAAAGCAAAGAGAGACCGTTGCCGGTTTGGGGAGTAGGTGGGGGCCAATGGGGGTGGAGTTGAGGCAGAGGATTAGACTGTGAGCCTTAGAAAGTGCGACGGACATGCGGAGAGAGAGAGAGGGAGAGAGAAAGAGAAGAGGAAGACAGGAGAAAGAATGAGAGGGGAGCATGCAGTATATGAGGACAGAGAGAAAGGTGTCATAGGGAAAAATATGAAATCAAAAAAAGAATCACTGAGCTTTTTGCCGTTGAAAGGACAGATTTTTCCATCGCCTCGTGGTGATAATTGTTTAATGGCTTAAATGGTGAATTTGACCAGAGTAATGTGATTGATTGCGTGAAATATGTACAAAGAATGATCAAATAACGGTAGGAAATCCAAAAATTACATTTTACATATTGCCTACTTTTCCCAAATTTAGATTAAAAATATTTATTTGCAACGTTCCCTAATCTGTTTATTTCACAGGGTTTTTAGAACTCATTTCTTTCTCCTTAAAAGTTTTTCCAGCGCTCAAAAACGAAATTGATGAACAGGTTTTTTTTGTTTGTCCAAGAAGTCACGCCCCTGAATGTTTACGGAGGTGTATCTTTTACTGTACTGCATTGTCCAGTAAAGAAAGGTACACAAGTTTCAGAACAAGTAAACATTATCCTGATGAAAACTAGTGTAAGTAGATGAATACGAGTGAATCACGAATATGCATACTCGTATTTCAACATTTATCATAAATCTAAATTTCAAAAATTATAAACATTGGTCAGTGAAAGAACATTTGTTTACACAAAATTGAGCGATAAATTGATTGTGTTTATTTTTTAGTTTTATGCTTTTGACCAAGCCCGAATTTAATTCTAATGAACTATTGAATATATTTAAAGTAATTTACTTTGATTTTTTCGTAAAAGAAGTATTACCCGCGTACCCATTATACATCAATGTTTTTTGTTTCTAGGGTGTAAAGTATAAATTGGTCCCCTACAGTTTTTGACTATTGACGTAGATTGCTAATATGGGAGAGGGAAAATATATAAAATAAATTGGTGAAAAGAAGCTTGAACTTTAAAAGGATAATTTATTATTTTCACCCCGGCATTAAAATTAATTGGTATGGATTTTCTTTGACATTTAAATGCTTTAAAGTCTGATAAATACTGTTATTTTAAATTTTATGAACTGGACACGTACAATTTATGAAATAAACATTTGAAATTTTTGTATTGACTGCATGCACGTAACACTTTTTTCTAACAGCTCCTTTTTGGGAGTCACTTGAAGATTTACCAATACATCAACGTAATCGTTATGCTTTAAGAAATGAATGCTTAGGAATTGCAATGTAATTAGGTATAAAATGAATTAATTTTATTCAGATATAATTTTTATTTTTAGGTGGAACTTTTTTATAAGGAGGGATATGGGTGAAAAACGTATTTTTTATATCAGCAGCCTTCCTAAGTACAATGTCAGGCATTTTACTCCCGTCGATTGTATACAGATATGTTATTTGCATTTTTGCAAACATTTCATGAAGCTCACCCGTGAATTTGTCTCTATTTAAAAAAGAATTAGATAAAACATCTGAGAAATATGTTCATCAATCATAGAAGAGCAGATGTAGATTTACTTGATGCATTCTAACAATATCGTCAACTAACGTACATAGATCTTAGAATGGGCATTACTTTATTAAGAAAATAAAACGCTCAGAAAAATTTTAAATTTAACATAGAAAGGGTGCTAAAATTAGAAATGCGAAGCATATGCTAATAAAAATAAGAGGATTAAATAATCCTTTTTTTAATATTACAACTGGGTCATAGAATATTTGGTCGTTTTCTCTAGCTTAAAATACGAGAAAGTGTGCAGGAAGTGTTGAAGAGTAGATGAAAGGTGGAATTGAGAAGTTTGAGTGGTGGATTTGCATGGAGGATAACAGGGAGAAGAGCGTTAAGGAAGAGGTGATTAGGGGTGGGATTTTATCGCTGCTTGGAGGAGCGGAAGAGCCAGGGAGAGATGTTGTGCATGGAAAACAGAGAGAGAGTATTTAGTCAGTGAAAGATATTCAAGCCAAGTGCTTAGGAAGTGAGGATCATTTGTTTGTCTCTTGGGAGCTCCTCATTTGTTTCTCCATCGACGCAGCGTCATGCTCGTTCTTCTTAAATTAAGCTTCGTTTTCATTGAGTAAACTCGAATTGATAAAAAGTTACGGGAGATGATTCCATGATATCTCGGTTCCTCAATGGAATTTTACACCGATGACATTAAAACCAAATTTACATAATTTTCTATGAACTTAAATTTATCGAAAAGTAATTTTGCATATTTTGAAATATTCAAAATTAACTACAATCAGGAATTGGAGATGTTTTTAGACATTTATTATTTAATTACTGCATTCATGAAATTTGTAAGAGCATTAGGTGCATTTATTTGAATTCTTAGACGTCACTAAATGTGGCCTTGAGCTATGATGATTGACGACTGCAATTATACGCCCCTGTTTCCGGGATGAAATGCAAAATTGACGCTCATCTATAAGGTCTACTTCTTATTTTCAATTTGCTGACAGCAAAGCTGCATTGGATTAAGTTCTCAATTTGAAACTAGCCACTTATGGAAGGCAGAGCAGCATCTATTTGGTGATTTTAGTGCGTAATGGAATTAAGTGGAAAGTCAGAACTCCATTTTACACCAAAAATCTAAAGGAGTAATAATACATCTATGATAGGAGTATAATACATGTTCGAGTATATGTTATAATATTGACTTAGAAATGTATTGATATACTAATTCTGTCTTTTATTTATTCTATATTTGCTAGCTACCAGATTTTCTCGATTTGTACGGAAAATTTAGCAATTATTAATAGCCATAATCATAAATATCGACTGCTTGAGACTGGATGATATTCTTTCGCTCGTGGTACAATAATTATTTATCGCAAATGTGCTTGAATGTACCTATTAGAAATTGCCTCGTTATATCTGTAAATCTGGGGAAGGAACCTTTGACGGAGTATGTTTCCTGTGTATATTTCACAATTTTTGTACTACTATCATTCCCGTTAGTTTTATCTGATTGAATTTAATATTGTTTGCACAAGTATTCTAAAATCGAACAGATTTTAAAACTACCATTTGCGAAAAGCATTTAAAAATAACCTCGGGAGTGCGAAAACATGTAAGTTATTCAAGTAGACGTTTTTTATTATCAAATATGCAGTATTTTAATGCAGTAAATTATGGAAATGAATGTGTTGATAAATACTCTACGTACAAATAATACTTTAAAAGTAAAATAATTTTAATGAAATGCAATATAAATAATTTTGTATTCTTAGAAAATGTATACCTCATAATTTTAATACTGGGTAAAATATTTTCGGTTATTAAAAAATAATTTTAAAAATTGAAGAAAATATTTGTGAGGTGAGGTGTTTGAAAGCTCCACTCTATCCATTCTATATATTTCCATTAGGAGTTACAATATGCGGAATGTAAGGCACCACTGTGGATGCGCAATGAAGAATGAAAAACATAAAATGGATGGAGTGGTAAAAATATAATCATGTTCTAGACCATAAGGAAACAACGAGGTCCTTCAGAAAGTTCCAGGAAGGCAGGACAAGTGGACTTAGAAGATGCTGAGGTGCAATTGGATGCTGAAGATTGCTGTATTCAAGGGTAGAATAATGGGAAAGTGTAGTAGAAAAAGTTAAAGAAAAGGCATTCTAAATAAAACTAAGGGAATTAGAAAGTATGCAGAGCTAAAAAATGTGATAATTTAATAGTGGTTTAAAGATATTTTGTGTGATGATAGTTGGGAATTCAAATGAGATTATTGTTCAATACCAAGATCTATCAAAAAACAACCATGAGCTGGTAGATAGACTACTAACAGTTATATTAGGTGTTAAGTGTGGTTGTGGGTAAGGGTTAAGAGATATTTGAAACACAGATGATGGCCTTAGCATCTAAATAACCATAGAAAAGGCTATAATGTTAATAATTTCTTCGGAAAACCTGTTCCAGAAAAAATTAGGAAAGAGAGTGGTATTGGTAAATTATTTGATTTATATATTTCCAATGAGTAAATTACATCACGAACATTTTTGGTCACATACTCTCACTTTTTAGATTAAATTCGCAGTTATGGCGATTGAAATGGCCCTGCAAAAGGACTAGTTCAAAAGAAGGCTTTTGGCATACCTTTGTAAACTCCAAAGCAAAGTCTCACGGAAGAAGAATTCCCTTCGACTCCTTCTGAGCGAAAAAGGCGTGACTACGACTTGTTTACCCTCTTTCATTCCGGAAGCGTGCCTTCCAGTCATGCTGCGCTTCCGTCTAGGGAATATTCCTTCTTTCATCTTCTCGCATCTCCTTTCCACCACCTTCCTCTTTTTCACCCTCCCACTCTTTGGTGGATGGAATTCTGTTCTCTGAGGATCGCACTTCTCACACCAGCAGAAACAATCCTTCCCTCTCTTCACCATCACACGCCAAGCACTATATCTGAGATCACTCCTTCCCCATTTTTCTAGTCCTACCCCGCGGCCTTATCCATTCTCACGAAACTTTCTTCATCTCTCACACTCTTTTTACACCTCCAAGGTGAAAATCCTTCGTGAAAAGGATTTCATTGTTACTCTCATATTTGTCAACGCATTGACGCACTAATATTCCGTGGGTCATATGAGAAATGGAGTTTCAATAAAATGGGCCATACTAATGAAATGAAAGTTAGGTTTAGTAAGTAACATTAGATTTTAATGCTCTTAAAAATTATTATATCTCAACGGAAATCTCTATCTCAAACGTTTTCAAAGGACGTTTTCGATTCGGCAAGCAGAAATTTTGGGAAATAATCTGGGCCTTACATCTACCGACATTGGTGGCCTAATTAGTAACGCCAGAGTAAAATATTACCACTCAAAACCGAATGTTTTTTTATCACAGAATTTTATACTTTTTTAAAAATTATCTGATTCACACTCATTATAGTTAAGCTGACAGTGCCTGAATAATTCGTCCAATTAATATATTCCATTAAAATAATTTCACCTAAAGTGACAACTACCAATTAGTCCACCCCTTTGAGATTCCCAAATCTGGGTAATCCTATTGCCAAATATTGCTTTAGTTAGCAGCTAAATTAGATATGTATATATAGCATACAATATTGAATCGATTAATTTAGCAGTTGAGCGTGGTGTATCTGTGTCCTCCCTCCTCTAAAAATCTCTGTTGTTAGGATCATTCTCCACACCTAAATTACAGGAGCTAATTAAACTATCATAAACAATTTAAAATTCATAATATAATGTCTTCGATTAACCCATCTATGATTAATTAACATTTCTTTTCAATGGTCAAAACCAAATGAAATATCACGACATTGGTTTTTGCGAAAAAAGGCCTTATCTATCAAATTTCGTCATTTTCTTGCAGGGTAAAAGAAGATTAATTTTATGGTTAATTTCTTAGTTCTATTATTTTAAAGTAAAATAAAATACCCGTCATGATAAGTATCATTGCTGCAGAATTATGAACGTAATCTTCCATGATTACCAAAAGAACTTAAAAACTTAAGTCTTAATGAGTGATGGTATGCCACTTTAAAAGTTAACTTTAATATTTTGGAAACTTATTTATTTACTGTTTGAAGTGTTATTCACAGTAACAAAAAATGTAAATTGCAACCAATGCTATGAATAAATTCATTGCAAACTTTTAAATATAGACGGGATATTTTAGACAAAGTTTAATGTAATAAGGAATTGTCTTTTTTCATTATATTTATTTTCATTCATACCATTGTATTTAAATCTACATCATACCCTATCAATACCTGGGAAGTCAAGAGATAATTTGGGCAATATTGACTTATTTGTCTTGAAAAATGTATTTAAACTTTTTGGCAAATTATGATACGCATTGGCAGCATTCAAGTGCGTTGTAAGATTACCTTTATTTACGATGGACAGATTCTATATTAGAATTAAGTAAACTGCATTTTAAATATAAATTTAAACAATCACTATTTGGTTACGAAAGTCAGTTTTCTCTATGCACAAAGGAATATAAATTCTCAAAACTATCTTTCGCTATACTCAAATGTTGTCAGTAGATTTATAGATTAGGTATTTTGTTTACTTTATACTGTTAGATTTCAATTGGAGAATATGAAAAATATAGAAATAAACTATGTGGCAAACATTATCGCCTCTTCTTTGGATATACCTTATCTTTTAACTTGAATTACAAGCATATGAAAACAAATAAGCATGAAAACTAGTGGATCAGTCAAAAGATATTATTTGTAACGAGGTAATGCGTAACATTATAGGCCCTGCGGCAGTGACTAAGGACCTTGATGCATCAATAATTTACGATTTCAAGCAAAATTAAATTTACAGATTAGAATATTTCAATATCCAAGCAGATTCTCTAAAATACAGTTATCTTGTTGAGGATTATCAGTGACATCAACAAAATATGAGTTTTAAATGGAAATGTGTAGCTTTCACTCTTGCAGACTCTTCATTATAGTTTTATCCTAGCTCAAGAGAACCGTTTCCATCGTACCTTCCCTTTTTCTTCATCTTTACTCTTCCGCCAGCCCTTTTTCACCCAACTAAATCAGCTAAAATTTTCTGTCCTCGCACTATAGCAATTACACGACTACACGCTCTTGAGAGTTAATATGGAATGGGAATGAGTCCCCATGCTTGGGAGGTAATTGTCTTGGACACGTTTCGACCGAAAAATGGGTAGAAAAAAATAATGTGAAGCCTTTAGAAAGAGAGAGTGCATTTGTTGTTTGACTTTTGCTTAAAGGGGGAAGTGATCAAGAGGGTACATGGAGTTTTTGGCCGGAAATGATTAGATGGTGCCATTGATGAAGCCAAGAGAAAGAAGCTGATTGGAACTAGCAAAAGCATATTAACGAAGCCGCACAGAGATACCAATATTATGCACGAAAACGCAAAGGCTGCAGTAGCACATATAATGCGGAAAACATTGGCTGATATCTTCAAATCAATATGAAACAATGACATTATTCATTACTACTATTTTTGTAGAAGATTGAACGTTTCAGTTAATTATATTTCAACAATAAGAGTGTGGATTTTCGTTTCAAGTATGGGCTTTATTATTTACTAAGGCTATGCTGCACAAAATTCAAAATCAATTTTTAAGTTCTTTTATTTAACCTTGCAAGTTCCTGCGTAGTTCATTTATTAAAGAAATGTCACAGATTGGATTTTTTAAGGGTAAGGCCATCCAGAAGTTTGCCATCATGAATTTCAGCTCAAAACATTTTAATAAACTACTCAAAAACCTTCCCGTAAAAGTACCACTCCTATCAACTTTCATTTTGTTTTTAAATCTTACCTTATATTATTCAGACTTTCTATTGTATTGCTGGCAACACCTTCTACCATAAAGTAGCACTGTGGAAAAATGAATCACGAAAAAAGAATATATTTTGATAGCCTCATCCTTATGTATTGGTAATAACGCTTATTTATTTTGCGCTAGATAAAAATTTGAAAAATAACAAAAATATATCTCTAATAAGATACTTATATATGTCCCTTAACTTCCCAGAAATACATATTATAAATAAATATATAAGGCTATTTGGGCGACTTTGAATGCTCGCGTACTTATTTGATTTGAAATAGGTATGCATCTTAGCAGAGCCATTTGGAACATACACTTTTAATAGAGATATTTGGGCAATGCAACTTTTTTACCTTAAAATAATGATAAATTTAAATACAGGGAAAGAAATGAAAACTTTTATACCCGAAAATAGAGGCTATAATTAGTTTCTATGTACAATTTTAATTTATATCATCATTTCAATATTTAACTTATATTTATTAATTTAAGGTTTAAAACTAACATAATATGGAGTACAATAAGAAAATAAAATCATTTGATCCGGATAACTAAAGAAAAGATTGCTAAATAAAAGAAAATTAACCTTTCAAATAATAATCAGATAACACCCAACTTTCTCAGCCAGAACTTCAATATCCTGTTATAAATTAAATGGTTATATAAAAGTATATAACAGCTTAAAACATCGATCAATATTGAGACTTTCATTGTCAACCTCAGATTTATAATCACAAAACATCTTCCAGTAAGAGACCCTTTCTCTTCTCGTGCGAATACGGCGACTCCATGGAATCATAAACGATTCCCGCCTCGAGAAAAGTTGGGATGGGATGTTCCGAAGACAGAGAGCAAAACGGGAAGGTGGGAACGGGATGGTATCGGGACATTGTTTGCGCGATTGAGAGCGTATTTACGGAGTGGAATGAATGGGGAATTGGAGGGTGGGATGAGCGATGGGGATGGTGGTGGTTGTTTGAAGTGGAGACAAGGGGTAGGAGAGGAAAGGAGAAGCTCTGAGAAGAGCGTCGGCCTAAATGTTGATTGGCGGAGGCAGCAGGATGAGGGGAGTGGTGGGGAGCCATGAGTTTAGCACTCACCGAGAGGTGAAACCCTGTCCCCGCCGAGCCGCCTCATGGTGGAAATTCTCTCGCGCGTTTAGGGGAGAGAGGGGCTATTCTTTTCTGCTCTTGAGTGCGTGGGGTGGAAAGTAGGAAATTCGAGTTAAGGTCGCTCTCCCGCCGGGCTTACAGGGCCCCGCAAGAGAGGCAGAGGTAAACCTGGCAGGAGCCGGAGAGTGGGCTCTCTACAGGGGGAATGCAGGCATTTATATTGGCTTGACACCTGTACCAATTTCAGCGGGATCCGAACTTTTGAATTATTTTTGGATCGCATCGAGCTTCCCTTTTCCAAACTGTTTCGACTTTTCCGCCAACGCGAACGGCGAGGGTAATGCTATTCTTTTTCGTTTTCCCATGCTAGCCAATTTCGGGAGCATAAACAAAACGTTTCTCTTATCGTGAGAGGTGGAAAACCGAGGAAGAAGTAACTGGAAGAAGGGTAAGCTCAGGGGCGTCTGTTTTTGGAGAACGCGAATGGAGGAGTTATAAACAACGGAAGAAATGGTGTGAGACTTAAGGAATGGCGCGCGGAAAGGTTTCCGAAAAGGAAATTCTGCCGACGACTGGGCAAATAGCTTTTTCGCGATTTGATTAGTTCTAGAACGATATCTTCCCACGCCCCGCCGCCGGAGGCATGTGCCGCCTCTTTATTTCCCACAGCCACACGGTGGCGGCATCACATACACCAGCCACTCCGTAACTAGACACCAGAACCCGTCGTCCCTCCCCAGTATTTTCCACCCAACAGTTTCCCACTCCCCCACCTCGGCTACACAAGCCCTTGCAGCCGCGCAATCGGTGCTCCCACGGCGCCGATGGAGGGAGGGATTATAGGGTCGGATGACCTGGGTTGAGGGAAAGTGCTCCCGCATCGGAGGGAAACTCCATCGCGACGGCTGCGGCGAATATGGGACGCGTTGAAATGAGCGGAGGTGAAGGAGGGTGGCCGCGATAGCATCGAACTCGAAGAGATGAACTTAGGAGCGAGTGGCGTACATATTTTGAAGCTGTGTTCATTAAGCCAAAAATGACATTGGGAACTTTTGGAATTGCAAAGATATGTGCAAACTATAATAATGCATTGCGTTATTATGCATTATTATTGGTAAATACGCGGAATTACGTATTTTGTACCCATACTAAACTATGTACGATATAGTGTTATGGATGTCTGGAGCAGATTGAGTCATTTCACTACTTAACATTGATTAGCTTATTTCTATAAAATATTTAATCATATTTTTCATTCATGTCACTTTCCTGTTTAAAATTTTGATAAAAAATAAAGAACTTAGAATATATCCATAGTAAACTGAATCATTTTGTCAAAAGGTTCATCAATGGTATTCATAATACTTTACTGGTTTTAAGATTTCTTTGACATGTAGTTCATAACTCGTGAATATTTATCGAATTTCTACTGCGCTAGTTCTGTTAAATTTACCATACTTAAATCAGGGAACAACTTGGAACATAGAGAAACATGCAGAACATGTATTTGATATTAATACGGTTGTTCAGCATTATATTTCAACTAGCATGATTGTTCAGCATTATATTTTGGTGGAAATGCAAAATAAGTGATTTATAGATTAATTATAACTTTTGTATTGGTATGAATCAATTAAAAATATATAAAACTTAACTTTGAAAGACTGGGCGGTTGTTTCGTAGTCATAGCCGTAGACCCATGACTCCTCTCCAACCACCTTATTTAGAAAACATGGGTCATTGTTTGCGGCTTAAAGCAAGTCCACCGCAACTGCACACAATATTGTTGATGTTGATGATATAAAAGAGAATGCAATGATGTAGCTGTTGACCATCCGGAAAAGGGATATACCGATTGTTTAGAAAAGTGGAAGACACGCTGGGATAAGTGCGTGAGGTCCTAAGGGGCGTGTTTCAAAGGGGACTAAGACCTTATTGTTCTAGGTACGGCTATTTCTTCGAAACATTGCATGGCTAGATACGGTTGGACCTCGTATCTACATATTCTTATGACATAGAATGAAGACATAGGGGATCGGACTGAACATAGAGTGGGGTGTCAAAATCTTTTGAAGATTTATATATCAATAAATAAATATATATATAGAAATATATATATATATATATATATATATATATATATATATATATATATATGTGTATGTATGTATGTATATATATATATATATATACCATTATTTCTATCTCTTCCGATGAAGACGGAGCTGAATTCCGTCGAAATGATATAGAAATAACGTGCGAGTGATCTTTTTGTGTTCTTATATTGTTTGTTGCTGTCAAAGTTTGTTATTTAACACTACCGTGTTACTTCGAAAAAATCATATATATATATATATATACATATATATATGTATGTATGTATATATATATATGTATATATATATATATATATATATATATATGCATAAAGTACATATCAAATTCATTAACATCATCTTATCTTGGACTTTTACTGAGGATGGTATCAATATTCCACGCATGTAGTATCAAATGAAAAATAATTACAACATCCGAAATATTACCCAAATGCAATGCAAATTGTTTTTGTGTTAATGCCTTGTACCAAAAATTTCCTAATATTAAAAGTGTGAAATTGTTATTTATTTAGCAGACTTATTTATCACGCTAAGCCTAGTGGTTTAATCTATTGTTGGTAGATAACTTGATGAAACGTTTAAATCATCGTCGAAAATTTAAAGTTTAACTTGGTATGTTTGCTTAAAAAATCTTATAGCTTAATAAAACTTCAGTTCTAAAAATTTACGAATAAAGATTCGGGATGGAAATAATTCTTATTTCCACCTAAGGTTCCTAACACAGAAACAATACTTTCACACGAATTTTTAGGACTAAGTTTCTACAGAGGCGTCATCAGATTAAAATACGATGCTTCTTTATGATTAACGGCGAACTTTATTAAAACTTTTTTTTAAATTAAAACCCATTTTCAATTACTTATTGACCCTCATGATCATTTACGGTGATGTACTTTTTTCAAGTTTGAAATATTTACTTCTAAACCATAGATTAATTTCATTTGAGTTCAGATTCAACGTAACCTTTCACGTAATTTTCATCAAATATTGCACATGGTGAATTTTGATAAAAACTGGTCTGAATAATTTCTATTTTTGTACTAGCCCTGGCACTTAACGCCTTTGCCTTGTACTCACTTTTGGTCCCATTGTGGGGAAATGAGCCTCGCAGCAAAGGAATGAGTTTGAGTAAGGAAGCATGAATATCTGTGAAATATTGGAATCGGAGTAACAACATACGTGCATGCGTGGTTGAACGACAGAAGATTGAAGAAGAAATAGGAATGTTACGGATGATATGGATTGTGGGAGACGTCGGACTGTGATTATTTCCCGTGCGCGGAGCAGGTTTTCGAGGGAGACCTAGGGTCTGCGCTCTGTCTTTCCTTCCCTGCCCTCATCGCGCTCGAATGACCTCAGGTCTCGGGGGTCGGTGGTGTGGCCAACGAATCGAAAAGAATTCGGTCTCTTGGGCGAGGCGATGTCAATACTTCCCACGAGTTCGTCCGTAGAGAAGTCGGGAAGGAATGAGATGGGATTGGAGACGAGGAGGAGGAGGGTAGACATGGAAGGGGTTGGTGAAGAGAAGATTGGAAGACGTATTACGACGGCGTCGTCAGCAACGTCTCATCCTCGTGTGAGCAATCGATTCACGACATCATAGCTACGATTGGAATCCGCGGAGTCTCGGGGCATTGCAAGGAGGGAGACTCTTATGGGTGTGTGTATCTTGGAGCAGGGAGGGACGAAAATGGGGCAAAGGAAAAATTTTCCGTACGGGAGGGGTTGAGGGATTAGGTATTGAGGGAGAGTGGTGTATTGTCGTAGTGGTAGAATTGGTTGAGTTTCAAAGCGAGGCAGTCACGTAGTGTAGTGGACCGGCAGCTTGCACCGATGAGCGTCGTATATTACGATCTATTTTGTTAATTCTTTGAGGAATATCATTTCGCACAACAAGCGTTGATAATGGAACCGTTATATCTATGCTGTAATTGGTCTCAATTGCGCTTCATTATCATTTTACTTCAATGTCCTTAGAGTTGCTTTTTTGACCTTTAATTTTCAGATTAAAAGTCAAACGATCGTTTAAAAACTTTTTGATATGGCTGATGTGAATAAATCGGTTATTATATTAATTATACTGCTGATAGAACATTTAATTAGCTAGTGAAATGCGCTAAATGAAATTACGTACGTAAATGCAAAATAAAGTAATCTTTAATATTAACTTTAAGGTATAATTATCATCATTTGGTAATATTCGGTGATCCTTGCATTTACACCTAAACTTAAAACATAAATAAAGTATCCGTGCTTTGGTAAATCGAAGAAAACAGGAATATGAAAGGAAATGGCGGTAGAATGTTGCAAAAACAAATAACTGCTTCACTAAATACCCGTATTTTAACTGAAACTGGCAATTTGTTGTTTATAAATTAAAATTTGTATTCATTAAGCCATCAACATCAGAGAAAATTACCTGGTCTATAACTCCAAAAGGATCTATTTTTAAATGGTTGAAACGAGTATCTTCCGGTGCATATCATAGAAAATGTTTTTACGAAATGCCGGCCACATTTTTTCCTTTCCCTCTAAAACAACCCATTATTTATAACAACATTAATTATATTTTGCTATATTCCAGATATTACATTACACATTTGCACCATAAATTACATAATGACTGGAACCTATGTAAAAATGTTATAAAAATAAATAAGTTTTGGATAAAGAGCGATCAAGTACATGGACATGGAAAAATAATTGAACAAAATAATTCAGTTGCTATGCAAAAACATAATTCATATTCCGTACACAAATAAGGTTATTTGAAAAGATTTTCATAATTTGAGGACTATAATTTTTTTCATTGTTAAAAATAAATCAACAAGTAAGAGTTTATCTAATTTATTCTATTAAGAATGTAGTCGAGGGCGGTGAATGCATCTCTAATCAAATATTTATGGAATGATGGAATTAATTTGAGATTAATTTCAATCTTGTGACTGCTTCATGTATTCCATTCACTCTTGAAAAAGTCTTTCGTTACGCGTGAATATTTTATTATTCTTATTAGGAAATTTTTTAGTTCTTCTACTTGTTCTAGATCTGTCTCTGAATAATTTGTAAATACTCGCGTAGCATACTTGGTAATCGATACAGTTCTAAACCATGAAAACACTAGTTTACAAAATTATATTCTGGTATTGAAAACGTAATTGAATAAAATTATGTTTATAGTACATTGTAATAGAAGATGATGTGTACATTTTCTGTGAGAAGGTATAATGGTAGCACATATCAAATTTATGTTCATTTTAAATATGAAATGAACGGTGGTGAAGCAATGGAAAACGGAGTAGCCGAGACCATAAACTTGATTGACATTAGGATTATAAAGGGGGGGAGGTAAAGTCCAAGTTACAACTAAGGGGTAAGATAGACAACACAAACTAGGTCACGTGGGCGTGTGTGGACAACAGTGGCTCACGTATACCTTAATCTTACACAATAAAGTAAAATTAATAAAAAAATAAAACAAACCTACCAACACTCGATCACTAGGGTGTGTTCAGGAATATCAGTCACTCTCGAGAATCGCATTCACACATATACTCAGGATTTGGAAGGATATCTCCTGTACCATGGACGACCCATTGTACTAACATAGGAATGAAAAACAATTGAAATAAAAATCAAAAAGAAAAGGCCCTAGTTCACGTTCGTAATCACTTAATCACTCGGGTTTGTTAAACCTTGGAGAATTGCACTCACTCACTCGTTAAAGGATTCCTTCTATGTCAGAGACCCGACAATAGGAAAGATGAATACAAAATTATAAAACGGAGGTACACACGTTTTCGCTCATTTACTCAATCACTCGGGTGTGTTCGGAAACCGGGACCTTTGCGAATCACACGTACTTAAACTTACGGGGTTAACAAGGATTTCTTTTATGCCATTGACCAGTAAAACACACAGAAAAAGCAAAACAGAAAGGAATTTAGGGGCAAACGCACAATCACTCAAACACTCGGGTGTATTGGACCTTTGTGAATCGCAGACACTGACTCTTTCGGGGGTTTGCTAGGATTTCTCCTATGCCAGGGACCCGTCGATCACACAGAAAAGCGAAACGAATCAGAGAGGACTTACGAAAACGCTCAATCACTCGGGTGTGTAAGACCTTTGTGAATATATCTCTTTGAAATATTAGACGAATTCTAGAATTTCCGAAATAGATTACTGGAAAAATGTTCAATTTATCCCTCTGCACGATGCATTTTCCACGTGAAAATAATTAGATGCTCTCAAAATATACTCATATGGTTCAGTACCACAAAGAGCATGATAGTGCCTTTAAGTGATATTGGTAGCATCTTCAACTCTGACTGCCGCGTGTTTGCCTTAATCGAATATAATTCTGTATGCACGTAATAAATGGACAAAGTGGGCTAAAATTTAGTATGACTTTGAGAAAAATATCACTATCTGACAATTATACGCCATGACGAATTTTTAGAGGGGTTTATGAACAAATGCGTGTTTCATTCTTTTATACAGTCTTATTTATTTCTAAGATGCAGACAAAAAATATAAGAAAACAAAAACATTTCAGTTTATGGAAAAATCGAGGACGAGTTTTCGCACCCTTATGTGCTTGGAAAAACTATTTACGCTTTATTTTGATCTCATTGTATCCTTCTCTCACTTTTTTGGAACTTCAAAACGAAACGACGATTACGCAAAATTAATTAATTTAAAATAAACATAGAAATGGACAAGAATATCCTCTACGGTCATTGTATGATATAAATTTGGGAAAATTTTCATTTTAGGGAAATACGAAATAATAGTTTAAAAAATAAATACACATTTTTTTATTTTAAGTTATTAACCGTATAGTGGGCCATTTTAGATGACGAATAATTATTTAAGTGAATGGTTTTTCATTTTAAGGCACTTCTTATCTCTTATTCCTACATTATGTAACTCTCGTTTCTCGTAATTTCTACTGCTACAATTCTATAACCTACGTGTCTTTAACTCCCTAATCATGTTTGAAATTATATTTAAAAAAATTAAATACGTTGAACGCAATCGGTCGTTTGGTGGGAGACCCAAGGTTTCCACGGTCGTCATCTCACGAAACCCTTGTAAAGAAAAACCAATTGCAGAAGCAAAAAGGAGGCAGAAGAAGACCGAATTAGTTGGAATAGGAACTTGCAATGTTCGGATATTGTTGAGGACAAGAAAAAAAGATAAAAAAACGTTGAGGATTGATAAATGAAATAAAAATTTGTCAAGTGCATGCTAAGTGAGATGGAAGGATAGCGGGGATTACTGGAGTGATAGTTACAAAGTTATAGAACAAGATACAGCGTAGGGAACGAGATCCAACTTGCAGGTAGATTACCTATAATTATAAAATTATATATATATATACATATGAATATGTACACAAATATAGACCCATACATACAAACATATGTGTGTGCATGTGTTTATATATATATACATATATATATATATATATATATATATATATATATATATATATATATATATATATATATATATATATTTACACAAGGCATAGTCAAAAAGTAAGGGCCGTTTTGTCACAGGAAAAAATATACTCATATGAAACACATAATATAGGCACTTTTAGTTAGCTAAATACCTACTTTCCTTCTTTACATAATCGCCGTTCACTTCTAAGTAGTTTTTGTACAACTGCACCAGCTTCTTTAACCCCTCTGCATAGAAGTTGGCCGCCTGTGAGTTGAAGCAATTGACAACGCTGTCCTTGAGCTCCTCTCCGGTTTCGAAACGTTGTCCACCGAGCCACTGTTTCAAGCGTAAGAAGAGGAAGTAGTCGCTAGATGAACGGTCAAGACTGTACCATGGGGGTGGGGTACCAAAAACTCTCGTCTACTGAACATTCTTTGCTCTTTGTGGGGGCCGGTGAGTAATTTCGGTACCCACCTTGCACACAATTTGTGGTGTCCGAGGTTTTCCGCGACAATATTGGTGACAGTAGGGCGTCCAAGTTGAGGAATTTGTTTAACCAGTCCATTAATCGTCAATCGACGATCGCATCGCAGTTTTTGTTCCACTTGCGAAACAATTTCATAGGTCAGAATACTGGGTCTGCCACTTCACTCTTCACTCTGCCACTTCACTCTGGGTCTGCCACATCATGGACATTTGTTCGTCCATTTTTAAAATCACGGCATCATTGTCTAACTTTTCCTTCACTCATAACTGTACGTCCAAAAACTAGGTATAACTCCCGATGAATTTCTGCAGCAGACAATCCTTTTGCATACAGGAATTGTATAACAGAACGCACTTCACAGCTCGCGGGATGAGCGATTGTCGCGGACATTGTCGTTTGCATGCACCAGCAAACGACTTCTGAAACAAAACAAATGCTGCTATTGCTTTCCAATGAATCAGCAGATGGCGCCGCAGGAGTAAAACCTTGTTCTGAATATGAATATTCCTCGTGTGTGTGTGTGTGTATGTATATATATATATATATATATGTATATATATATGTATATATATATATATGTATATATATATAATGTATATTTATATATGTATACGTATATGTATATATATATATAATGTATATTTATATATGTATACGTATATGTATATATATATATATATATGTTTACACACCCATCATTTGTGGCAATTTGATTTTGCATAAGATGCATATAATAGGTGAGATTAGAACTAAGGGTAAAATTCACGAATACCTTACATTCAAGCATGATTTATGAGAAAGAGTAGTTCTATCCCCTGTTTATCTAATGTAATACTTCCCAGTTATATCTACTCATGATAAACTTGAAAGTCTTAGATTTGAGATGAGGCTGTTTTGCGGCATCATCGCGGTTTGGAACTTGAACCACTTTTGTGAGTTATTAGATGTTACCTTTGTAAAAAAAAGCACCATTTTTAAGTAGCGCAACTATTTTCAATCCATGAATATATGAATCTAGTAAATTTTGGGGTGAATACTTTTACCTGTATCATTCTGGGTCAGGAGAGACATTTTCAAAATTTCAGTGTCGACGAAGTTGAACATATATGCTCAAATTTTTGACCGACAGGGAATATGGGAACCGATAACAATTGACCATCATAATTTTAAAAATTAATCTTTGGATAGTTGAAAAATTAATAAAGCATTAAAACCCAGGAGATAAATTGTGTGGGAAGAGGTAGAGTGAAGAGAAATAAAAAGTGCGAATGTTACCAATGATAAAATCAATAAATTACTAGGTTTAAAATATCGAGGAACGAGTTTAAAGTGTATCTTTAACATGAAACGAGGAAAAAATAATTGATGATACCTTCGTGGACATCCTTCAAAATTGTTTTGTAAAAACATAGGAGATTATCCATAAATAAGTGGAAAAAATCCGGAAAAATATTATAATAGGAGATGAAAGCACAAATTACGAATATTTTTCAAAGTAGCACCCTTTTGCATCGACACACTTATGCCAGTTCCTCTGCCAATTGCAGAGTACACTCTCTGGAAGATTTTGATGGAAGCATCCTGCTAGTATCTCGTCACGGCCTATTTTATGTCATATGGCGTTTCAAAATGGTTGTCATTTAAGGTTATATTTATTCTTCAAAGCAAAAAATGTCCCGTGTGACTGTGTAACAGAACTGTAGGGTGTCTAAGGCAGCTTGACTACTATTTATTTTTGGGGCAGTTGCCACTTTGTGCTCGTCAATCTATTCGCTCACGATGAAGGTGGTGTGATTTGTGGTGGTGCAGCCTTCAACTGACTAAGTTCTCTTTCCTGACGGATTGCACTCTTCTCCTCAGCCTTTCGAGGATTTCCATTTAAAACTTACTCCTAACGTTTTATACCTGAGGTACAAACTATTTGTGGAGAACGCCTATTGAGACGAAAGAGACGGAAGAGAAAAATACTACTTATTTTTGGTACAGACTCTGAAATCATCGAAATGAATGAAACTCACTTCAATTAATAACTTAAAGCAAATATCTTCTTCATCACTCATACAGACAAACGGTGATCACATTTTATCAAAAATAAATAAAGGTAATTATATTAAAATAAATATATGAATCTACATATTATACATATGATTATATATATATATGTATGTATATAAATATTTATATATATAATCAATATATCAGCATCAACATACAGATATATTAAATAAAAATTCTGTTGTCAACAAATTATTCCAAAAACACAACATAATTCATTAAAATACTCCCTTTCATAAAAATGATTGTTTTTCATAATTCGGCTCCTATTTTTTTTTGATTTTAAATTATACCAAAAAGATAATTTTCCTATGGAATATGGTGATTATGAGTGTCAAAGCAGTGCCATTCACATCTCTCCCAAATATATAATATCTTGACTCCGCTGATATCGCTGCCCCTTCCACGCAGAAAGTGAAAGGTTGACAACGCCTCCGCTGAAGTTATGTGATATAACATACCGATATAAATTGAGCATCACAAATAATAACGTGGAATGAGATTTTTCCATCATTCATAAGGACGGAGGGCGCTAACGTATTATAATAGGTGTGACTGCTTTGGACTGCTTGACGTGCAATAAAATGTTCCAACTGCTAGGTAATTTAAAACTGAAACTTAAAAAAAATACGTTTTGCTGTCAGTAAATATTTTGGAAAATTAAATCAGATAATTCAGCAAAATACTCCTATTTATTGAAGGGACATGCTGGTTGATTATTCAGATAATTATATTCTATTTCATTTTTTTTTTAATTTTCCACTTGTTGAAAAAAAGTATTATGAAAATGGAATTTGTAAGATCAGACCAGTGTCATCAACAGTACTTCCAAGCACACTTGCTGCATGCCTCCGCTGATAATTTGACCCCCCTCTGCGACTCCATGGTAAATGAAAAGTTGAAAACGGTTCAACTGAATTTATAAATAAGGAATTAAATTAACTTAGTCTTTGCAATTTGAAAGGCAATTTTAGTTTGTATGAATTCACTGTTAGATAATTGGGGTCAACAAATAATCAAGCATCTCCTAATCTTAACCTGACCCAAATACCTAAAAATGATTGTTGAAGAAGAAATGATGAGTGTCACATGAATATCCTCATAAAAAAAGGACTCCTGAATACAATATTGGTGCATTATTGAAAGAATGACTTTAGGTACTCAGAAATTAGACACATAATTAATGTACATACGAAGCATACATTTTTTGGGCAAATATTCCTTAGTATTGGCCTAGGAAATCGTAGTCTATTAGTTTCCACCAATTTTATGATGTAAATTTCAATTTTAGAGTAAATAATCTTTATGCAATATTCAAGACATTCAAAGGTCTAAGTGATTCAGGTGAGATCTGAATATTACAGCAACCTCCACTTTATTAGTAATTAGCTGAATACCCGGCTTTGCACGGGTTAGGGAGAAACAATAATATAAATATACTACATAAATAAAAACAACAAATTATAAAGTACAATAATACACTACTTCATACAAATTTAAGAATCTTTTTTATTCAACACCTGTTTATAAACTACATTTTTTGTTTCATATCCAGGAGAAAGAATATATAAATTTTTAGGCAAACCTACTCTGGAGCAAGCAACATAAAGTTGCCCGTGGCTAAAACATGGCGATCTTAGATCAACGCCACAAAACTTTAAAGGCTGTCCCTGTGATTTATTAATGGTAATTGAAAAAGCTAGCCGGACTGGAAACTGTAATCTTTTAAAGTTGAAGGGAAGATCAGTTGGGATTAGAGGTATCCGTGGAATAAAAATTATTTCACCTTTTCCTTTTCCAGTTAAAATGACTGGCTGGATTATATTTTTCATTAATTTTGTCACACACAATCGTGTCCCATTGCAGAGTTTTGGTGGATCTAAATTTCGCAATAAAATGATTGGAGATCCTACTTTAAGTATAAGGCGATGTTGTGGCAATCCAGCTGGATCAAGTGAATTTAGGAATTCCGTTGGATAATTGACGGCTTCGTCAGCATCCACTACGGTATCAACCGATTTATATTCAATCACGTCTCCTGGCAGCATGACTAGTATCTCCTTGTTAATTTCATTAACATCACCGTTCTTAAAAGCAAAAATGGCTCTTTCTCGCAACCATTCTAAATTTTTATAATTTTGTTAACGTTAGGACAGACTGCTTGTATCATATCGCGGACAGTTTTCACCGATACACATAAATCTGATGACAATTTTATCATACCAGATGCTTCAATAACTAATCTATCTTCTCCAATCTCCAAAAGTTTATTTGCAAACTTTTGAGCATTCCCATCTCTTAAGAGGATTCGCATGTTTTGTTTAAGGCTAAGTTCTTGGACATGATTCCATAGAACAGAATGTTTTAAACAGGCATAAATTTCATCGGCTGGAGTCGATTTTGGAATGACAGGCAGAGTTTGACGGAAGTCTCCACACAGCAGTACCAGAGCTCCTCCCATTAAACTGCAGTTTCCTCTAAGATCTTGAAGTGATGCGTTGAGGGCCTCAAGAGATTTTTTATGAGCCATCGTACACTCATCCCATACTATCAATTTACATTCTATAAGACCTTGTGCCTGGCCGCTTGTTTTATTTATATGACATGTGGGATTTTCTTGTCGGGAAATATTAAGTGGCAACTTAAGGGCAGAGTGGGCTGTTCTTCCTCCTTCCATTAATGTCGCTGCAATACCTGAAGATGCAACGGCTAGAGCAATTTCTCCATGAACCCTGATTTCAGCGAGAACTAAATTAATTAAAAATGTTTTTCCCGTGCCACCAGCAGCATCAAGAAAAATGATACCTCCTTCTTGTTTATCTACTTGATCCATTATTATTTCGTACGCGAATTTCTGATCTTCATCAAGAAGTGGCTTTTTATCCGCGATGTATGCTTCTAAGTCTAAGACATTGTAGCTAGTTTCACGTATATAATCTGGATAAAATACACCCTGTTGATCTGGTACAGGTGCAAAAAGACCGAGTTCCACTAAAGTCTTGTTAACCATGGTGATACACTTTTCCTCAAAAATAATCAAAGTTTTATTAAAAATGTCGGAGTTAAACGTAATATCCAATGTAGGATTTTCACTTCGAACTTTAGCCAGTATATCCTCACTCATTGATTCTTTATATTTTTCTCATATTGTTTTTGGGTTAGATGGATTACAGGAGGTTATTATGATGGCAAACAAAATTCGGATTTGTCCTGGAAGAGAAATCAAACTGGCCTCTCGCAATGAGTCATCCCAGTGTTGATCTCCTTCTAGCAACCCTAAATTCTGGCAAGCTTCTCTGAATGTCTCACATATTTCTCCGTTTACCGTTCTTAATTCTGCAAATGAGCGAGGTCCTCTAATGGTATGTAGAAGCATTCTTAAAAAATAACATTCGGCGTTGTTAGGATGAACTGTATAGACTCGGACGAATGCGTCAGATGAATAAATATTATTCTCAGGATCAAAGTTGCCCATTTTTCTTCTACAAAAGACTTTCCTTGATGTATTCCACGTATAATATCTAGGCAATTCTGAATACAATAGTGTTCTTGCAAAAGTATCCTGCTGGCATAGTTGGAAAAATGCTGTTAAAGTTGTGTTTGGCGGCTGATCAATCACTCTTGCGGCACTATCAGTTGAGAAGTATACTCGTTGACCGTTTTCTAAATGAATGCTAAGGTGAACCACAGTAGGATACCGTTCATGAATGGAAAATCCGAAGATTCGCCAAACAGCTTCGTTGCTACTGATCTCTCCAACTGATAACGCTTTACTTCATTGTTGTTGTCTTCATTGCCTACACCAAAAACTGCCATATCAGAACCTTTATTAACATATTTGCAGATATACTTAATAGATTTGACACTATTGCAGTATTCTACGTTAATATGTGCGTTAAACATTTTTGATAATAATGGAGAATATGGTACAATCCAACTGTTATCCACGTCTATTTCCACGTTGCTTCGAGTCTTCAGTATTGCCGTAAAACCTCCATTTTCTGGAGCTCACCGTCTATATAAAGGATACCCGTCGTTTCCTGTTTGTGTATCTTTAATTAATTTTCGAGGATAGTTTTTGGTGCATTTCCCATCTTTCATACATGGCGAGTTCCGATTTATATTTCCACATGGTCCATGGATCATATTTTTAGTTACCACAGCGTATAAATCAGGATCTTCTTCTTGGTTAGGAAGTTCAGCTGATATAATACCGTCGATTTCTGTTGGTTGAATCTTCCTTTTCAACCAAAATAAATTGTGTGAATGTGGTAAACCTCGTTTCTGCCATTCAATGGTGTACATCCAGCATCTCACCTCTCCAAAGATGTGACCTTTTGTTATAATATTAATGAGTCTTTGTTGCTTTTGTTTAAAAACTCTCGCAATTAAATCGTGGCGATCACTGGATGACTGACCGTTGATTAGCATTTCTTTAATCTCTGACCAAATCCGGTTGCAGGTAAACGTAATAAACAAATCTGGTCTCCCGTATGTCCTTACATAGGTCATTGCATCTTGTGTGTACTCATGCATGTGTCTAGGACTGCCTGTAAACGTCGCTGGCAAAATAACCAAAGTGCCCAGATTCTCAATATTTTCGTCATTTGCTACCGCATCTCTTAGGTGAATATATTGGTCCACTCTTAATTTTTTTTGATTCGAACGAATAAACTGAAAACGTTCACTTTCAATCTTTACATACATATCCACGATAAATTGATGGTATAATTGTCTGCAATTTATCACGTGGTTCTGTTTAGTACCTCGTATCATTAGACGGTAAGCATAATAATCCATAGCAGATACCTTTGCACTTGTTGGAATACCTGTTGTTGGATTAACTTGCCTCAGATTGAAATGATACTCATCTTCACCATAGAGAAATAAAATAGGATATTGTAGAGCATCATACGACCTGTGAGTTTCGCAAATTCGCTGCAATGATCCACTACGTAATTGAAGCACGATATCTCGCTTTTCAAATTCATTACCCGATATCACAACTGCAACTTCATCCACTACAGGAGCGTTGAAGCGCCGTTCATGCTCTCCTGCTGGTTTTCGATCTGCTTCTTTAATAATTTTATATGCATCTGAGGGCATATGATCAATTAAGTTTCAAACGTTTTAATGTAAATATTGTGTGCATGGAACATTTGTTGTAAATCAGATACAATCTCACGTCTTGTTCCTGAATTGTTGGCGCATCTTTGGTCGATCTCAACTTGGTCGTATCCAATTAAATATAATTGTAAAAATTTTGGTTGCTGATTAGGCAACGGCAACAACGATCCTGCTTTATGGTATATCTGTCCTTGTACTGTGAAAGTGGATTGAAATCCAGGCTGATTAATAACAGATGTGGCTCCAAATGAGGTCATTTGAAAACATGAGTTGTATTTTCGGATATTACTCAGAAAATGTCTTGACTGTGGTGTATCACCAGTTGTATATTTTAAGAGTTCTTGTGGTAATGGGTCCAGTTGGTTAAGTTTTAATTTACCATTATTGCAGCAAAGACCCGGAGGTTCTGATTTAAACTTTTTGGCTTGGCAATTGCGGCAAATTAAATCCATTTTTCCTATGTTGATACTGGCGTGATGTGCGTAATCTATGTGAGGGTCATAGAATAATGCTTCACACTGTAAATCGGAGTATTCATCAGTTCGTGAACGTCTCGTTCTATCTCTGATTTGTTGCAGCTTGACCTCTCGTTCTGGTTTTGTTTCAGAGGCTCTGGATGTTGTAGCTCGGTTTCTTTGATCGTTTAGTCTGGCCTCACGTTGTTGTTTTGTTTCAGAGGCTCTGGATGTTGCAGCTCGGTTTCGTAGATCATTAAGCCTGGCCTCACGTTGTTGTTGTGTTTCAGAGGCTCTGGTTTTTGCAGCCCTGTTTCTCATTTCTTGGAGTCTGGCTTCACGGTGTTCTGCTGTTTCTGAATTTCTAGATCTTGCAACTCTTTCACGTATCGTTGCTAATCTTTTATCTCTTTCTTCATTACTTTCAATAGCTTTACGTTTTTTTGGAGGCATTGTTAAGCAATTATAATCTAAAAAATAAAAAGCAAATGTAATCATAAAACCGTTTTTTTAAAAATTAATATTGATTTGATGTTCAATTTTTTATTAACATTGATTTGATGTTCAATTGTTTTTGTTTATAGTTTTAAATTAACAAGTGTCGGTTAAGTAAGAAATTTCTTTTTTTTGTTTCTATGACAGCAAAAAAGTAAACAAATTACATACATACAAACAAACACTCTCCTTAATATATATATAGATTGTTACCACTGTCAGGTTTATTTCTTGATTATATTTTCTTAATTCTTCATCGAAAGCTATCCGAGGGGAAAACCTCCGTAGGTGTAAAAAAGGAATAATATATTGGAACTGACGTATATCTCTATCCGTTGAGCACAACCCATGGATGACTACTACTTGTTTGCAATTCGATAAGAAGCCTCTAATCCAATAATTCGATGCAACAATTTCAGAGTGTAAAAATTATTCGCCTTGACTGGGATCCGAACCCAGATCCCTCAATATCCGGTCGAGTCACTTCAGTCACTTAAGCTATCGAGGCGTCGTCTTAAGCTCTGAAATTTTGGGGTTTTTAAAGGAACAAGATATTTCCAAGTGTTCTCTGTGACGGTTGTCAGTGTTTTTGTCTTGTATTTAGTTAATTCTATTTTTAAATATTCTCGTATTCCGTTAAAATTTGCCTTGTTGTATAGGTATATTTTACGTTTTTCTTTGTTTCTTTTCACGAACTTAGTTGTTAGCCTAATAGTTAATAGCCTTCTGGTCACTGATTCCGTCCATTATTTCTTCGACGTTCACATCTTCTCGGCCCTTGGAGATAATAATGTACCACCGATAAACGTTGTTTCGGTCAAAGGTGGCTTCTCCATATGACACAGTCAACATTCAGAATGCGTCCGCGGACTTCATTTATTTTTTCACACAAAATTTGATACTGATACTTTGATCCATTTTTGGAATAGGCAAAAATCGAGGACAAGCCAAAACACGTCCGAGCAAATCAGCTGTCAAAACTTAACGGAACATTCAAAATGGCCGAACATTTTGGCATAAGGGAAAGACATAATTACCATATATGACGCAACAAAATAATAAAAAATGAAATAAACCTAACCTGCGGAAATTCAAAACTCGCGATACTTTTTGGACAGACCTCGTATATGTACTCCAGAATGTGCGAGTAGGTTTATTTTACCAATACGTTTTCCAGAAAAACCTTTAATATAACTGATTTTTATTGAAGTGACTTCAAGAAGAAGAATAATTCAATAAAAAACATGATTTACGATCATTTTGACTTTTTGTATGTTACTATACCAAATCCTTTTACAGTTCTTCCCGGTACCATTAGGGCCAATAAATCCACAATTAAGTTTTATTTTGGAAATCCTTCTCTCCCGTTCATTTTTGCATAAATTTATGTTACTGCTAGGTCATGTGGGGTCAGCGGAAGAAGGAAGAACTTTTTTTTTTACCTAATAAACCGAAAGTATAATACCTCTGTATAAATGAGAAATTTGGAAATTAATTATTTTTTTACGAATCGTCACTCTTAATTAGCTATTAATTGCCTAATTTTGAAAACATGAGATTCAGTGAAAGCCTTTAATTTGTGATTCATGGCGTTAATGACATGAACCACAATAATGAAAAAATACTGTCACCAACAGCAGCTGCAGCGCATTTGACTCTCATTTATTTTTTATCCGATACTTATGGCGATTCGTCAGCAATATTAACCGGATAAAAATGCACACATGATATTTAATGACAAGTGCAGACAAAATTTCTGTACACAATTTGTGGTTGTCTACCTCATGTATTACCTATAAATAATTTTGCAAGATTTATGCATATATATATATATATATACATATATATATATATATATATATATATATATATATATATATACATACATATACACATACATACACATAGGTAGAAATCTAAATAATATCTGTCAAAGCAAATTCCCAGGGAAGACTTCGCATGGTTTTGGAAATGACCATAATTTATATGTACTATGTTTATGATATCTGTTTAATTAAACTCTTTTATTTATTGACACGTAAATAATCTGTGAAAATAAAATGTGATCATAGTGGCTTTCTGTTTTGCGGTTTTATGACCTCTATTCGTTCAATTTGTCTTAGGAATTAAATTTTGTGTAAAATATGGAACGATTTTCAATGATTTCTACTTGCCATATAATAATAAATCAAATAATAATTCATCATAGAAATAGGACAGAAAATTTAATACAATGGTTTCATATATTTTTGGAATTAATCTGTTTACGCGATGTGAAAAAAAATGCCATGCATACTCAAAATTTTAATTCTCCATGAAATCGTTTACAATAGAAGTATTCTTATTTAATCCATTCTCACCATCGTAAATAGCGATAAATAGGTAAACCGCGCAAGCTACAAAATTCAGAAGTGTAAATTGATAATCTCTTAACGATTGCTATTGTATATTCATTAATAAAATATTTATAAGGTGAATTTAGTATTTTCATTCGGTAGAACTCATACAATATTTGCGCGTAATGTGTTGAAAAATGTCTAATGGCTAACAGTTACAAGTAAGAACTAATTATGCTCTTATTTTTAAGCTTAGCAGTTAACCATATATTGAACTCCGTCCCTATTGCAAGATAAATGCTTGTTAGAAAAACATTTTCCCTATTGTAATCGATGGTCTAAAAAATATGTTTCATCCATCAATTCTCAATGCAATTAATCTGGAAGAAAACATGATGTTATGTGAGCTTTATGACCTTATTTCTCTGTGGGTCAAATAATCATTGCTGATAACAGACGGACAGGGGAATGATAGATAATGTTATCAATTGTTAGCCTGTATTGACGCTAGAATATGTTGAGGGTTTAGGAGCAATTTGGTGAAATTTGGTTTTGGATGGTTGGAAAAAATCCTGGTGCAGCGCAAGTGGCAATAAACTTAAAGCCGTAAAACCTGCGGTACCGGCGGGGACCGCTTTCGCCAAGAGTAGTACAATGGATAAAATCGTCATCATACCTCGAGAATTGAGCACCCCGACTCACTCTCACCCCTTCACTTCAGAGGAAACACTACCTCGCAGCAATGAGTGAGACGGCCTTCTAAAAATCCGACATCTCCTGATGAATAGTTGATATGTCTCCGGATATGAGCGAAAGACTACATACACGTATCATGATTCCAAGAATAAGTATTTAGTGAACAACCTGATCATATAATAATTTTATCCGAACAATATTGTTTTCAGAAGCAATTGGTCCATATACCCTCATATGATTAACTCCGTGAACACGTAATATGTAAAAAATAGTCCGTAGGCCAAACACCGGTCTTTTGTTCATTGAAAAACAATTTCTTAACATCAGGTTGCGATCCGCGTATAACAACCTTCGCGTTTGGCACTCCTAAAAATCTAACTACATCTACTCTATGAAAATAGGAGGAAAATCTCATGGGTTATAATGCAAGGGGTTGTGATTGCAAAGGAAAATGGAGAAATATTAAAAGGAAAGCTGTGCAATGGATTCACTAGGACAACTGAATAAGATGTAATCACGTCCTTCAGGTATAACTTTTCTCCGTCCCTCTTTCAATTCGATTTGGATTCATTTTTCAAGGTAATTCAGGCATTCACACTCACGACTCATCTGCTGTTTAACGTTTCTTTTCAACTTTAAAATTTTAAATTCAGATTTATCGGAAAACTTCCTTATTGTAAACTAAGATTGGAGCATTAAAACGCTATCGGAGTATTGACCGCCGCTGATACATTATTTTTGAGGCAGCATTGAAAAAACTAAATATTTATTTTCTATCTGCAGAGCCAGGAATGTATCAGTAATTCAAGAGTGAATGCTAGAAAAGTTGTCATTTTTTGTACTGCATTTTCTGGTGACTTCTGTGAAATGTTTTTATGCATGCATAAACGTTTTTATATAATGAATAAGATAAGGACTTGAAGAGAGAATGATAAGCTGATGATGTGCTGAAATTGTTAATAATATATTCGGAATTGACTCAGTATTCAACCAATGAATCAGGAACAGTTTTACTTCAGGTAATATATTCCTCTTTCCCACTGGAAAATAAATCACAAATGACTGTCTTTGCCTTCAATTTTAATTGAGCAAAAATTTGAAAAAATGTTTTTAAAATCTGTCTCTAGCCCTTAATTAGGATTTAAGGATCAAACTCAGCATACTCCTAAAAATATGATGAGTTAAAACTTAAAATTTTTTAAAATTATTATTTTAGAGCTACCGATGAAAAATATTTTATATCAACCGAATATTTCCGGTTCCATACGCATATTGTGGTGTGTAAATAACTTTAAAAAATGGGACCAGTTGATCTAATGATGTTTCATCAACTTCATTATCGATTATACAGGGTTAGTCCGGAAAATAAGTGTACTGAGCTCAGGAAAAAAATTTATTACACTTTTACATATCTTAAGCTAATATTCCTCAAAATAGGACCCTTGTGAGTCGATACACTTGTTCCAGCGGCGTTCCCATTCCTGGAACGCTCCCGCGAAGGCATCATCGGGAACCTCTCGAAGACACGTCGTCACGGCCTCTTTGACGGCGTCCAAAGTCCCGTATCGCGTTCCTTTCAAACTCCTCTTTATCTTCGGGAACAGAAAGAAGTCCGGTGGTGCCAAGTCCGGGCTGTAGGGCGGGTGCGGCAGCGTTACCACGCCGTGCTTGGCCAAGAAGTCCGACACGACAAGCGCGGTGTGAGACGGCGCATTGTCGTGATGCAGGCGCCAGATGTTTTTGATCGCTGGCCGGACGCGGGCGACTCGTTTTCGAAGCCTGTTGAGGCACATTACACTGCTCTGCTATCATCCGAACACTAAAACGACGATCAGAGTTCAGTACATCGCGAACTTTTCGCACATTTTCGTCGGTGAGTGTCGTAGATGGGCGTCCAGGCCGTGGTTCGTCGTCGACCTCTTCTCTGCCCTCCACGAACATCTTGTGCCACCGAAAGATCATGTTTCTGGACATGGCTGACTCCCCGTAAGCCTGGTTAATCATACCGACAGTTTTGGTAGACGATTTCCCAAGTTTTATCGCAAATTTGATGGAATAACGCTGCTCCAAAAACTTCGGCATCGCGTTCCGTGACGTAGGTCGAGCATGGAGGTTCGCGTTAACAGAGCTCCTCACTACACCACAGCTCAGAGCCGACTGCCTTTTTCAGCGTCGCTTGCCAACATACCCCCCTCCAATCGCAGTCCGTCAGAGCGGTGCTGGGCGCGCCTGGAGCGGCGGGAAAAAATCAGTACACTTATTTTCCGGACGAACCCTGTATATTTCCATTTTTCAACTCTAAATCAATTGATTCAAGATCAAAGAAATGTGCCAAATGAAAAAATAAAAGAGCTTCAAGCTGAAGCAAAACTGAAATTCATAATTTCTTTAATTTTTGAGAGTAACAACACTTTATTCCTGAAAAGAAAACTTTAATCAAAAACGTCCTAAGCTATTATGAATTATTCACTATTGATGGTACGGCTGTGCACAAATAAACTTCTCCCATATATTATGAACAGAAAACTAAACGTAAGGGAAATATTGTTCGAAAATATTACACCATAAAATATTGCGTGAGAAGAACTTCCTAATTACGTCTAATTAGTGCACTAAAGCTGAAAGACTGTCGATGGATAGGAGAAAGTGACGAATTTAGGGCCAAATATAATATTAGTAAGTCTTTGGTTTTCAAGCAAGACCAACACGACTACGCTAGATGTCTTGGTAATAGCGAATAGAAAAGCTTTAGTAAAATAACAATGTTAAATATTACCAATACGAACATTATTTTGGTGCAATTGTTTATTTCGTAAATAGTTCGTATAACGGAACCTAAACCCGTAAAATTGCGGATAACGAGAAACTTCCAGGACGTTCAGCGTGTATTATAAAATAAGTGGTGAATTGAAACCAATGCTTCAACATTTCAAATTAAAAGTCAACATTATAATGTAATTCAGTCATGAATTTCAATGTAAATACCTATATATGAGGAAAGATACAATCCCTACATACCTTCTATCATATTTTTCTCTTATTTAAACTAATTGGTCGGCAACTACCTAGTAAAACAATTAGTTCTTTGCGTCACACCAGCTATATATTCTTCCGTACAAAAATTGCAATGAAAAATTAAGTTTTGATTCAAACCTTAAGCGTTTAAATGCTTCATTTCAATTATTTTATTTAAGTTTCAAAAATTAAGTGGATACAAGCATTATTTTTTGTGATCTAGACCCATCCATTACATTAAACGGATTTTTTTCGAGCGTTGATTAATTGATTTTTAAGGAATAAACATTGAAAATTTCATCTCATAGCCATGTGTAGGAGCCAAAGATGAAAAATGGGAATAAATAATAATTTCAAGAGAATCCTAATTTGAAATGTTTATTCACATATTATTAGCTTCAATTTTATTGCGAAATAAATTGTGCGTCTGATAAGTTTTCCATGATAACTCAAATGGCAGTTAAATTTATTTGCTTTTTACACACCACAGAGAGTAGCTATGCTTTGAAAAAAAGAAGGGATTTAGAAAATAATGGAAAGATGATGACGAGATAGAAAGTGGAGGAAGGAAATTGGGGAAGATTACGGATGTATTTTGGTCTGGAGGGCGGTGGGTGGCGTTAGCCAAGTGAATGTGAATGGGAGGAAATTTCCACTCGGCTCGCATAAAATCCGCATCCTGCTAGGATCCATGCGATGCGTACGCAGTACCCCTTCCTTGCCGCTCCCGTTTGGAGGATTCACTGAGCGGAGTGTTAAAAATATTTAAATGCCAGACGGAGATCGGCGCCAAAAATGAAAATGGAAAATCGAGGGTGGTGGTCGTGGAGTGATATTTTAGAAAGGAGGGAAGTAGTGAGTGAGCCGGGTGGGGAGGAGGAAGGGATGGGTGTATGTTCAAAGTGAAAGGGACAATGGCAGTGTAGGGGTTGGGATACTTGGCTTCGGCGCCTACTAATTCCGCATGCATTCGGATTTAATAATATTCCACAGAACGATAAGTCTCAACTTTCATTTTGATCCCTCAAATCCAACCCCGTTAGACCACACGGGACTGGGGAAACTTCAGCCCTAAGAGCATCCCGAGGAGAAAAAATCCCTCAGCGTTTATTATATGGGCGATATTTACGTTTCCTCTTTATTGCCAATTATCGCCTCAAGTCGTTATCAGCGAGTAATTTTTAAAATTAACTCATATTAAACACCACATTAATAATCATGCAAATCATTTCAGGGAACTGTGAACTTCGCCCCATTCATGTCATATTAAAAAAATGTTTTTTTATGTAGGAAAATTTGGTTTTCGTATGACAAGAAATGCTTACTTTTAATCCAAGAGTAATAATTTACAAAAAAATGGATACGTAGATGTCCCGTGAATGTTTTTACAACAAAAAGTGTATTTTATGTGTCAATATCTAATTTTTTTATCTGGGTGAAAACAAATACTTTTTCATGTAAATTTTTTGTGGGTCAATTTAGTAAAATAAACCACTCCTGGAAATAGCCTCAATAAGGAGTACGTACCCTCAAACTGTACAAAGCCACAATATAAGTGAGAAATATTTAAATGTGACCAAAGAAAAAACCGCTGATGAAATAATTAAAAACCCCTTCATGCATAATAGATTATCCTGTCAGTCAATCATTATGCCAATTCAAGTGTCATTATATGAAAATACATGGTATGGTAGTCCTTACTTGGACATTTCTTACTATTATGTGATGCCAAGTTCGGAATTGCAAACTTGACTAATAAATGCCTACTCATTTAGATCTTTTTTGACTATAGATAATACTAATTTTTATAATATAAGCTGAGAAAAATTCTCTTATAGTCTTATTGTTACATTTACTTGTGTGAACTCATCAACCCTTAAAACCCCCTTGGTCCTACGAACAAACCAAGTCAGCTCAAAGGAATGCAATGAGAATGGTAAAATTAGTTTTATATATAATGTAAGTACAAAAGCGACAAGAATACCGAAAAGAAAGTCTATAGAAAATTGACTTGACAGAGAAGAGTGATGAATAAATATTGTCAACGGAGTGAGACAAAGATGCTGCTTATTTCTACCTCTACTTAATATGTATACAAACAAATTAATTGGAACATCCTTATGGGGGTAATTCGTGTACTAAGAGGACGAGGGAAATGAAAACCATTAACTATGCAGATAGCTAGGAGATTGGTCGGAACGGAAGAAAATAAATACGAATACATGACTCTGAATTCGATATAAGGATTAATATAGTGAAGGTCATAAGGAAAAGATTAAGGTAAGAAAAGTGGCACCTGAATACTCCGTACATGTGTGTTAATGGGAAGTTCACATCTTTTAACCCCTTGGATAGTTATGAAACCAGTGAGGGAAACCATACGGAAGTGATCACCATTGTTAACATGAAATGGCTGATCATATCACAACGACCCTAGGAAACGTAAATAAATACATATTCTGTAGAGTATTATAGATAGATAAAGTTAAATAATAGAGACATAGAGGGTAGTCTACAAATAAAGAAATAATCATCATAAATTAAAGATTCAGGTGTGATGTGGTGGAACTACTCCATATCAACAGAGGCGAAAACTCTTGCAATTTTTCATTAGATAAAGATTTATTTTTGACTAGTTTCGATGTACTAAATCATATGATGCACACGTTCTTCCCTTTCATAACACGAAATAATGGAAAAATGAATACTATATTAAATATAATCCTTCATATTCAAATAAAAATTTAGGCTAAATTCTTTACTCGTAGGTACGTGGAAATGCGTGATGTGACTAGGGATGTGTGTGTACAAGTGTACGTGTGTTTACGTGCATATTCAAGTGTACAGATATTGATACTCAATAAATGGTACCTTAAAGAGCCCACCCCAACCAAAATATAGCCCTTGTAGAGGCTTGCGAAGACGATGTGTCAATAAAGTTATCGCGGCAATAAAAACATGCCTCAGAGATCATGAACATTTTGATTTTTTTTTGGTGGCTCTACTAGTACTCATTGAAATTGATATCGGAACGGTGTCCGTCACCTCAAGTGGATGGATTTCGGCCAAAATCTACAAGTTTATCTATGTTTATTACGTCGTATTCGGGAAAAAATTGTCACGAAACCCAACTATAAAATTCTATGGTCAAAACATCAAAAGATCCTCCACATTCAGATACCTGGGCATTGAATTCGACGAGAGACTAACATTCCAAGAGCACGCAAATTACGTAGCAGGCAAGGTCAAGAAAATATTTAACTGCTTAAGAAGGCTGTGCAGAAACCGATTTGGCATCACCACTAATAGCTTAAGAACTATATACAACGGAATCACCATCCCAATATTGGCATACGGCTGTGAGGTGTGGGGAGAGAGACTCAATTACAGCAGAATCCGGAGAAAACTGGAAGAGGCCCAAAGATCTTGCCTAATTGCAATATCCGGGAGCTACAATACGGTCTGTAATGAAGCTCTACAAATAATAACTGGGATACAGCCGATAACGTTCTCAATAGAGGAAAGAAGAATCAAGTTACGGATGAAGCAGATGGAAAAGGCTACTCTGGGAGATGTAGCTTTGTCTCCAACTGAGAAATGGAGCAGGAACAGGAATTTTATAAGAGCGTATTTCCTGGATATGTGGGAACGGGAATGGGAAACATTAGAAAAGGGTAAAACAACCAGACGATTTTTACCTAGCGTGAAGGAAAGAATGAAGATCAACTTTAAAAGTTACAACGGTATTACGCAAATTTTAACGGGCACGGGGAGTTTAAGAAGGAGGGGACGTGTGAATGCATGATGGAGGAGGACACGGCAATACACAGAGTCCTTTATTGCCCAATTTAGGCCGAGGAAAGACGCGAACTGGAAGCTATCCTTGGATATTTGCATAACGTCCAACAAATTGGGCAATGCCTACATGGGGAACCGATTAGGAAAATATTGGAAAGATTTATCAACAAAAGATAAAGTAAGAACGGGGAGAGTAACGGAAAGGAATGGCATGTAACTCATATTTTCTATTTTGTAAAGTTAACGAAATTGTATTGGGGGTTTAAACATAAGGCACCCCAAAACAACTGAAATTGAAACAATAAATTGCCCGATCCTGCTCGAACGGGCCCAATTATTATTGTTATTATTATTATTATTATGTTTATTAAAGAAAAGAAAGGTAAACCTTCGTGCTTCTCGCATTATTTTATGGTCATTGTGACCAAAATGCAGCAGCAATACACACACAGGGACAAAAAAAGCACAGTTAGAGATAAAGAAACAAGTATATTTGGAAAATGATCAAAACGTACTAAGTGGACTAAAAGACATGGCATTACGTTTAAATATCGAAGTCACGTATTTTCAGGAAAATAATAAATTCTCCACACTACTTACGGTGAAGTAAGAAATCGTTGCAATTTCTTGCTCTGGCAACCACTGGATTGCGGCCAAACACACAACGTGGCCAAGAAAGAGGAAAGAAATATGTAGAGGTCCAACGCAGTTAGTAGAATTACCCACCTAAACCGAAAATATATCAAGTTTTTTCAAATAGTTTCAGTAACAACAATCATATGGATAATTTAGATAAAAGCCTGTTTGGAACCAGAAATTACTTTCCTAATTAAACTTTCGTATTAAATAATCGCGGTTACTATAGGCAATTAAAGATGAATAAAATTTCCAAAAGCAATTTATTCATCTTAAGACTTTAAACAAAATGTGTTAAATGAATGTTAATTTAAAATTCACAAGTATATAAGGTCATTACTTTATTCATTCTTTCCCTTAGTGTGTGCGTTATCTCGTCACAGATCTAATAAAATGACCGATCAAATTATGCACAACTGTCGACATTTAGGAGAAAAGTTTTACTATAAGAAAGAATATCAGAGACATTGTTCAATTCTTCTGCTGGCAATATTGAGAAGTGTTCCAGTGCTCCTGACGTGTTTAAAATATATATTATCAGGCAGTTGTTCTTTTTTATCATTTGAATCTAAGTTTAGAATTTCACTGTTTAGCTTCACATTCAATGAGAGGGAGAAATAATTTACCCCACAAATTATGACTGATTGGGAAATCATACTGATCACGAAAAAACTGATTTCTTGAATATTTCACATACATTCTTTTCTGGAATTTGTGATGTGTGATGAGGATTTGAAAATTATAAATACATATAATAACTATTCTAGTGCTTTTAAGCTTAAGTATTCCAAAAAAACACATCAGTACCCCTGACACTGACCCTGACTTGAGTCTCAGCTGAGTGAGGAAAACGAGATCCCCTCATGATAAGAAGACGCTACTATCGTGGAATGCGGTAATGAAGGTTAAAAATAAGGAAATTTAGCAGAAATAGGGTTGTAAGAGAAGGGAATAGGGATATTTTGGAGGGAAGGGAGAGGAGGCAAAATGGGAGGTAGAGCGTGGGGGGATATTAGGGCGGAGGGAAAGGAATCGAGAATGGAAGAGGCATTGGGGAGGAGGAGGCTATGGCGCGTGATGGGAAGAGGAGAGAGTTAAACATTGAACAACAGCAGGATTCCGCCGCGCTTCCAATCATATCGTCATTAACAATGCAAATACTACGACGGGAGGCTGGTAGGCTGGTAATGCTCGAGAGATGACGGAGGGAAGGAGGAAGGGGAAGACTAAGTGGAGGGAAGGGCTAAAGGATTGTGGGGCGAGGTACGAAACCAAAGGGATTTGAGAGGGATGATGAAGGAAAGGGAAGGAATATACGGGTGGAAGGGGACATCGGAAGGGGAATGGCAAGGCTGAAGAAGAGAGCGACATGGTGGATGCAAAAGTTGGAGAGTAAGGGGTAGTTATCAAACATTGCCTGGAGAAACGTCTCCGATGGAGGGATGAGACGAATAACAGGCTATCCCGAAGTGGTATTAAAAGAGCATCAGAGCATGTGCAACTTTGTCTAGGTGTAGAACTCCTTCCTGAGACTTCGGAAGTTTTGAGTTGGTAAAATAACGAGTATAGCTGATCAGGAATGAAATGAATATCAAGAATGATCAACAAAATCTTATTTGAAACAAGGTTAGAGCAGTTTAATAAATAAGCTTAAAAACTGTTGATGAATAGGAAAAAATTCCACAAACATATAATGGCAACATATTAGTAGTTAAATTTTCCTTCACGATTGCGATAAAATTACTTCATTTTTGCGAAACAATGAACTTACTTCCATAAATACAATAGCTATCTCTAACGTAAGGCCATAGTAAAATATTTCAGAACCTTTAGTACGATTTTTTAATCAAGACAATTTATGAAAGTGGAAGGTCCTTAGGTAAAAGATTATTATTAATTATTATTAATTATTGTCCGCCGGCTTTGGGTGCGTTGGAGGACCCTTAGGCTTCACAACACTTTAGTTCTAAGTTCTAAATAACAAGATAAAAAATGCCCTAAGGTCACATGGTTTACATTAAAATAGCTCAATCTTGTGCCATGTGTACTTTATACCTCAGTTTACTTCATCCAAAATGCTTAATACTTTCCTCCCACAACTTTCCATTCCAGTAACCTACTCTCTACTACTGCATCAGCATTCCACTGAACAATAGTATACCTTGAATCAACTTGCCCTGATTTTTTTGTTATTTATTCCAAAAGACGTCGCTCTTCCCCTGCTATGCCTGGAAGACGTTTTCTATCCCGTCCATGTTATTTTCTTCATGATTTCCCACATCTACATGTGAAATAAGTCAATCATACGATTGTACTTTTCCTCGAAGCCAGTCTTCTGACTCTCAGGACATCATTTTCTTCGTTTAAGCTTCCTATCACTCTACCTACTCTCATACAAAGTAATTCCAAAATAGGTGAATGTTTAATCTGTTCCAGTGCGCGTCCCCAAAATTAAATCTGTACCTAATAACCCTTATTTCTTGAGAATACCTTTACCTTCGATTTATAATGATGAATTCTCATTCAAAAACTATCACTCTGAATATGTAATGCCGAAAGAAATAATCGTTGCCGTTTGACTGACTAGATGATCATTGATCGATTCTCCAAAAATATAACTGACCTAAAGAGTTGCACTGCTATTTTCACTCCAGCCTTTTCCTAGGTTCTGCTACCATTCCTCCGCATATACAAGGTGTGATCAAAAAAATACCGGATTGATTTCATTATGCACAAACCGTTCAAGGGATCGAAAAGAGATACAGTGCGCCATCTTGTGACACGTCTCACAGCTAAAACTAAATATAGTGCGTTTGTTTACGTGTAGTCGTTACGCAGCAGCAGCGGTACGTGTCTTAACCTGTTCGTCGACGCGTGTAACGGCAGCAATAATGGAGGTATAGAGGAACAACGTGTGTGCCTGAAATTTCGTTTCAAACTTGGAAAAAGTGCTACAGAGACATTTGGAAAAATTCAGCAAACCTTTACTAACGAAGCTGTGCGTCTAAGCCAGTGTTTTGAGTGGTACAGTCGTTTTAAATCGAGCAGAACCTCGACAGATGAATATTCGCGAATGGGGTGGCCTTCCACTTCAACAGACCCCAATTATGTCAAATTCGTGAACGATTTGGTGCGGGAAAATGGACGTTTTACTGTTACAGGGGATAGCGGAGGAAGTAAACTTTAGTTTTGGATTCTGTCAGACAATTTTGACACACATTTTGGGCATGACACGCTTCGCACAAGATTCTTCCAGCGAGTGCTGACTGATGAACACAGACAAAAACGTGTGGACATTTGTCACGAACTCCTGGATCAAGCCAATCCCGACCCAGAGTTTCTGGAAACCATCGTAATCGGCCACGCAATCTGGTTTTACGGTTATGATGTTGAGACAAAGGCCCAGTATTCTCAGTAGAAAGGTCCACATTATCCGCGGCCAAAGAAAGCTAGCATATCCCGGTCAGATGGAAAGGTTATGCTGGTGTGTTTCTTCGATTGGCAAGGGCGTATTCTTTACGAATACGTCCCTCAAGTTCAAACCATCAGCAAAGATTTCTTCTTAAAGGTTATGAAGAGGCTGACAGTTGCAGTGAGCCCAAACAGGCCGGGCATGTGGAGAAACAAAGCATGGCGTTTTCACCACGATAACGCGCCGGCTCACACGGCGCTGATCGTGACAGTATTTCGCCAGAACAGGAAATTCCGTGATCCCGCAGCCACGCTACTCTCCAGACGTGGCTCCATTAGACTTTTTTCTTGTTTCCAAAGTTAAAATCAACCTTGAAAGGGCGCCTATTCGACTCTATTGCGGACATTAAAGCTAATTGTACCACGGACCTGAAGAGGATCCCTAAGGCGTTCAAGAAGTTCTCTCGGGTTTCCCTCCGGGTCAGGTTGCAGTACGGTGTACTGTAACCTGACCCGGTGAGAAAACCGAGAGAACTTCTTGAATATCATACGCTGGGAAAACCTGAGATCCTTCATCCCTAAGGGGGCTTACCAGGCAGGGTTCGTGAGTTGGAAGAAACGTTGGCAAAGGTGTGTCGTCAGCCAAGGCATGTACTTTGAGGGCGACAAGTTCGATTAAGCTGTATCCGTCGAAATAAAGGAGTTACAAAATCAGTCAGGTCTTTTTTTGGTCACACCTATATTGAAAAGAGTAGGTGATAATGAACATTTCTTCCGATTAACATTTCATAAGAATCCATAAAATATCATCACTTTCATTGGAAAATCTTCAATTCTCATGCAAAATGTTCCCAGTTTAATTTTTTGAGTGCTTTCTCAAAATCCATGAGGAGGTAGGTCCTGGTTTTACTCTCTAGTCCTTAACAGTACTGACCTAAATTTACTGCTATGGCAACTAGAATACCCTTTCTAATTTTTAAATTCAAACCGATATTCTCTTAAGTACTAATATATTCTCCTTTACACCCTTTGATAGAGTATTAAATGTAACAGCTTTATCTCTTCTAATATCAAAATTATAGCCATATTGACATATTCTGCTGTTTATTTTATTTTTGGGATGGTAGAGATACTGATGTAACAGTTTTTTGATCAAACTCCCACCTTATAAATTCCATTTATCATCTAATGAAATTTATCACTTTCCATATGTTCTAAACTCATGAGCAGGTTAGCAAGGCCTATTTGCAAAGCCCTCTCCAATTGCTCTCCCTTTGATATCTTTGCATATTACAGTCAAGAACTGCTGACCCAAAGCTATTATTATGGATGATATAGTCCCTTTTTACATCGACTGACACTGGTCCGTCACATATCTTTATCATATACTTGGCCTACATAATCTTTCTATAATACCTAAACCAATTCTTAAATTAATAATATACACTTTGCATCTCTTTATTTATTTACTTTCTGACGTCCTGAAAGCATCTTCACCTCATTATAGCGCCGACCCAATTCACTTTTTCTCTGTAAACTCTCCGCATCCTCGTCTGGTATCTTACATCGTGTTTTCCTGATTAGTGGCTTACCTCGAAGAATTGTTTAGTTCTTTGTACTTTCAAATCCCTAACTCTGCGTTTGATTTTTCTTTTTCTGCCTTCAATAATTTTATTTATCATTATCTCCTAAAATCCCTACTTGTTTCTATATTCCTTTCCTTTTGATTTTTTTGCCGCTCCCCTTTATTCCTTGCGAGAAATATTACCATCATAATTCTACTGAACCTGTTCCCTTATACTCAATAAGAATTTTAACAACATTCTACTAAAACTCAATTTATTTATTCCAAATTCTATTTTATTATACTCTTTACCTTTCTCGTTATCATAAATTTAACATTAAGCTTCGTTAGCGCTAATTTGAACCCGAATTCACACTGATTAAGGATAACTCTTTGTGTTTATCACGCTTTTCCAAAACAAAAGTTTAAATATAATATGGAATAACAGATGCTTTATTAGGTATCGACATTTTGTATACATGCGTAGGTATGATTTGGCGTTTAAACCATGTGTTAACTTAATTAAGGTATTCCAAAACTGCGGGAGATGCCGCAACAGCAACTTTTAACGGAGGCATCCGCTAATGTGTTTTTTAATGCAACAATATCAGAGTGTAAAAATCATTCGCCTTGACCGGGATTCGAACCCGGATCCCTATATGTACGGTCGAGTGCTTTAGCCAGTTAAGCTATCGAGGCATCCTCTCGGTGATTCTATGAATGAAACAGTTATACATATTGAGATAATTTTAATATCTTTAAATTGTTGTATTCTATCTACTAATGTGATGCAGCAATTTTCAAGTATGTTGCAGTGGATTTAAACTAGTGTCATTATCATTATAATGGCAATATATGTCATGATAGTGGATTTATTCATAGTTGAGTTGTACCTTTCCGGAGAAATCTAAAATTGTGATGATGCTGAATCCCATTCCAAAGGACCTCCTGACCACCCACTTCGTGGAATACTGCAGGAAAAAGTTTTGAGCAAAGGCCTTTAAAAACTAACTAAAAATTACGATTCAACTATTGAATAGTATATCATCACTTTTAACCAAAAATTACATTTAGAAGTTTCAGAAATTGTTTGAGTAAGGTTTACGAGCAAAGCATCATGTCTGGAAAAGTTATTTGTGAAAGGAAAAAAGGGAAGGGAAGGTGGAAAATGAAAGTGAGGGATGAGTTGGGGTGGATGAATTGACGGATGCGTGTGTTATGTTTTCGTAAAATACGTGAGCAAGTCGTGGCCGTGCCATGTAACGCGACCGTGCGAGGCTGAGCGTTGTGTGACCGGATCGCGGCGGTGTTTGTCGCCGCCGCTCGGGGAGAATGATTGAGGAAGGGAGAGATTTACGACGCGGCGGGGGAGATGGGGTCAAAGGAATGGATCTCGGCAAGGGTGGATGTTATTTGGATGCCAGGGGAAGGGCGGCAGGGGTTAGGTGCGTGCGTAGGGGGTGGGCGCGGGGAGAAGGGTAATGTCGGAGATGAGAGGGAGTCCGGAGGAGGGGTGGGTGAGCGTAGGGATATGAAGGAGAGAGAGTGAAAGAGAGAGGGATGTGATGCGGTGGGCCTTTCCCAGGAACATTTGGTGAAGAGATAGAGGGAGAGTTTAAGTGGTTTGCTGGAGGGGAGAGGGTTGAGGAGGGGGAGTGCTCCGGGGGAGGCAAAAGCGTCGGATTAATTCCACGATTATTCGGGTTAGTTTGCGCGGTGAGATGGGACGGTGTAGCGAGTGGGGTTTGGGAAGCAGGAACGGGGATTTTGAGGGTGAGAGGTGGATGGGTTTGGAACGCGGGAGATAGTTGAGTACGTATAAAATGAGAAGGAATCGGGATTAGAGAAGGGAAGACTGGAAATGAAAGGGTTCGGCTCCGAGGGAGTGAGTGGCTAGGTGAAAGAGAGAGAGAGAGTGAGATCGCCCGCAGTACCCTTAAATGGGTCGGACTGTCCCGATTTGGGAAATGAAATCCCGCATCCGGTCGCTCGTAAAGCGGAGTGGAGACTACCACGCTTTTAGCAAATCACGAACATCATGACCAGAAATGCCGATTGAAATTAAAGAGTTAAGCCTTTATTCAAAAAAAATATTTAGTTTTCGTTGCTGTTCGACCTTATCATTAATTGTATCTCATTAAATCGATTAATCGAAGATCCTCGCAGTAGCCATGCATAGGTGGGATTCTTGCGTTACTGGCGCTGTGATCCTGGAACTTGGTGGAATTCTCAACGTTTTAGGGTCGTACCTCTGATGGTTATGAGTATTTTTTTAGAATTTAAAATATTACACTAGAAATTTTTTTATTGAATTTTTTTCCCCAATTCATTACTTAGGTCAATTTACAAAATTTAACGATCATTTAATTTTTTCCCTCCGGGAAAATAAACCTGGAAGGGGTATGAAAACGGTTGGCTTGTGGAAGTTAAAAAAAATATATTTGCAGTAGCTAGTAAACTTAATGTATTTACGCGTCATTTTGTAATAATTCAGTAAATGAATGAAATAATTTAAGCGCAGTTCCAAATTTTTTACATAATCCGACCCAGATTTAGACTTCTAAAAGTATGAATTTGAGAATGGCTTGTTAAAGTCAAAATCTTGGTTTGAAAATAATATTATTTCTGAAAAGCACTTGGTTTATTTCATTATTATAGGTTATCTGTTCTCAATAACTTGTATTGGAATAGATGTAAACGAAAACGATCAAACGTTAACATTGCTGTCTACCAATAAGACGTTTGGCTCAGCTGGACCAATTTTGTTCCCTCCATACATAAAATAACATATACATACATACAAAAGCTAACAGGAGGCAGGCGGATAGACTTTCTTTAACTCACAGTTAATCCAAAAAAATACTTATTTCCTCCCCTTAACCATATAGTATCTCCACACCAACGTTCTCTCTCTCTCTCCTGTTCCTCTTTAAGTTTCAATTTAAGAGGAAACACTAAAACTGTCAGTTTCCATGGATGATTTCGAACTATTGAAATTTTGAAAGGATCCCTTGGGTCTTAGACAAAATTCAAGTCAAGAGAGTGCTTGAACGGTGAGGAGAATTCATCGCAATTAAGAATGATGGTATTCAAAAAGATGTTTCAAAGTGCAAGGCACAAATTGGAAAACTGACTATTTATCTTAAATATTTGAGAAAAATCACATTTTTGATCATGTGTAGGATTTTCAATAGGTTTCAACGCATGAAGCATATTCGGTTTATGTTATCCCAAAAGAGCCTCCAGTTCCAGTTGATCTCACGACTCCTATCTGAGCAATTTCTCAAAATGATACCCTCGTCCTGGATACACGTCAAATGAATGATTAATCTGTGTGTAAGTTTATGTGGCTTATCAGCCCCAAATATGGTCCCTTTTCAATGAATATTTATGGTGGAATACCGAAGTAGTAAGATTTTATCATTGTTAATTAAAAATAAAGGGGCTTGGTTAAGTTTACTTATATGAAAAATTATCATTTTTTGTTAATTTCCTTCAGTAAGAAACATTTTCAACTTAACAGCTCCATCTGTGGGACTTTTCCCAAACGTCTATCCTTGCTGCCCAGTGAGGAACAAGATGCGATGATAGCGGCTGATGGGGTTGGAGTCTGTACCTCCGGGTCAAAACGGGCAGGGGAAGAGATGGTGGGATGAGTAAAGTGCTGCTGTTAAGCTGGGGCAGGCAAAACCTTCTCCCAGACGTCCGTAGGAAATCCGTTTTGTCCCTCCAAACCCCCTCGCCTCCCCCGCATGAGACTGTGCCGTCGCATCGACTGATTATCCCTCGATAGAGTCAACTCCCGGCACTCTCCTATGCACCCAATGCTGACGGCGGGGAGAGCGTGTGTTAGTGGACGGAGGGCGGGAGTCGAGGCAGCGGGAGGCGTGCTAATGCCCCGGGGGTTAGGGGGTGCAAACGAACGGAGGAGTGGGTGAGTTGCAACCCTCGGGGCTTGGCAGCTCCTTTTTCCCTTTTCTCCTAGAGCAGCTGGGCTGTGTGAGGTGTGTAATTGTATGTGCTTAGGCATTTTCCCCTGTAGCTGCCTCGGCGAGGGAACTGGGTCGCCAGTGGTGTGACACGGCGGAAGTAAGAATCCCGTCGTTTGTCTTTCGTGAACTTTGCCCATTGTTTCCTCTTCCTTTTTTCTCGGAGTCCTCTCCCCGGAGCGATAAAAATGAAGCACGGGTGAGTCTGTTGTATGGGGCTATTTTGCGTGGGATGTGAAATGCAGTCACGGGGATGGAGAGAGGACGGATGGGCTCGCAATTCCTCGCACAGTCGCTTTCTCCCTGTCTTTTATTTTTCGTCGCCGTCCGGTGTTTCGTGGCCCCCGCTAGCTCCTGTCTAACTCCTTACTTTTTCCTCCTCGCATTTTCCAGAAGTCCGTCATGCAACTCGGAGTGGTTTGCTACAACTGAGACGTTGTAAGAGTGAGCTATTATCAAATGGAAGTGGGCATCTGAGATATTATTTGCTTTGTGTTTCACGAGAAAACGAAAATATGAGAAGGAACCCATTATACGTATTGTCATACCGTGATGGTCATTTCAAGTGAAATAAAGTATGTATCACACATTTTAAAAACGTTATTTTGTTGAAAGTATTTAGAACTCTTTGCTAAAAATTGAATTTAAAATTTTCTTTGGACAAATACGTGATCAAATGAGATATTTGGTGTTTTTAGGATTCGTGTGCCATTTTACTATTTTATACATTTTCTCTCCTATTTTTTTAATAAGGTTTGAGCAGTAAACATTTATTGTTCTTAAGGACAATTTTTTCAAAAGTTTGACTTGGACCAACTTTGATTAACGTTGTCTTTACCAACATATTATTCCGGTTGAAGATATGCATTTATTTTTAAGTTCAAAAATTTCTTAATGTGCCAATAGTTGTCATTTCAATATGAATGCCCATCTGGAACAAATGCAACAGTTACAGTATTTACAGTATTTCCTGGGTCACAGCCCTAGACTCTCCACTACACTGCGAAATTTTTGGCACCAGGAAACGAAGCGCATTGGTTCATTTGTAGGAAACTACAAGTTATATTTATTAAGTACATCATATACATTCACGAGGTGTGTCGTGATTTTCTTCGCGTGGGTGTTCAGTCATAAATATAGAACCCTTAAATGTGAAAATTCAAGGTTTCATGTTATGATTATGAGGATAGTAATCTTTATATGGACCAAGCTTACAATGCTAACTTTTTCATATTCTGGATCCCACGGTAGTGTAACTACATGATAGCTCTGGCCATCTGAAATGAATGCTCCTTAAATCGGTTTTAAGTCTTCATTGTATTTGCTGATGGTGTGATAGGAAAGGAACGTATTTGGGTTACATACAAGAATGCTCGGGACATAGTAGCTCCTCGAAGTAGCAGTGTAACTCCTGTAATGGAAGTGGATGAGGGGATGTGGTCTCTGCACCTTCTCAACCTTCAAACACATTCAAAACTAACGAAGGGAGAAAACGATCCTAGAAGCGAGGAAGGATTAGACATTTTTTCTAAAGGGGTTGCAAAGGTTCACTCGCCACGGAGGTAGATTAACGAGTTCAGCTTCAAACTCTTCACATTCTCCAGTCTCCGTAATGTTCGCTCAAACGGCATCTCAGGGGTTATAATCCTAATGGACCCTCAACCTAAATAGATAGGAGGTAAGGAAAAACTGTGGAAACTCGTTTCAACCACAGCTTTTCGTTTATTTCCAGAAATTAAAGAGTTAAAAGGGGCAGCTTTGGTAAAATATTCCAAGAGATAATGAAGTTTTTTTTAGAAATGGCCAGTTCTCTGCAAGTTGTTGCCCAAACAAAGAATCCCGAACAAAATGTTTCGAAACAAACTGCAAAAAATCCTAATGCTCACTATTGACCCAGTCTTGCATGCCTTATGATACTCGACTGTGTTTTGAGGTGCATTTTTGCATTTTGAAAATTAAAAAAATTATGAATAGCATTAACTTTACTATTTAAATAAAGGGATAAAGGGATATATATATATATATATATATATATATATATAACGGATAAGGGATAAAGGGATATATATATATTTTGGATTAATAAATAATATATATATACATATATATATATATATATATATATATATATATATATATATATACATACATATATATATATATACATATATATATATATATATATATATATATATATATATATATATATATATATATATATATGTATTAATATATATATATATATATATATATATATATATATATATATATATATATTAATATATATATATTATTTATTAATCCAAACTGATGATATCCCTAAATAAAGAAAGCATTAAAAGAAAATATATAAGAAAATATCTTATCATGTTAAAAAAATTGCAGGTTCATCCATAATGTTTACATATCAATTCAATTTTATTAGTAGGACTGTTATTAATACATAAAATTGGTATTTCCGTAATTGTTAAATGGTTATAAATATTTCCAAATGTCACATTTTAATAAATCATTTCAACTGAAGTAAAAATGCCAATGTATCTTTCCACTCCATTTTATTCGGTACGACCAGTTTCAACGTATTGGCGTCATCCAGAGGTTAAAATTGAGTGGAAAAAATACATTGGTATCTTAATTCCAGTGGTTTTCAATAAACTTAAGCCTGAATATACCGAAAAAAGTTTTCCACATAAATTTCCATTTTATTAGCATAAACCTTTTTACTTATAGATTTAAAAGTACATTATAGCAATCATACTCGTATTAAAAAATATGTAAACACCCTTAATTTTAGGATAGTTGGTATTTTTGTTTTAGGGGCAAAGGTGTCACGCTAGATCCTGTGGCGCGTCTTTAGTTGTATTCTCAGAAACGATCATTGGATATAAGGAAAGTAAAATGTCTCTTACATTGGAGAAAACAGAGGAAAGCCAGAGCCTACCCAAAACATAGGATAGTGCCAAATGAAGAAACACAGGGCAGGCGTTTATTATGAGCAATCAATACCCTCCAAGACGCCCTTAAAAAACCCGAAAAATGCAGCAAAAGTTGAAGTACTTGACCACTATGATAACTCTAGAATCCTAGAATCGGAAGAATGGAATCCTAAACCTGCCCTGTTTTTTTAAAAGAAAAGTCATTAACGAAGGGTATTTATTTTAATTAACTTGATTAAAATTTGCTACAACGTAATTTCTACTCTAGAGAAAAGTTTAACCAAGGTTATACTTCAGTTTATGTCATAGTCTTTATCAGAATCGACTTTAACTTTAAATGGAGACGCGGGGGAGAAAAAATAGACATCAGAGACTAATTTTAAAAGTAAAGAATACATATATTATTCCAGGCTTGTATATACGATAGTATTCAGTAATGAATCAGTTCCAGCAACTCTAGATTAGATAGACAGAAGATTTTAAATAGAAACCCATATTTTATGGGCAAGGAGGATAAACCAAGAAAAATCGGTGTGTGTTTTTTAAGCAATAAGGACAAATCGGGAGCTGAAGAAACAAGCTTCTCCATGAAATTAAAAGTAAGTTAGACGAACTGGAAAGTCATGGTATGACAACACGCAAGATTGTCCCAGCAGGCTTCTTATTTTCAATTAAAATTAAAAATGCAACATGCCATACATATCTGAGTAAAATCTTGGAAATATGGCCTAGGTTGTAAATCGAGCACAGGGGTAGCTCAGAATATCAGAACGAATTTACAAATGGAAACAATGATATTATTCGACTGCTTAAGCGGCCAATATTATCATATACCAGGCATAAAAATCTATCGATAATTTATATTTCGGAAAACATACGTACACGGGTACGTAGACATACCTTAGACTCGGCCGGGGATGATGGCAAGACGATATTAGAGAGAAAGCAATTTTCTCAAATGCTAAACATGCCCATAACATGGCCAAATAACGCACAGTTTTAAAAATTCCACAAATATAAGAAAATAGGTTTAAAACGCTTAAGAAACAGAAACGTTGTTACATCATTTTGAAATTAATCAGGATGTACATATCCTCCTAACTAATAAAAGCAACATCTTGAAGAGAGTAAGAACATTCCTCTAGTTATAGTATATTTACTGTATCATGGAGGATCTTCGGAATGCAATCAGAAGGAAATCAGACTAATATGAATACACGTAAGTAATACACTGTAGTGTACCCACTATGGAGGTTGGTGAAGCAAATTTGCGGGTAAAAGTAAGGAGTTTCCCGTTTAACTGGGGGAGATAATACCTTTATAATATATTTATATGAAGAAAAGTTGATGACAAGATAGGAAGAAGATATAGAGGAACCACATGATTTAAATAACCACCCAGATAGTTTGAATGTAGAAAGGGACAACGATAGCGATGACGATACCTTAGGATCAGAAATAATTGACGGCGCGATATAAAAGGTATGCAATGAATATAACTATTAGGTATTAGAGACAGAAAAAATCTCTACAGAACAAAGGAAGAATTCAGGATGGAATACATTGGATGGCTGGAAGAAAATGTTGGACGAGAATCGAAAGACATCGCAAAAAAGATCCATATTGGCTGTAGGTCAGAACTGTGAGACATCATGCTTGATTTCCTGCGTGGGAGAAGCATTATTTTGGATTATCTACAAAGGATGAAGAGAAGATCCAATTAGAACGTAAGAGGCCATCAGTTTGGGTTTAGAAATAAGAGGGGTACGTATGTAAGGTATACAGAGTGCCAGTAGCCATGTTGCTGTTCCATTATTCTTCGGTCTTGAAGTGGCGTTTGAATGAGTAAAATGGACGAAATTAATAAGCACGGGTTTGATTCCCGGGCAAGCCTCTCTGGGTACCCAAGCTATGTGATTTTTCGGGCACCACTCCCTAGGAAACCGTAACCGGTACAGGGAAAGGAACTGGCCCTCCTACCCAGATGCGTGAATTTCACACGCCGTCGGGCTTAGTGTTGGGTGAACTCTACCATCACCAACTAAACCGACCTTCGGGTTGATTACTGTGTTTATGGTTTTTTTATATCATTTAAATGGTAGGAAATGTATGACTGATGCTGGACGCTACAGCAGGAGATATGCTCTTGAAATCAGTTAGATTTTGCGGGTGATCAAGTGCTAATTAACACAGTCAGTCATAGGTTTACACCATAAATTAGCGCAGTGCAGGGTCAGTGTGATAGATTTGAGATGAGAGTTAAATAGGGGACGGTTGTGGATTACAGGGTATTTAAGCAATGATTTCCAGGAAATATTAGTGGAACCTTTAATATGGAGCTTAGGTTTACACGGTTCAGGAACTGGATGATAAACGTAGACGGAGGTCTATTTGATCTGGGTGTAGAATAGAATGAAATACATAAAAATTGAAGAACAGAAAAAAACGATTAAGTTCTAAAGACGGTTGATGGGAGAATTCCGAAGAAGAAATATTAAGTGAATGCTGTAGATACTGAGAGGAATTGAAATGATAAATACGGCAAGGGGGGATGGGATGCAGGGAAATTGTGGCGTAGGGAAGGGAAATAAAGGCATTATGGCTCAAATTAATAGAGGTAGAAATGAGCTGTTGTAATATGTTGCATGTAATATAGGATATTTTTTACATGTTGGCTAGAGGTTAGAATTACATTAGTGTGTAATCCCAGGGTTCATTAAAAGCCTTTACTAAGCGGGTAGACTATAACTTGTAATGACTAGTAAATTTGACTATAACTTGTAATGACTGTAAATTTGAAATGCAAACATTACATTTAAATACATCAAAAGAAAAACCTCGTTTATGCAAAACTGTGATTTTATTTTCCTATCCTACCGGATAACATGTATTTTTACTTTTTTGGTTATGATATAAGATATGCTTGTAAATTATAAGTATAATTACGTAAAACTCGTGTCTAAAGTTCTTCAATTTTTCTAACCATTAATAGAATAGTTTTTGAATGTTTTACTCTCCTGTCTGTGTTAATTATATGCCATTCCGTTTGCTAAATTTATCAGAAACTGTTTCTTCTTATATTATAGGAATTTACTTCTTTTATAAAGTTAAAGGATATGTATACGTGACGTTAAACATGAAAGAGAATGAACACCTCTAACTTATAGTGTGATATTAGTCTAGTCATCTCGGTGTGCTTTCAAGGAACGTCCTTACGTAAGGCCATTTTCGTAATTTTACCTGTAAGGGGATTAGTATCATGTAAACCTTCCTACTTTCGCCTATCTTAGGCTATGGCTGATCTATTATGAATGATAGAAAAACATTCTCGTAAATTAGGAAGTCATATTTTGGTTTGAAGACCATATTTTTCACAGTATTATTTACTAATAAGTGAATGGCGTGGTTACATGAGGGAGTTGGCTAGGTTGAAAAAAATTACACTACCACGATTTACAACTTTTTTAACTCTGCTGTTCCCGGAATGTTTACTGTGGAGTGAATATAACATTTGGAAGAAATTAATAGGATTATAAATGTGTAAAATATTGTTCAATTTATAAATGTTTAAAATCAGTTTCATTATCGCCCATTTGTACAGAGCTATTTAGTCAGTAAGGATACTTAATACTCACTCTTCATGAAAAATACCTGTAAAAATGCAATAATTAAAGCTAATTAAGAATCTTCCTGAAAACTAACCTATATCACCAGTAAGGAAACGTTAATGGCCCCGGCTCCAAAAATCTTACGTAATTGCACAGACCTTTCGAGTGGAGAAATAACGGAGATAAAGTTTAAAAGTCCAAGTTTAACACAATTCTAAATGCCAATTTGTTTAGCCTTCAAAAGCACCCATGAAAACAGTTGCGCACACAAAGACGAATAATTTTTCTGGGCTTATGACTAATTAAAGAAACGGTAAAGATACTTTTTCATTGGCTCAGTGCTTGGCTAAATTTTCAATGGAAACTTCCAATAATGGCTGAGTCGTTTGACAGTGTAAGTGTACATGTATGTCAGAGCGGTGAAGCGACTCTAAAAAAATGTTGATGAAAGGTATTATTGAAGTAGTATTATAGAGGTTATCTCATATCAATTTTCAGATATATAACTAAAATTCATTGCCATTTTCGTTAAAATCATGTAGTATTTTTCTAGTCTAATTTCCTGATACGCATTTTAAATAATCATATGAAGATTAAAACTTCTGGTGAAGAGCCTTTGAGGTTATGTACATGTATTAAATAGGAAAAACTGACTTCCTGCAAATGATACTTGTACACTTCTAGAAACTGCATAGTTTCTTCTGATTCTCGATGTCAACTTAAAAGGACACAACACCACATTAAAAAGTTTTCATGTTAAACAAAAATAAAAGTTTTAGCTGCTTATACGTCAGAATATACGTACATAGCAACATTATTCAAGAGGAATTTTATATTAAAGTAACAGCTTCTTCGGGAAAACACTAATATATTTTCATTTTATTCCAAATTCTCAAGAGCAATTAGTTTTACAAAATAATGTGTAAAAAAATTTAACAACAACTAATATATATATTTATATATGTATATATATATGTATATATACATGTATATATATATATATATATATATATATATATATATATATATATATAACAATATACACCCCATAGAAATCAGACATCTTCCCCCTGGTACCTATATTACCAGGGGGAAGATGTCTGATTATTATTATTATATAATTTGAGATATGAACTTTGATGTCTGCCCAAAATATTTTCAATGCAACTTGGATATTTTCCGAAATACTTTAATGATTAGTTAATAATGACGAAACTATCAAACTTTTCTTTCGTGTGAAAGTAAGAATATGGTTTAACTAAGATTGATTAAAACGGCCTCCATCCATTAATAGAAGATGTTAATTGATCTCCCGGCACCGGAATCAGGTACCATTTTTACATTATTTTCTGTTCTAATTCAAAAATGATTTCAGAATTACGCCAAAAATTAGCCCTTCACTCTCAGAATACTTCCGTTATTATCTGTTTTTCTTTTAAAGCAACAGGATAATCTGGATTGCCTAATCTAGAAGTAGATATAAGAGAACAAGGAGCACGTTTATTTAGAGTACAATATAACATTAGGGCAGAGAAAGTCTTCAAGATATCCGTGGAAAACAGCCAAATCCTAGGTTACGACCCTTGGGCTCATATTGAAAGTAAATCGAACGAGGACAATACTTTTGTAGCGCAGATTGTTTTCATAGATAGAAAATGGTTTCATCTGAAAATCTTATGATCTATCATTCTTTGATGAAAGACGACGACCTTTAGCAACGTAAGGTATAAGTTCAATTTCGCGAAGCCGAGAGAATAAATACTAATATTGACGATCTCTTACACCAAAGACAAGTACGATATCCTTAACAGCGAAGATATGTTTGATATGCAGACTGCTGGGGTGCTTAACACCGAGAGGCCACTCTGGATTAGCTTTTTCGACGTCCGGCATGACTTAGTACTGGGTGAACTCTACCACCACCAACCCAACCGACCTTCGGGTTGATTACAGAAAAATAGTTAGCAAACAAGTGTATAAAGGACCACGCATGTGAAATGCCACTGCTAGGAAAGCCGATTCATTTTCCTAACACAATAATAGAAATCAGTTGAGCTTCTATGATTTACAGTGCAGTGCAGAATTGGAACGAGGACGACTCCAAAGCATTTGGGTTGAATCATCAATTTGGACAGCAGTTTCCGTGGCGTTGCAGTCTGAATTATTGAACCTGAGAATGTGAGCGGGAATGCCAGCGAAACTTGCCCAGCAAGATCGATCAACGCCGGGGCAAATCGAAAAAATTAATGTCCTCTAACGTTATTCAAATTTTAAATTGTGTATCCGTTCAGATGAGCATAAATAATGAAATCATTTCATATCCGGCAATCATATATTCCGGCTAAAAGTATTCTAGCTTTATTCAACTTTCAGTTCATTGGCAGTAAAATGAATAGATATCATAAGGTGTATTATCTGAATGCATGCGTGCTTAGCTAGATGACTCAAATAAAAAAAATGCAGGCATAAATTTGTAAAATAATCAATAATTTTATGCATGATGCGTAGAGTTGAGTGTTATATCGCAAATTAAAAATTGTGGAGGATTGTGGATAAAATTGCGTTATAACGACAACCATACTGGCAATAAAATTTGGTTGAGTTTATTTTCCGTACCCTATACTACAAACATTCCGTGTACATGGAGTCTACTATTTTGCAAATGTAAGTAGGATGACGGGGGAAACATAGAAAAGAAGATAATCCTCAATTCTCTATTTTTAATGAAACTTTTATGCTACAGAATGGTATGATTATAAAATTGATTAAAAAATTCGGATATAATTTGAAGAGAGGGTAAAAATAGAAGCATATAAATGACACTTGTAAGAGTTAGTAAGTGAGCAGACAAGTCTTAAAGCAACTTAGCTTAATAAATATCATAAATGTATGAATAAGCAGAGGGATATGGACTATTAAAACCAAGTGATGGAAAATTCCTTTGCTAATACCTATGACGAAATGAATACATTGGCAGGGTAAAGGATATATTGGAGATCTGTTGCAAACAATTCCTCAGAATTATGACCAGTGATGGTGAGAGCAGATTTAATGGCATCAAAAGTTAAATCGCGGAAATAATGTTCAAATAAAAAAAAGGTTTATATTACTTCAAGGAAGTTAACATTTAGTACGAGGTACATTCGATAGAAGTAGCCGTTTGGTAATACTAAAATATATTCGTTGGAGCAAGTATTTATTGGAAGTTTTAGTTTTCTACAAACCTGCCTCAGTTTTATATATCAGAGTTGCCGTTTTTCTTTGAGCATTTTCCGTCAAGTTGTACCAGATCGTTTAATTCCTCAGCGTTAAAGTCCACCACTTGGAAATGGAACATGTTGACCACAGCGGTTTTATTTCTCGTTGTCTTTAAAATATTGTCCACCAAGTCACTGTTTCTTAAGCAAGGGGCGGAAATAGTTGTCAGGTGCAAGATCAAGCCTGGATATACTATTCCAAAAACACTGGTCTACTCAACACTCTTTGTGCTGGTCGCTAAGACTTTCGGTGCCCGCCTTGCACGCAATTTGCGATATCCGAGCTTTTCCGCAGCAATCATGTAAATTGTAGTGCGCCCAACAAGAGAAAATTTATCAGCCAGAGCACTAATCAACAATTGTCAATCAGATTCCAGTTTTCGGTCTCCTTGTCGAACGATTTCATCAGTCTGGACCCTGGGCCCACGACCATTGTGCAATCTTGCCTCCATTCATTAAAGTAGGTCCATAAAGCATACACAGGTGTCAATGAGTTTGTGAAGCTGTTGGTCCTTCTGTACACAGAAACAAAATAACTGCAGAAACTTCGCAAACTGGTGTTAGCGATGATTATCTCTGAAATTTTATCTTGATTCACCGACAGGCGGGTGGCTACTTAATGGCTTCGGTGACTTCGGAAACAATCAATAAATGGAGTTGCGTGCGTAAAACTTTATTCTGACCCACCAATATTTAAATATGAGAAAACGACCCTCGCTTTTTGATAAGCCTTGTAGTCCTGTTAAAAATATTTTTTACTGATTCCAATTATCACAATCTAGAGACCCTTTGAAAAAGCTTTTTTTTGCAATTTCCTGGTTTGTGTTAGCAATGCTCTGCAATCTCACAACCGTGCAAATATTTGTAAAATTTTAAACTGTATGAACCATAGCAAATATTTATTATAACGCGATTGAAGATTAATTATTCTAGTCTACACTATACATTGTGTAATCCCTGAGTTGTCATTATAACACTCTAGGGTTTCATGATTAAATCGGAAAACTTCTGTCGTGTACACAATAGAAGTCTTTCGATTGTGTTACAGGGTTATACGATTTCTTCAAGAGTTTCCTTTTGTATTATATGCAATTTTTTACCGAAAAAATTTAATTTAATATAATATTGCTGCTGTTTTTTCATTATATCTCTAACCGTTTCAATTTTCATCCCTTAACTGATGTAAGTAATTGTAATCGTTTTGCAGATTCTGTTATAATCCCGTGAAATATTTTCGTAAAAATACTCGCGAGTCATTTGAGTGATTCTTCATTTTCCCAAACTGCAAACCACGCAGGCTTTATGATGCCTAAATTCCCCACAGGGATTCAGTGGACAGTCTGCTGGTATAATTTATCCTAAGCTGGATATTAAAACCAATGATTTAGAGCAGACATTTCAAGGGAATTGGTTCCAAAATCCCCTAACGCGAGTTTCAGCCAAAACGAGGAAAACGAGAGTAAAGGGGAGGGAGGGAAGGGCGTGGATGAATGCGGAGATAAGGAGAAGATAAGGCGGGAGGGAGCGACGGAGGGCGTGAATTATTCCATCGAGGAAGGACGAGGAGGAGTCGAGTTGGGTGGGGAGGGGGCGGGGCTCGTGAGGAGAAGCCCTTGCTTCGCTGAATGCCGCGGGAGAAACACCATGGATTGTTTCCATCTACCCCACCTCGAGAATACATTTATAAATGATTAACACGCTCGGGTCATCACTCTGATTGGGTTGAAATGAGGAGCAGAGCCTGCCCCCTCCCTATCTCTCCCCACACTGCCGCCCCCGATGTACCATCGCTTCCCACCGCCACTCTCTTCCATCCACAACCCTTTCTTTCTCCTTCCATTCCCCGCAGCTTTAATCCTTTAACTAAATTGGAATGGGAATCGGGAGCGGGAGACGGAAGGGATATTCGCGTGACTGGTAATCTTTGCGCCATTTGTAAAGTCCTCGTCTGCCGTGTACCATCAGGAAAGAATGGTGGAAGGAGGGCGGAGGGAGACCTCAATTCCTTCCAGCGGGAAGCTTAATGCTTAAAGCATCGGTGGAATGCTCACGATTCACTGCGTCATCATTTCACACGGCCCATCCATGCCTACGCACTGCCGTGGTCTCCGCGAGGTTTTCGGTGGAGAGCGAATGGGAACGGACTTCGAGGATGGATACTTAGGAGGATGGAGGGGTCGCGTCGCAGATTATTCTGTCGCTATCGTGCCATTTTTCAACCCGTTTCCCCTCCGTGCTCACGGGTTACGGATGTGCATGGCCGAGTGGACTAAGAATTCCCGTTGAATTACACCGGGACGTGAAATACTGCATATGCCCTGAAAAACAAACGATCGCGGCGAATGTTCTTTACGTGCAACCTAGTGACTTATGTTTCATTATCTCAGAAACTTGAAAATGTATTCATTTACCAGGTCACCTGAAAGATTTTTTCGCGTAAGATGATGACCTCCGCAGGTATAAATCAATGCACGTCAGAGGAGAATAATTTTCATTCTCACGTTTTGTGCCTTCATTATGCACGAAATTTAATCTTTTGGATTTTTCGAAAATTTTTTAATTGAAAAAATAAAGTTTTAAACTGTTCAAAAACAAGTGAGGAATTGTAAAAATTGTTAAATAGCTGTTTTTGAAACTCTTTTTGATTAAAAATTCAATGGTTTGTATTTCTTTTAATGATATATGTTGATAAATTTCTAGCAAGATTTAGGAAAAGCAAATTAGTGGAATAAGCATCTGATAACTGGTGGTCCCTGGAATTCAGCTAAAATATGTTATAGTATGTAGAACTGCGAAATCATAATAATTAGTTTATTACCTAAGTATATTGAAATTTAATTCAAAACAGTAACCCCTTCTTGAGAATATTTACTGCACGAAGTCATCTACTAAGTACGTATTTCTGATGCAAGTGACGAACAAGGCAAATGACTTCATTCTATTGACTAACTCGGTGTGCATGATGACTAATTGATGATGCCCAATGCCACGTTGATTTTAAAATTTTATTTTCATGCTCGCCGGAAAAGGCAAAAGTTTTGGCCAACTTAAACCATGAAACTGAACGAATTTCGAATGAAACTCGCTTGGCGGCTTCCAGGGTAAAACGTAATGAATTAATTTGGTCATTAGACATGCGGGCTGCACAAATCAAAAGAAAACAGAATATAACATGCAATGCCAAAGTTTTAAGCTGAGTAGCTATTTTCCCTGTGACTCAATCAGTGTTAATATTGGTTTGTTTTACAAATTTTTTTCAAGGGTTTCTTTTTCTGCATTTTTTATGGCTTCTATATGAACACACCGGTCAAGCTAAACACATTTTAAGCCATCAGAATGTATATATATTTGCACTCGTGGATGTACCTGTATATGTACATGGGAAGGCCCAGAGGTACCCGCCTTACCTAGAGATGGCGGTAGTTGTTAGAAATATATCACTGTATTAGAAAGTATGCAATCTATAAAGCATATGTTTCAAGTTTGAAGACGCTACGCTGTTTAGTATTTGTTTGGTTAGTACGAAAGAACAATCAAAACAATGGAGTCAAAAGGAAGAACCGTCTCCAAAGAAGGCGAAGACCGTTTCATTTGCAGGCACGGTCATTGCGTCAGTTTTTTGGAATGCGCTTGGGATCATTTTCATTGATAATCTTGAAAAAGGAAAAACGATCAACAGCGAGTATCATGCGAAATTTCTGCAACGTTTGAGTGAAGAAATCAAGCAATAGCGGCCGCATTTGGCTAAGAAGAAAGTGCTGTTTCATCAAGACAATGCGCCAGCTCACAAATCAGTTATTGCAATAGCCAAAATTCATGAATTAAAGTTTGAATTGCTACTTCATGCACCCTATTCGCCAGATTTAGCCCCGTCTTTATTTACGACTCATCCCTTAAATCAATTCATTACTTTATTTTCAGTCATACTGCGCCATAATTTTTATCGGTATTCGGTGGTTTCGAATATCTGTTTTCAACCGTATTTTGAGTCATGGTAAGATCATCATTATTTATTTTTAAAAGAATGCAGGAGAATGTTTCTGACGAATGTTGTTAGGGGTAAATATTGAGAGGAATTTAGCCTGAAATCTATTGCTGCTCAATAGTTTTCCCGAGAGGATGGTAAAATTTGCTTTCGATCAAATATGATAACTGCTTCAAGTGGAGAAGTTTCAAGATGGTATGGGAAGAGGTTTCAAGGAAAATATTTTTTACAAATGGATCATGGGCAACCTGATCGGAAGAAACCTAAGAATATGAGAATGAAACATTTATTTAAACCTGCTAATCTTTTCGACATGTATAACAATATGTGACGTAAATGATCTGAAACATTATAGCTAAGCCTCAATATTTATTACATCTGATTTTTACCTATATTGATAAATTTGAGCTCTTACGGCTAATAGTATAGAATGAATGTAAAACTCCAATAGCCGTAAACAGTTATTGGAGTTTTACATTCATTCTATATGATTTTTACCTACCTGAGATTTATTTAATTAGCAGCTTTATCCTCTCATACGTAATATCAGAAAGGTGGAGCAGTAATTGTTCGCGAGACTTAATATACAAGAGATCACCTAAGAGACAGTCATTAAGATACATAGACATGGTTTCTATAATAGTATCGGGATGTTTTTCGTAAAATAGGTTTATTTTAGTATTGTTACAGCACCTCAAATTATTCAAGGAATATCCATTGAGCGTCGTCACACTTTTACCAGCGGCTTTTCCAAATGACTCGAAGAGCTCAAGTCGAGTTTTTGGTTGTCCGTCAAGTTTCATGGACGAGTTTAGCGCAGATCTTTCGCGTCGTCAAATATTCAGTGATAATGGTGTGCACTGTTATCTTATCAATGCCGTCAATCTACTATCATGCGCATATTTCACCGACGGTCTGAATTCAGCACTTTACACACACATCAGGAAAAAATTTTTACCGATATTTTTTATACAAACCTTTAATATTCATTCCATATACTGATTTTTCAGTGCCTTAGGCACACTAATGCATTACCTTGGTTAAAAAATATCATTTTTGAGTTTACGCTAAAAACACACTGCTTTTAAAAATCCATTGGGGCGTATATAAAAAATAATAGAGGAATATCAAAATCTTATGGTTTTAGGAGATATAATGAGTTTTTCACGACAACCTTTGGATAGATAAAGTATATCCTTCGCGAAAGTAGAATGTCTATTTCATTTGTTAATAGCTATTTCGTGTAAACTGTAAGTTTTCAAATTTAAATATTCAGCCGTCTCCACCAATGGCATCGTATAATGCTAATTATTACTATATGATTGAAATTAACAATAAATGGTAAATGATTAAAATGAAAATATTCCGGGAACACAAAATGAAATAAAATCTTTTTCTATTATGAACAAGGTGGTTTTTGCTCGGCACAAAAATATTTTGCATCAATAGGTTTCAAAAAGTAAAGGACTCATTATGAGTACTCTTACGTTCTGGAAATTATTGAAGTAATTCGATGTAATGCAATAAAATACATTGAATTTTTAGTATTAAACCACTAATTATTCGTGTGCCGCTTCAATTTCATAAACCCTTTCCGACAAAATTTATTTTAATTGGGGAAGAATCTAATTGCTTCACTACTTCAATTTAGGAGAGTGTATGTTCTAGAACGCTGGCACGGTTGGTGAGTGTGCGTGGATCATTAGGACGGGGGGGCGAACGAACTCTTTGATAGCAGCTGCGGCCGAGTTTGTCGACTCTCGAATCCGATTCATCCGCGCATCCTGCGAAGCGAGGCGGCGGCGGCGGGACCCTGCCCGTGATCAACAAACCCCGACACGCCCCGCTTTCCGCATGACGTCGGGCACCAAAGTGGACAAACAGAATGATCAAAAAACGAAACAGGGCGGAGTGCGGGGGGAACGAGAGGGAGGGGAAGCAAAGAAACGAGTCCGGCCCCGTCCTTTCTGCGGCAGACAAAGGCGGCGGGCGGGATCGAAAAAGGGTCGGGGAAGGGAGGGGACGGGGGACGCATACGTGGGCCGCGCAACAAAAGGCGGGCGCGGAAATCTGCTGAACGGGAAACAAAGCGAAAAGGCAAACCCGATGGAAGGGGTGGAGTGCCGCGGAGAGGGAGGGGAAAAAGGGGGAAATAGGGTGGGAGACATTCGCAAGATGCGTACATTTGTATAAAATATACGAGCGAGCGCGCGCCTGTTTGAGTGCATGCGATGCTGGGAAATGGGAGGGGTGAGGTGGAAATTGCGGAGAAGGAAGCGACGTGTGGAGGGATGGGGAGAGTCGTGGATGGAGCAATGCGATGTGAGGAAGGAAGGGGGAAAGAAAATAAGGGCGCTAGTGTTGTATGTGTGTGTGTGTGGGGGGGAGGTTACAGTGGGGGCAGAGGGACGGAAAGGGGATTGGGCGGGTTGGGAAGGCGGAAGACAAACAATGGAAGGTCGAAAAAATCAACAGTGGACGAGTACAAAAGAAAAAAAAGGAAGATGGCGGAAGATGATCACGGGGGAGGGGAGAGGAGAAATGGAGGAGGAAGAGAGAGGGTTGAAGGGAGAGAAGGTAAGAGTTAGAAATGGAGTACCTTAGGACTTATGGTGGAACGAGGTTACGATTGAGACGTCCAAAGCAAGGAGCTAAGGGTAGTAATACGGGTTGAGTGGGAGAAAATAGTTAAGTTGCGGCAAAGACAGTGGTGACTTAGTATTTTCATTGCAGTAAGGGAGTAATGCACAGAAAGATACCGAAGAAATAGGAGCCTACGCGAAAATTGTAAAACCACCCTCTTTAAAGTTATACGTTTCGCTGTTACAATACGTTTTAGATTGGAGATATTCATGTTCAAAACGTAAACTAACCAAAATTTGTTCTCAGTTCCACTAAAAATAAAAATAATCGAGAATATCGGAGGTAGAACTGAGCGAGTATTATGTAGTATGGTCAGAGAAAGACTTATTACCATCTCATTGAATTAAATCTTACTTTTCTATTTGCGTTTCCTCCCAGTATGACCATGGATTGCCTAGGAAAAATTTCAAAATCAAGCAAGCTAATGGATAGATATATTTAATAGCATAATATACAGTAAGCATAATAATATACAATAATACAGTATAATATACACTAATACAGTAAAGCATAAGCGACTATCGCGCAGTATATTCAATCTTAACGAAATTGAAGGAGAACTATTCCGTCGCTCATACTACCCTTTTCCCAGTCGTTGTTACTATCCCATCATTCCTTTGGAATTGGAGGAGAATAAGTTTAACGGCACATCCGTGAGGGCTTTTGTTCCGTAATTGCTTCCCATGCATCTTGATTATGAACTTTTTCAAGAAGCGTGGCGTCATTCCGCGTTCGTTGCTCGCGGCGGTGAAATTCATCTGTCCGCTCGCGAGGGGTTGCCGCGAGAGAATGGGAATTGTGAAAGGGGGAACTCCGGGTATCGGACGTGGGGGGGAATGTGGGAAGGTGGGAGCGGGAAGCGTGGCAAATGGGACGATGGTGTGGTTTTCCGTTATTGGTAGTGGTGGGGATGGGGGCGGCATTGGAGAAGAAAAGAAGGTGAGAAGGAAAAATCAGTCATGAGTGTTGGTAGGCGGGAAGAGGAGATTAAGACTGATAGATGGATGCCAAAACAGGGTGGAAGGGAGGGGTTTGGTGGTTTGGAAGTAATCTATGACAAAGTATGGAACTTCGGCATTTCAAAACTTCCGGGTGATTGTAGTGGATTGCAATGACGGCTGTGGGACAGCGTTTAATTATTGGAGAAAAATCCTAAAACACTACATTATACCTAGATACATAAAGACAAGAGATATCAAATAAGAACTGAAACTATTGTGCTTGACGAGATACAGTTAAATGGCTCTCAAAGATTATTTTTCTCCCGCTTGTAAGCACATTACCTATTACATGGCACGGTATGTAGAGGCACAGTATGAAAATAATCGCTAAATATAACGCAGGTGGACAAGTACGGAAAAAATCAAATCAAACCACTTGCCCTTTTAACCTTTTTAGCCTCTTACCTATGGGGAAATTGAAATTTCATCCGTTTAAATTTGGTAATTACATTTTAATAGATAGTAAAACAGCACTTTCAAAACATTTTAAGAAGATGTAATGTCGAAATGAAAAAATTTTCACAATGCAATTCAATTCCAAAACTAATTCGTAGCCGCTCAACTAAGCATTTTTCTTCATATTTATATTATATTTTACAAATAGATAGTAACCGTGTTTTTTATACATAAAATAATTGATCATTGTTTTGCTTTGAAATGTTTGCTTGAGGCCAAAATTAGGGTTTTATTTCGGTGAGGGCATGCTGAATTGGAAAAGGAACACTGTATACGAGTATGATAAATTCAATATGAAAGTTTTGAAAAGAATAGTCATTGCTAGAAAAATGATTTGGCTTTCCTACTGATAATATGATTAAAATGTTTATGAGAAATTCCACAATCCAAGAGATAGATCATTGATTCCCTAGCGTGATTTTTTCTTAACCCTAGGGAGATCAAGTTTGCGTATTATGCATGAAGAAGGACTTACTAGAATAAAAGTTTAGAACCGACATCCTTTGAGCTCTTTTATGTAAGAAACCGATTCTCCCTATTCAAAATCTAATAGCTATCTCAATTTAGGACAGAAAAGCCAAATTTTGCCTCATCCATCATTGCCTACTTCAATCCAGAAAATTAATTTTGCCCTCGTGGTTCTCTCCCTCCATCCAGGTGTAAGGCTGCTATGATAAAGACAGGTCCACTCGATTTCGGGCAGGATTAGGCCGGAGAGAGTAGTGATCGTGATTTGTGGAAGGAGAGAAAGAGAGAAAGAGGGGGTGGAGAAAGGAGATAGGAATTGGACAAGGGAGGGGTGAAGGTTGCGGGGTCATGAGCGAAAGGAGAACTCGTTGGCCGGCCGCGAAGATTAGTTGCATTGAATGGAGAGAGAGAGAGAATGGTTAGTTGGAGTGCGGACGAGTAAGGGTGGAAGAAAGAACGGGAGGATTTGAAAGGGCGTCTGGCGATTGGAGCGATATCTGCGGGGAAAAAGGCGAAGCGAGTCGGAGAAGGAAAAGAGAGGCGAGATTTATGTGCTTAATTTTTTATCCGGCCGCGGAGGACGGGCAGAACAAGAGGCCGATTCCTGCGAGCATTGTGGGAGTTTTTGGCAAAGTCGATGTAAATGTAAATCGCCGTGGGAATGACAGAGGGGCGAGGAGAACGAGATGGAGGAGAAAGGGGCAGAAAGGGTGAGGGAGTGGGGCGAGGGGCCATATGGGCGTGGCGGAGATAAAGGGGAGGGATTGGGTCGTGGGAAGAAAGAGCGGGGGAGTGCAGGGAGTGGGGATGTGGCGGTGGTGAGAGCGGCGTGTGGATGGAGTGGATTAGTGAGTTGCTAGTTAGGAGTGGGATAGATGCGTGCCGGTGAGTGACGGTGGGGTGAGAGGCGGAAGGTGACAATTTGTGGGGGACATGAAGGCACTAAACCATGTTATCTGTTCGCTGTACGGAATATAATCGCGAGGGCAATAAATATCTTTGTGTGGTGAGGTCCAACGATAAACGCAATTATGTGATACCATTCGCCCAGAAATAGACCAGCTAAAAGGTTTACTCCATGCATGTACTTAGAATGATTTCCTTTCCTTTTATATCAGGGGAGCTAAAAATTGATTTAAAATGCTTTAAAAACTGGGTCCATAGGCCCACAGACTACTAATTACGTTTCACAGTCTTGCATTAAGGGAAATACACTGAATTTTAACAAAAAAATCCACTCTATATGATGAACGTTCAGCTTAATATCAAAATAATTTCATATGATATTTTAAACTGTAACAAGTTCCCGTTTTCATACATTTAACCATGTTATCCTTATCGAAAAAATTGTCCATGTAACAACGTAGAATCAAGGCTATATATAGTATAATAAATCATGCTATTTATAACAACATTTTTATATAGAAGCAATTATCATTATCGTTATGCGCGCCGAAATATTATATTGTAAAATTAAAAAATTATTATTTGTATAACAATAAATATGAACACAATATTTTGTACCTTTTTCTCAACCAAAAAGATTTTTAATTATTATTACATTAGCAGTGAGGAGAGTGAATTAACTTTAACTTCTACCCCAGGTATGTACATAAAAACTGTGATCAGACTCGCATTATTTAATGATGACATTAATGTGACGAAGAATTTACGCTAACATGATTCCGGAGTTCCTAAATTAGTAATGTTACAATAAATATTTTAAGACCTCAAATTATTGTCTAAAAAAACTTAAGTTCACTGTTCTTCATTTCTTAAAAATATTCACATGATTTCAAAGGCTAGTGTGTACAGTGCCAAAGTTGTGCTACTAGCGCTATAGAGGTATATGAAACAATAGTAATGGCTTCAGTGATGTTATACTGGCTTTGTATGAAAAATCAAACATATACTCGAATAGTTCTGGTAAATTATTCAGTTCTATATTGAAAACGAATAATATTTTTTAAATATAAATCGGTATTTAAATGAAAATCTAATCCTTTAAGATTTTGTTTGAGGGACAGCAAAACTAAAATAAAGTCTATTTCATAATTGATATTATAGTTAATCTTACACCAAAAATTACAAAACTACATATTTTGAATTAATTATGTATCAGTTGAATGGAACTAAAACTCGTTTCACTATCAATGCATCATTCTAAATGTGAGGAACTGGAAATATTAATAGGAGTGAAATGTCGTCAACTTCTCGCTTGCTCTTCTCATGCTGTAGTGTTGGCATGGTTGAAATTGGGATATGGGGTGGAAAAATATGGACTCCAAAATCGACCAAGTCGACAGTGAGTTACAGAGCGCGGAATTGCGGGAATGAATCGGAAATTCGAAGATTTTACTTGGGGGAAAGAAGCGTATTTGAGGGAGCGAGGGAGAAACGTCTTCGGAAGACGAAAACGACACATGGGCAAGGTTCTTGGGTGTCTTCATTGGCGAGTGGCGAGGAATGAGAGGTGTGGGTGAGTTCAGCTCAAGGTGGAAGGGGGTGGGCGGCGTGGGGAAAGAAAAACAGCTTCCTGGAGACGCGAGCCTCGCCGACGCATTGTCGTCTGCCACTGTTGGAATATCTCCAGGTCAGTGCGGGACAGCGAGTGGACCAGCTCCCCTACCACCCTCGCACCCTCTCTCTCTGATGGAGGGCACAGACGAAAGGGTTTCGACCTCTTGTGGGGAGAAGGGGTTGATGGGAAGGGATTTTGGGGTGGGATGGAGGAAAATAGAGAGGGAGAGATAGGGAAAAGAAAAAGGAAGAAGCGGAGTATCGGCCGTAGAGGGTGGAAGGGGTGAGTGAAGAAAAGTCACTGAAATAATAAAAACGAGAAAAAGGGGGAATAGGCCAGGACCCGTGGGCTAAAAGATGCTGAGGATTGAGGGGGAGGTTGGGGGTTGCTAAGTAAATAAAGGATTTTTTAAGAAAAGGGTTTTCTCGTCCGTCTGTGCGCTTTCCTTTGCTTCCTGCCGCGTCTACCTCCCTGCCTCCTTCTACCGACCCCTCTCACTGTCTCCCTTCACCCCCTCGGCCTAAACCCCCGGGGACCTTTCTGTCTCCCCCCGTGCTGCAACCCTCTCTCCATTTACCCCCGTCCCTCCATTCATCCCTCCTCACGCAAGTCCTCCTTTCTTTTCCCTGCTCTTTCGGAATCTCCCGCTTTGTTGAAAAGAAAATGGAATTTTTTCGTTTTTGGAATTCTAGTGGCCGACGCGTATATGAAAAAGTTTCCGTAAATCTTTGATGTCTTTTCGCGGAGCAGGAATTTCTTTTTTTTTGTCCGAAGCAAAACTTTTTTTGATTTCGGCTCTAAGCGGTGAGGCAATGGTAATTATCGCAGTCCTCCCCTTGATGTGGCCAACCTGAATTTCTATGAATAATATATGAAATGAGGAAATGGACCAAAAGAATCAGTAGCTCTCGGCTTTTGAATTGGAGCCGTGTCAGCAACCAAAAGAGATGAAGGATACAAGCGGTGTCTTTACAGTAATGTCATAAGCCAAATCAAGTGGTACTTTGTAAATGACTCATAGAGTGATATTTTGAAAAAGGTCGATTGTATGTCAGGGGTACTTTTTCATCCAAATATTTAGGGTTAACTTCAGCAAAACATACGTATAAGTTAATTTGTAGAGTGCTTATATATTGGGACATAACAAATAAACACAGATCCGTGCTCATAAAATCTTTACCCAGTGAGGTTTTATAATTATTCTTCAATATTATTTAAATAACTAGAAAGTTAATTCAAGATGGAATTTTAATTTCCTGTTCTAAAATCAATTTTCCAATATAATTTTTATATTTTAGATAAGAACTTTGATGTTCATAAAACTATTAATAAGATTTTTAACTTAATCATTGGAGAGAAGAAATGCTTTCGGGATGTAAATAGAGGTTATGTTCAGACCTCAGTAAAATAAATATAAAATGGGATAGGATTCCTCTCATATCAAGAGATGTGTTATTTGAAAGCTAGAGCTTTCCTTCAATATATTTTTCAGCTAATAAATTTTTTCACTGTTTTACAAAATTCCATGTAAAAATACAAGGCTTAAACTCATTTTTACTTTGAAAGCGATCCAGTTGAATTTGTCATTGTGCCGTTATTCCATCATGCCCACCCGTAGCTACTCTAAAAATATAATTGATGCGTCAATACTGGCTTATTTATTTGGAGCTTGGTAATCTGGACAAACAACAGAATGTCAACCCCATGTTAGCAGTATAATGGCATGCTTGGAAAGATGAATATATGTTTTATTGAATATATTCTATCAATTAACAATTCGCGGCAGATGGGGGAGTTTAAACAATTCTTATCACAAGTTTGCATTCAGGATTGATTGATACTGACAATTGGCGAACAAAAACTTGATTCTATAGTATATAATTTCTACCCTAATGAACATTCATCTCTTCATAAAAAGATAATGCAGCACTTATTAGTTGCAGTAATAATAAGTCTTTTACTTGATAAATTAAATGAGCACTTAGGTCGTATTCAATTGAGTTCAAAGAAGGAAATAAAGACGCACACCGGGCATTTTGTTGATGGGATGTAGAAGGCTGTGATGAAGGACAGAACATTAGGTGAGTGAGGAAGGGCTAGGCAAACGATAGGGAGATGGAATGCAGGGAGAGAGAATGTCAAAGGAAAGGATTTTATTCTTAGGCGAGGCTAAGATATGTAGTTACGTTAATCCTGTATCCATTTATAATTCTTCCTTAACCACTGGACAGACGATTTTGTGAATTTTTATAATTTGAGTAGTTAAACCTTGGAATTTAGAATTCTCATCGAAAAATACGATCATTTAAAAGTAATTTTCAAATTTTATTGCTTGCGATGTCATTGTATGCTAAACCTATTTTTGCCACACCCATCCATGAATAATGTGGTTCATCGTACTACCAACTTAATATGAAACGTCAGTTCCCTCATGCCTGTTTCGACTTGAAGCTGATTCCTTTAGAATTGAAAACGTGAGACATTAAGAATGTTGAATAGTAAAAATAAATTCTGACAAAAAATGTCTCTTCAGTTGTTAAGTCGGAACCTTCTCAGACTACCTGCGCATATCTCTATCTAATCTTAATCTGCTTTCTCCATCATACGCTTTATGACAACATATAGCTATCAACAAATTATTCTAATTTTACAACAAGAAACATAAGCAATAATAATTTTATTTTAAAATTCAAATTGAAAAACTGCGTGCATAAGTTGTATAATTCGAAGATGAACAAACTTTAATATGTCAAGAGCGATTCATTAATTAGATGAGTCTTGAAAAACTCTATTCTAAAATGTAATCAACTGTAATTTATGGACATTTTCAACTCAAATTAGTCGGTTAGCAGTTTTTACGGAGCGACCGATAGATGAAGTTTTTTGCGCAAAAATTAGCATTACTTTACTATTCATTTCATTAGGAAATATCCATTTTACTCTAAGAAATTTACAAGAAATTAATTAACACAAGCTACGTATTAGCCATCTCCGTTTACATTGTTCATTATGAAATGCGCATGATTTTATTGAGACACGGCTATCCTTGGTAGTGCGATAAAACCGGTTAGGATATGTGTTGGGGGGTCTGCACTTTCATCGCAGCCGGCTGCTTGTTTGCTCCAAGCAGTCTGAGCGGAAAAATGTGCCTCCGTGTGAAGTATGTTTTTCGAATTAGTAATATGGCGCGATGGAGCACCCAGCCACACGCCACACGTTCTTCATCATTACCAACTTCCTTGCCTGAAGCATCCCCAGCCCCCTTATAATCCCGACTTGGCTCGGTGCGACTATTTTCTGTTTCCCCGACTGAATAGAGAGCTGAATGTAAACATCCAAAAGCAGGTTCATATCACATATTCGCACTGCGAAACGTATTTCGCGTTTTAAGGTTATTAAAGGTAGCACAATGAAGTTACAGTACACCATGGTTTTCTAGGTTTTCTGTTTAGCGGTTCACTAGATGACCCTTAATGGCACGAATTACGACGCAATGTTGAACTTATTTTGCCGTAAATTTAATCAGAAAGCCAGCGTCAGTATGGAGCTTTTTTTACATTTTTACTGGAATTTGTGTGGACTGGCAGACATTATTCCGTTAGGTTACTTCTGTATATGTATCAAACTATCTCAGATCTAATCATAGCATCGTCAATTTACATTTATAACTATCTGAAATGAAAGAAAAGTCTTGAATACTATCAAATAAATTGAAAACTAGTTGATTTTAGTTTCTTCCAGGTAGCAATAACCCGAATAAAGATTTTTTCAGTTCATAAATTCTATTCACATGACTCTCTACTTTGCCCCTGAATGTAATTCTCTATTGTATCTTTGCCCGTCATATTTTTAGTCCCTCTCACTATTATCCCATTTAACCGCATCATTTCATTATCTCCCAGCCAGCGTCAGCTTGAATGATGAGGGAAAGAGGGGATCACATGAGGTTGAGGAAGAGGGTGTGCGTTTAATGCTCAATCTGTTCCCCCGTCCTATCTAAATACTTGAAAAAAATAGATATACAAACATGTACATATATGCTTATTAGTATTTTTTGCATTTGCATATATGCTGGTACACGAGATTTTTCACAAGTCCAACGAAATAATTAGACCCAAATAATGAAGCGATAAACTAAATGGAAAGGCATGAAAGGCGTGGTGTTCATTGCTTAAAAATATTCATGTGCATTTACATGAAGTTTACGTAGTCTTCGCAGGCAAAATTATTCATGCTAAAGACATTTTATAAGATATTTTGGTCATTGATAAGTTTTATGTAGAAATAACAGGTAAAGTGATGACAAGGTAATGGATTCTTAGAAAAATACCAGCTGATATATTTTTAGTTGCACCTTAAAATACCTCTCTAAAAAGTAACAGCAAGTGGTTGTTATGTGGATATCTGGCTAAAGAGAGGTGGTCAAGATTTCATTCGGCCAAAGTACAGGGTGCGTTCCGATGGTAATGCAAACATATTTCCCGCGCTGCTACTATTGCTTGCAGTGGGATTAAACGACTTGGAGTGGGTGGGGGTACGCTAAGCTTTGCCGCAAAACCGGTCACAGTGCTCTCCAAGCTGTGGACGGGGCAGGGTAACAGTTATTGTAGACCTTTGTGCGCCAACCTCGTCACGAAAGACCAACCCAGCGGAAATTTCAAATGAACTTTTGCTGCGTATAGAAAATAGACCTGATTATTTGGAAAACGTCATCACTGGCGATGAAACCTGGGTTTTTGTGTACGACCCAGAAACCAAACGCCAAAGCTCTGAGTGGCACACCGACCAGTCCTCCAAGCCCAAAAAGGCAAGAATGAGCAAACGAAAAGTGAAAATGATGCTCATCGTTATTTTTAACAGTAAAGGAGTGGTCTATAAGGAGTTTGTTCCTCAAGAACAGATATTTAACGCTGCCTACTACGTGGATATGCTGGAAAGACTCCGAAAAAGGGTCATCAGGACGAGAAAATACATCTCCGCTACCTAGCAACTCCATCACGACAACGCGCCTTGCCACAACATGCTACGAATCTGCGAGTTCCTGGCCAAACACCAGGTACCAACGCTTCCCCCCACCCCCCTATAGTCCTGACGTCGCCCCTGCAGACTTCTTTTTGTGCCCTCGGATTAAGGCAGCCATGAAATGAACCATTTTTTCTCTAGAAGTCTATTGAAGATATCCAATTAGCTGTGACAAAGACCTTGTGAAAGGTCCCCGAAGACGCCTTCCAGGGCGCGTACCGGTCATGGCAGAGTCGCTAAAAAAAATTTGTCGAGGCCAAAAGACAGTACTTTGAAGAATTTTCAAGAAAGAAGAAGCATGTAACAAAGTGTGGAAGCTCATACCTGAAGTGTATCTCTTAAGAGCATATAGAGTTAAATCAATTTCCAATGACAATACCCACAACGCAAAATGGTGCCTTCTGTTCATTTTGAATTATTTCTTTCCTTTTCGTTCCGGCGATCCGATTTTATCGGTTTATCTTATTCTCATTGTACTTTCACACACCTCTCGGTTCATGTAGTTTAGTGAGAGAGAGAGAGAGAGAGAGACAGAGAGATAGAGAGAAGGCAGGTATATAGTAAAACCGTCCTCTTCACAGCCTCCCAGAATACTTCTTCTCTAATCATTTAGAAAGAAAGAAGGGTTGAAAAGAACGACCCACGCACGACGAGTTAATTGATTGTTTTTTTATTATATTTCCTTTATAGTTTCTCGTTTTTAAATGTACCCTTTCCACGAAACCTTGAAGCTTCTTTTCGGAGTGGTTTCAAAATGGGGGTGAAGAGATAAGGTATCGGTACAGTACGGAAATGATACAGGAAATTTAAAATAAACGGTTCCATTTACTATTTTCTGAGCTTAAAAATTTTTCGCGCATGATACCTTGGGATGATTCTGAGAGCAACTAATGCTTCGAAACCTAAGGGCATAGACGTCTAGAATTCGGAAAGACAAACTAAATTAAGAATGATTTTTTTTCATCAATTCTGTGTCATTGGTTTGGGCTTTCTCATTTATATCGAAGGAAATTACTCGCTATATCAACTTCATCCCTTATGTGAATCACAGTTACTGACCTATGAATGCTTGAGAATATTGGGTATAATCTCAAAGGTAGAGTGAAAAATAGCAATACTACCATTATTCGTGCATACATTTGTTATCCCTTTTGCTATATATGAAGGAATTCTTTATAGAGAATTTATGATAATGATTTATTCATGTATTATCCGTGTTTCGGGGTCATTCTGTGGGTAGACGGAGTACTAACTGCATTCCGGAAGACGCCTCGGCGAACCCCCAGTTGTGCGACTTTCGTTTGCCAGATCTTCATGGGAAACCAAAGGCATCTCAGAGAGAGAGAAAGGAACTGGCTGCCCTACCCTGAAATGTGAATTTTACACGGGTTTAGTACACGGTGAGCTCTACCCTCACCTCCTAAAAACCAACCTTCGGGTTGATGTCTGTGGTAGTTAATTACCTTGAAACATAATCCTAGTAATTACTTCACGCAGCTCTCCTTTCCACTTAATCTTCTTTAATTATTTTTTATTCATAATGTCACCTCCCCATCCCATTGTTTATGCAGTTTATATATATATATATATATATATATATATATATATATATATATATATATATATATATATATGTATGTGTGTGTGTTAGAGGAATCTGCCCAATTTATATCATCCACGGTTGCCTTTTGTATTTTGTTCTTTCACTGTAACTTGCACTATGTTCTTAATCCAATAGCGTGCGGCGCCCATAAATGTATTCAAAATACACTCTTGTTAGAAAATTATTTTAATATCAAGGCACTGAATCTTCCTGGAGAACATTAAATTTTAATCATGAGTGAAAATATTGCTATATTTAAAGTCAATTAAACAGAACAGACCCAAAGTCACTAAGTGACACACTCCATGACGATTAGTTTGTGCTTTGTAATGTAAACAGAGATATGTAGATGTTTTGTGCAGTTAATATTCATGGTTGTGGTAGTGTAGAAGTAGATCTTTCAAAGAGAAGTACGCAATCATTTTGAGAAGCAGAACATACTGATGGATTTAACATTTTATTCTCTCCCATGCACCCCGTCCTTTGTGTATCCAACGTGGCCTAATGCCATCGAAGCGTAAACATCGCACCGCGATTAATTCCAGTTAACCAAGCCCGGCGGTTAAGTCGAGATTCAAAATTCAGCGAGGCGCTCAGCGAAGGGACGAGCTGGTGGACAAAGGGAAGGCAATATCTCGCCTTGTGCCGACTAAGCGGGCGCAAATGAGCCGTGGCCCTTGGAAAACCCATTTGAAATGAACTACCTGAGCTCACGCTTCTCTTACTTTTGGAGCGTGCGCTCTGGCTTTCGCTTTTGGAGTGCATTCTGCTCACGTCCTCCTGTCACCGTCCAACCCTCGTCCTCTCTTATCCTTCCCATACTCGCTGCCTCTATTCCCTTGCACTCTTTCATTCTCTCCCCAAAATAAAACACCTACGTCATCTTCATTCCCCTTTTTAATGCAGGATAATAGGTTTTTCATATTCTGTGTAGTATATACAAGCTTTGGGAGTTAAGATTACATGCAAACGTTATATATGTGTGTGTATTTATGTATTTTTATATATACATATATATATAATTGTATACATGTACATAAATAATTATATACATATATATATATATATATATATATATATATATATATATATATATAACACATTTTGAAAGTCCCACGGACGTGAATAATAATGTATCAAATGTAGCATTAGTGGACACAGACAAAAACAAAGAAACACTAAAAAAAAAGAAACTCACCAAGTTTCGAATTTTCGGTGGCCACAGCCACCTTCCTCAAGGAAGAGAGGGATAGAATATCTATAAAATTAATTGTGGAATAGTTCCATAAAATGAACACAAACACAAAATATGAACCTGACAATGAATACAATTGTATTACGTATTTCGAAGGACACGCATACACACTATTGCTCGATAGTACTGTAACACCACCTAACGCATTGTTGAACTCCGGCTGTTATAACACCACTCATACACAATGTAATACTAATTTCTACTTAAATTCTACTGAATCTTCTATCATGTTATCAAAGATTTTCCATGATTTAGGGCAATATTTACATAGCCTAAAAAACGATGGCATTAAAGAATCAAGAAAACACAAAAATAAAGCCGATTTTTAGAGATGATATTAGAGGTACTAATCTATATTAACCTCCAACATATCTCTAGCCAAGCCCAATATGGCAAATTCAAAGTCAAGGTAGGGACACAGCTACTTCTCCTAGGGTTTTCCAGGAATTTCATTATTTTTATTCGATTGTTGGTAGATTGGTAGTTTTTGATGGACATTGATTGATCTTTTCTACAGGGTGGCACCCAAAAGTGGTAGGACTGATTTTCTCCGACGCGAACGGAGCGGTGGAGGGGAGTCTGCTTGACAGGGTAAGGTGGAGGGGGCTCTTAGCAACAGACTGACACCAACCTCTGTTGGCTGCGGGCTGTCGTTGAGTGAGGACACCGTTTTTAGCGAAGCAAGTTTTTTCTCCGCGTCGAAAAACAAAATGAATCTGAATTTAGAGCAACGTTATTCAGTGAAGTTTTGTGCGAAACTCGGGAAGACGGAAACTGAGACCCTCGACTTGATCAAGCAGGCTTATGGGGACACTGCCTTCCACAGTATTTGAGTGGCACAAGTCGTTTAAAGAGGGTAGGGAGCTCGTTGAAGACGACCATCGCTCCGGACGGCCGTCGACGGCAAGAACCGACACGAATGTGGACAGAGTGAGGACACTGCTGAACACAGACCGACGCTTAACCAGTGAAGAAATTGCAGACCAGTTGGGTCTGTCTGCATCCAACGTCCAACGCATTATTTCACAGGATTTGGCCATGCGCAAGGTGTGCGCCAAGATGGTGCCGAAAATTCTGAGTGTCGACCAACAGGCACCGCGTGTGCGCATTTCCGAAGAAGTGTTAGCCAATTTGCACCGAGATGAAAATTGTTTGGACAATGTGATAACTGGTGTAGAAACATGGGTTTTTCAATATGACCCCGAAACGAGAAGACAATCCGCGGAATGGCACACTTCCGCGTCCCCACGTCCAAAAAGGGCTCGCATGAGCAATTCAAAAATCAAAACGATGTTGATTGTGTTTTTAGACCGTCATGGAGTGGTTCACAAGGAGTTTGTCCCACCAGGGGAGACTGTGAATGCGAACTTTTACCTGCAGGTGCTCACCTGCCTCTGAGAACGCGTGAAAAGAGTCCGACCGGCCATCGCAAACTTCTGGGTGCTTCATCATGACAACGCGCCGTGCCATGGCGCGCTCGTCGTCAGACAGCTCCTGGCCAAATACGGTGTTGCCACGTTGCCGTACCCGCCCTATTCTCCCGATCTGGCACCACCGGACTTCTTCTTCATCCCCCTGATGAAAATACAGCTCAAGGGACGACGTTTTGACTCGATAAAGGCCGTTAAAGAGGCTTCGACGAGGGTCATCAACGGCATTCCCAAAGAAAATTTCCAGCGGGCGTACGGGGAATAGGAGCAACGTTATACTAAGTGTGTAGCAGCTCAAGGAGCATACTTTGAAGATTATTAAGTCGATGTAAGTATATCGTCAATAAAATTCTTGTAAAAAAATGAGTCCTACCAATTTTGGGTGCGACCCTGTACATTTCTCATTTTCAGGACTAGAAAGAAATTACACAGCTCTGAGGAATCTGAGAATGAGAACCGTCACTAGGATACAAATCAATCCCCATGGTTTTAGCCACTGGGCTACAATTGTATGAACGTTGTTGTTATTATAGTCGGTCATCCACCATTGAAGAATACTACCTTGATCAAAAATTTCCCGGAATTTATTCAGAAAATTAAAAATACAAGTTTATTCATCTAAATCTATATTGTCCCCTTCAAAGTAATCCCCATCGACTGCAACACACTTATGCCAGCGCTTGATCCAATCCTCGAAACATTTTTTATATTCGGTTTTCGGTATGTCCATCAGTGCTTCCTGCGATTTTTCCATTACTTCCTCTCGGCTGCTAAAACGCGTTCCCCGTAATGGTTTTTTAACTCGATTGAACAGAAAGAAGTCACAGGGAGCCAAATCAGGTGAATTCGGTGGCTGTTGGATGGTATTTGTTGCATTTTTCGTCAAAAAATTACGAATAATGATAGCACTGTGCGACGGTGCGTTATCATGGTGCAAAATCCACGAGTTTTCTGCCCACATTTCTGGTCTCTTTCGGCGAATTGCTTCACGCAAACGTCTCATAACGCCCAAATACTCTTTGTTTACTGTCTGGCCTTCTGGCAAAAATTCATGATGCACTACACCGTTGTAATCCATGAAAACCGTCAGCATTGCCTTCTTTTTTGACTGAAAACGACGTGGTTTTTTTGGTCTCGGCTCATTTGGTGAACGGCATTCACTTGCCTGATGTCTGGATTGCGTGTCGTACTCATAAACCCACGTCTCGTCTCCAGTAATGATCCTTTTGATGAATGTGGGATCGGATTCAGCCTCGCAAATCATGTCTTTTGCGACGTCAACACGGTCTCTTTTTTGCATGAAATTGAGGTCTTTCGGCATGCTACACGACGGAAACCCAAATCATTAACCACAATGTCTTGGGCGGATCCATAGGCAATGTTCAAGTCCTCCGCTATTTCTCTGATGGTTAATTTGCGGTTATTGACCAACATTTCTTTTACTTTATCAATTTTTTCACCGACTTTCGATGTCGATGGTCTGCCACTGCGTTCATCATCTTCGATTGACTCACGACCACTTCTGAACCGCTCGTGCCACTGGTAAACGACCGTTTTTTTTTAGAGAATCGTTGCCGAAACACTTTTCCAACATTTCCAACGTCCGTGCGCCACTAAATCCGTTTTTTACGCAAAATTTAATACAAGTTCGTTGTTGCAAATTGATATCCATTTCTGCAATTGTAAAAAATCGCCAATACACACAGAGATAGATGTACCCTTGGCTACGTAACTTTTGCAAATGTCAAGTTATGACACTAAGATTTAAAGGGAATATCAACAACAGATGTACCAATTTAACAAATAAAACAGAATTCAAATCGGAACGATGGGAGCGCCACACGGTGGTTATTCCGGGAAATTTTTGATCAAGGTAGTATATATTCAATGGACAACGGTAACAAAATAAGTTTCTTTACCTATCCCAAGAGAATAAATCCTGGCATCTGAAGTATCAATTCACTTTTTTTGAATTCTTCATTCCTCGTATTTCCTTCTTACTTTGATTTAATTCAATATGATCCGTCTCATCCCCTCATCTTATCTTGCCTTAATGTTCTCTCCGTCACAGTCTTCAACATCCCAATGCCAATCAGAATGCTCTGCATCCATCTTTCCTGCCGTCTTTGGCTAATATTCTCTTCTCGTCCCTCACAACGCCAAGTAGTTCTTCATGAATTTATTATTCTGCTAATTCCACCCTTTCCATCACTCACCCCACCTTAATTTCAAAAGCCTCCAACTAATTCATGTTTAAGTTTTAGCAAATTTCATAAAATAAGTAAGCCCATATTTTTAACATTACATATGATATGTGTGGCGACTAGAAAACAATTGTGCTGCTTCTCCTTCAAATTCGCATTCAGAGACAGCACTAACCAAAGTCGCTGTGGGGGAGATGCTTTTGTCACCACATTTTTTATTTTTATGTGAATATCAATGATGTTTTCCACCAGTTTCAGTTTCAGGCAGTTACCACTTTAATGTGGTAACTGCCTGAACTAGGCGGGGCAAATGAAATGCGATTTTGACTGGTGTGATAACAGTCAAAAAAGGAGATTTTTGTTGAGAAATTCATGTCGCAGATAATTGGTATTAAACTTATATGAGAGCCTAATTGAGGTGAAAAAAGTCCAATACATTGAGTAAGATAGTCAAGCAGAAAGACATGGAAGAGAGTTGAAACGAAATTATTTCAAACTTCAAATATTATTGATAAAAGCTTAACAAAATAGTTTCCATTGTAAAAGTAACTACGTAGGATAGAGAGGCAATAATGAGCACAATGCAAGGGTTTAAAAAAATTAAAACGGTGGATAGAATATTGCGCTCTCTACCTTTATTAGTTTAATTAATTAAAAGTTTAACTTTCTTAAATTAGTAAGAAAAGGTGATATTGCTGTTGCGATGCTCCAAAAAATATCCAACAGATGTTATATGGTAACGGTTGTCTCTAAAAAGGTCGTTTTTAGACTCATATTTATTTAAGTCATATTTTATTACCATATTGAGAAATTATTCATCAAGGCACCTATGAGGGAGGGGAGTTTCCTTAAACTTGAATGAATTTCATTAATAAACGGAATTAGATGAAAACTTATTTCTCAAATTTTAAACCAGAGTCAAATTCCTTTGAATATTAAATTTAGAAACCATTCAACAAAAAGAAATATTTAATTTATTGAATTTACAGAGTTTCAAACGAATTTAAATCTGATAGGAACTCTAAAAAAGTAGCATAAGAATGTTCCAAAATTCCGATTTCTCGTCGCGGAAAATGGAAACTTCATTATTTTATTTATTATCCAGATATTTTTTTGAATTGAGTGGCATAGGGTTATCCAAAAAAGTAGAAATTAATGGTTTACCTGAAATTGATTTAATACCATGATTTTCTCAACGTTGAAATCAACTTTTGAAACTTTCCCTTGATAGTCAATTAGAAATTATGTTACAGGGATTACTTTCAGAAGCTTTCGGGTTACTTGCCACTGAGATTTACGCTAGTCGTAGCACTAGAAAACTGTCTAAAAAATTAGCATTGCAAACAGTAGAAAAAAACTGACCTTCGAACACATTCAATAGTAGTCAGAAGGAATAGAAAATAATTTTTCAAGTTAAAGGACATTTGACGGTTATTATTTGCTATAGATATGTGATATTAAATCCACGTTCTCAAATTAGTAAAAAAGAGAAATAAAAATTTGTAAGATAGACTCAAGGGGCTATAGATATAAATATTCGTTCCCTCCTCCGACAATAAGAAATCATAATAGTAAGAGATCAAAGTCATAATAGAAAGAACAAAAAATAATCAAATTACAATGAAGGACAAGATTAAAAGCTGCGTAGACATCTGGGACATTCGTAGGAGCATGTGCTCGTGTATTTTTGTTGCTTGTACGTTTTGCAAAAATATACTCGTTCTTGGGTGCGTGCAATGAAATGTTGTAGTTTTTTTGCATGTAATTGCTTTCTGTTTTAAGGTTGGTGGCATAGCATACACGCTATACCACCTTGCCGCCAATTATGGGGTGTTTTGTAAATTTAGAAGTAACGATGTGTATCAAACGATCCCATCCTAACAACGGCTTATAATCTGCTTTATATGGAACATGCTGGTTTAGGGATACATGGGGTACGTTTACATAATAGAGAGCAGCAATTTTACAGCATGCTTGTCTTCGAGTCTCAGAATAGCTCCTTAAAAGAAAAGGGCTGAGCGATTTAAATTTTATTTTATATTTCGAGAAATACAAACGTAAAACACTTTTTACCGATTGCACACGATTTATAGGTGAATATCTGGAATTAAAAATTTGATGCACATTTATTTGAATGAAAGAAAAATGAAAATGAGATTGGAAATATGAAGTGTGGAAGAAAATTTGAAATATGTTGTGAGATGACCGTTTTACCGGGCTGATGAGGATCCTCTCCAAAAACCCTTCCCTAAATCAAACCAATAATAACTTCTAATTTTTCAGGAAAGCAAGTTAGAGTTAGCTATGACATAAGGTTGCATGACATAAGCGCTGCGAAGACTTAATGAAAGAGAATATAACATTTTATCTATGGTGCAACACAGTTAAACCCATGTTCTTAATCTCTCTCTGTTATTCTTTTGTTTTTCCCCTTCAATTAATTCCTGTCCCATTTCTTTATCCTTGTCTTCAAACTCCCTCTCTCTCATACCTCATATTCCACCCGCTTTCACTCTTACCCTCCGACGCTTGCCCATTCCAATTGCCCTCTCCACTGTCTTTCTATCCTTGGCACCTCCTTGCGAAGTGGCGCCTTCCTTCCTCTCGTGACCCAGGCCAACTCATAACGTGGCCCATCCCCTCACTGCATACACGCGTATTTCACTTGCTGCTCTCCCTCCGCATCGCCTTCTCCACCAGAAAGCACACGCCATCCCCCTCCTTCTATCATTGTCTGCCCCCTTTTCTTTCTTTGCCAATGAATCTTTACCTTCCCTGTAACATAACAAAACCCTTGTGACGCTTAATTAGGATTCTTAGTTTCTCCATGAGGCATAGGATTAAATGGTTAAGTCGGAAAGAGCACAAGCGACCACTATGTGGCATCAGTTTCTTCACTCTCAACGAGGACTATTTTCAATTTACTGCTTTCGGCACGAACTTACCCTAATAACTGGTTTCATCAAACGCAATTACATGACCTATTATTTTCTATTTAGTTTTCGGTGCCTACGGAGCCTTTTTTATCCTATTTTTTGATAAATTACTAAAAAAACTCCTACGGCTAATTTACTGATATGCCGAGGTAACAAACTAATACAGTTATTTTGCTCGAAATAAGTCCATTTATTACAGTACTGAGTTCAGTAAGATAAAATGGTTCACTTCAGCTCCTGATCATCCCACTTACGCATGTATGTTTATAGTCGATTCGATGAAAAGTTCAGAATAAAAACAAAAGTTCAGAATAAAAACAAAAGTTCAGAATAAAAATTAAAGTTCAGAATATGAATAAAAGTTCAGAATAAGAATAAAAAGATTGATAAAAAAATTACAAAATATTTATTTGATTGATGATATTCGTAATGAGAAAATTATTATCTACAGTATAGTCAATTTACCATATCTTCTGATGTTTCTTATAAATATGAAACATATGTTAACGTAAAAATAATTCCAATGGGAACAAGTTGCATATTGGTTGACGTTTTCGCCGAAAAATTTCGTTATGATAAAGATATGATTACATTAACTTGTTATGTATTTTTAGGTGTATTCTACCTGTGATATGAACTAAGTTTTAAAATATGTCTAATATTCAAACAAAATACATTTTCTCGAAAAGTTGATATTTATTTATCTTTAATATTACCATTACCATGGGTCGCGTTAGTCCAGGGGGTAGTGCGTTGGCCTACTGACCAGAGGGTCCCGGGCAAGTCTCTGGGCACCTACACCTCCACCCAAGCTATGTGATTTTTCGGGTACCAGATCTTCCTGATAAACCTTAACCGGCACAGGGAAAGGATCTGGCCCACCTACCCGGATGTGTGAATTTCACTCGCCATCGGGCTTAGTACTGGGTGAACTCTACCATAACCTGCCAAACCGACCTTCGGGTTGATAACTGTGTTTAGGGTTTATTACTATTACCCTCGTTTCGCAACCGCTCAACTACGGTGACAAAGACTAATAGACAAATACTTTTCCTAAAGAGAGAAGAATTTTAGAGTAAGATCGATAAAGGTGTAAAAACATCACTCAGTAGGTTTTGTGAAGTCGACAAGACTTCATTGAACCCGTATTCAAAATAGAAATACTATACTGTTGGAATAAATGTTAACAATTCATAGCAATGGTTCTGAAATACCATAAGAATCAATGGATAGCGTATTATGATGAAAAATTACATTAGTGTTTTGCAATTTAAAGTCAATTTTTGGGACATTAAAATGCCTTAATATGTGCGGGAAATTAGGGCGTTGTATCACAACAGTTAAGATAACTGTCTGATGGAATGCAATTATATGGGTCTTGGAGGAATTCGAGCCCCACCCGTGAAGTTTTGTCATTCATTGGCCAGCTTGGTGCAACTGCTTGGACGGGGATGGGAAAAAGAGTTTATCACTCCTTAAAGGAAAACCGTTAAAACTAATTACTTGCCAGGAAGAGTGGATAGCTTCTATCTTCAACGCTGATTCCCTCCCCTTCATCTTAAAGCCCGCGTTTGAATGCGGTTGGAGCTCATTCTCTGAGTTGTTTAAAGCGTGCGAGGCGTGAAAGAAAGGATCCCCTTCTTCGGAACTCGTCTTTCGCGTAATCTCGAATGAGAATCGGGTAAATGGGGTTCTTCAGCTATTCTTTTAATTAAGGAAGCTTGGCTGAAGAGTTTCACATTAGTCGAAGAATTGAATGAGTGCTGATCCGTGAGGAATTCCGCGTTTATTTTTCATTAAATCCCACACGTTCGGATCTTAAAAGAGTTGGCCAGGATTTTCCATCACCCACGGATTTGTTTTCAATATTTTAATTTAATATAATATAAGGACTGCTGATTAGAATTTTGCACTATTAGCTAACATCACAGTATTTACTGACGAAGTGGTAGGAATCTCTACAAAAACAAATGAATGGATCGAAAAAAAATTCCACTTTTAGCTCTTCAGAAATTTGTAAGAAAATGATTTCTTGAAAAGAATATCACATCAAATTCTTATATTAATGTTGACTTTGAGTGAATGTAGATACTATAATGAAATTCTTTGGATATATTAAAGAATTGTCAACTCGCAATTTATTGGAAATAAGCCTTAAATGAGAAGCCATCAAACTGAGATTACATTGTACTTGTACCGGAGATGTGAGATAGAGAAATGCGTTCGTAAAAGAAAATATCATAAAAAGTTGAACCAAATAAATTTTGATCTTGATATAATGCCTATAGATGTCATTTGAATTGATTTGCCGTTTTATTTTTAAATATTGTGAATAACTTTCTGTTATAAATGACTATTTTTATCCCCTCCATTCTTATAAATGAATAGTCCTTATTTTACATAATGTCACATGATCATGACTTACAAATATCGCACAATTCAAGATAATTTATTTTTGAGAAATAATGCATATCATAACTACGACTCCATGTTATTGAGTTCAATAAAATAATTGTAATCAGAATGTTAACATGGAATAAGTAAATCGATCAACTTGTTTTCTCCATTTTATCTTCTATTAAAATGCAAAAATATTTGAAATTAGACTTTACCTCTCTGGCAAAGTATTAAGCGAGCGTCGTATGGTAATGAAAGAAAAATAATTATTATTTAATTTGACATGCATGGTTTTTTAAATGTGGTGAGATAATTTGGTTTACACATGATAAAACTCATTAGGCGATAGAATAATTTTTCCAAGCTATTTTGATGAGAAATTTCTATTTATAACTGTATAAACTACCCATTTTATTGTTCCTATTACTTTATGAAATATTGGTTGGGTGCACATTTTGTTATAATTCATTTATGGGTTTTCATCTTCACATTCATTCATCTGGTTCATCCATTGGGTTTTTATTTACAGCTGCGGCGTAGCTAGACGGAAGTCTTATAAGGGAGGTTCCGTCTTCCATATGCCACTGATACACTTTGCATGCCTGCCTTGAATTTAAGTTAATTTTAAGTCCAATTCCCTTCCAACTGAAGAAGCATACATGCGCCAGTTTTTCTTGTCTCCCTCCGGAACACCGTGTCCTGAAAGCTTTTGCCCTACGATGTCCCAAAAGTAATATGTCGCTCATTTCTTTTCGCCGAAACGACGTTTTCGAAGCACTTTGGTTCCGCTTCCTAAGGTAATACTGTGATATTACCGCCGTTTATTTTATTTTATACCCCATCCCTTCGATATATACGTTACGCCCACCGCAGAAAAAAGTGCGGAGTTTGGTATACTCTTCACCTACTTTCGTTTGCTGGAGGCACGGAGGGTGAAGGCAGTGGCTGGGTAAAACTGACAACTCAACCTTAGGATTTAGTTTCCTCGCACGATGAGAAATTTCGTGGGCTCAGAAGAAATAAATCGCCATAATTTAGTTAGAAAATGTGTTTTTGACCCTAGTAAGTCAGCACTCTGAATTGTTTTCAGTGTGACGTACAAGGTTTATATAAAAGGTATCGGGAAAGGTATCAGAAAACTAGATTTATTTCAGATATTGCTACAATGCCTCGGAATTCCACGAAGTAATTCCCTTGAGCGTCAACACACCTTTGCACGCGGCTTTTTCACGACTCCAAGGCTCCCTGGTAGGCGGTTTCCGGAAGGTTCACAGGAGTACGCGTGTAAGCTTCTTTGACGACACTTGGGGGTCCCATGGTGGTGTCCTTTGAAGGGAGATTTCACTTTTAGGACTAGGAAATAGTCTGCTGGTGTCAAATCAGAATTGTAAGGGGGTTGGGGAATCGTCACGTTGCGTTACAGGTCTTTGCAAGCAGACACTCGACTCTGCTCTTGGCCTTACGTGAAAATGTTCGGGACGAGTTTAGGACACATCTATCGTGTTGCCAAATTTTCAGTAATAATGGTTGGCACTACCATCTAATCAATGCTAATAAAAGCAGTATTTTAATTGCAGATAAAATTCTTCCCTCAGCAAGGCTGAGGTAATTCAGGGAAATGGTTTGGAAAGCGTTTCGAGCTCAATTTAAAGTCATGAAACCAAAAGAATTTATGCATGCGCCGGCAACGAAGATAATTCAAGACTTGAATTATATCAACAGTTTAAAGGTTTCTTTTAACAATACAATAATCGCTGGATATTTCAATGACCTATTTTTGATTAGCGCACATATATTGTTCAAACTGGTGGTGAAGACAAAGTAACCTAAGAGTCGCTGTCGCATTCTTTTACAGTGAGCCCCTTGTATTAACTTATCACTTCATCAATGAGGGGTGATAATATTCTTTAGCAACGAACATGCCCAAAAAAGCCTTAACTATACAAACTATAAACGAAATTAGTGACCACAGGGCAGTAAATTCTAAGTTTTCGCTCCATAAAGTCAGAAGTAAGAAGCCTAAAAGCAAAAAAATTACTTTTTAAAAAATGGGCCTATAATGGCATTAAATGCGCGCTAGAGAGTCAATTTGCAAAATGGAAGAAAGATAGTAATCACCGAAATACTGAGGATAAGTGGAATCACCTACTTGGGATCAAGCTTTCAGAAGTCAGAAGTTCATTCCCAGTAAATTCATAAAAGATGGAACCTAGATGGTACAACGCGGATTTTAGAAGGGCATTGCCACATGAAAACCTATATATAAACCAATATATATAAACCAAGATAAAAAATATTAGTGATGATGTCTCTAGCAAAACAGAAAGAATGAAATTACTTATGATTACAAGATATCTAAGGCGAATCCAAAAAGAAAAGATAAGTGGGAAATTTGAAAGAGAATCCGAAAGCATTTTGTTCCCACGTCAGGGAAATTCATACGGGATTCAAAGGATTACATATACTATACATACTACTGTCATATTGCATATTTTGATTGTCTGTTAATGCATGTTGTATAGATTGACTCAATTCTTTGTGCATTATATATGATGAAGATTATACTACAACTATAAATTATGCATAAATAGCAATGAGAAACCTCAAAGGGAGCGTTAGAGCAACTAAGGAAAAGGCGTATAAGACCCTGGTAAGGCCAATTTTAGGGTACTCATCACTTGTGTGGGACTCGCACGAAGGACATATAAAAAAACTGGAAAAGGTACAAAGAAAGGTTGCCCGATTTGCACTGGGGAAGCATAGGAGGATGGAGTGTGTGTCTGAAATGTTCAAAACGCTGGGCTGGGAGCCTCTACAAAGTAGAAGAAAAATAAGCAGACTTAGCGAAATGTTCCGCATTGTGAAGGTAGAGAAAGCTTGTGCAGAACTAAGGAAAAAGGCGGGAATTCCAAATTTTACGGGGAGAAATCATCACAAATTCAAGGTTAAATGCCGGGCACAAAGAACGGATAAAAATATTTCTGTTCTAAATAAAACAATTATTGATTGGAACACTTTACCTGCAAAACAATTCGAGCCCTTTCCCAGCAGAATGCATACTTTTAAGAAAATACGTAAGCAAAAAACGTAATAATTTAGATCATATGTGGTTTAAAATTATATATAATAGCTTAATTTTTTACTTCATTTTTTTTTCTCGCTGATTGATTGATGTTAATGAGATGGATATTTTTTGTTTCATGTTAGAAATTTGTGTTTTGAAGTTTCCTTTAAGTGTATTTTTTTACTGACTGATCTTATTGAAAATCTTTTGTGATTACAGGGAACTTGTATGCCACCTTACACTATCTATCTGTATATATAAATTTTAATAATAGTAATAATAATAAATTATAGATTATATGCAAAAAAGTAAATAACTTCGAAGTATAAAAGCCATTATCTGATTAAATCCAAATAATTTTCCAGATTAAGATTTTCAATTTCCTATTCTATTTAACAATGAATTATAGTCAATCATCTATATTTATATAAAACTTGAGCATGATCAGCTTACATAGTCTAAAATTTTCTGGATTCGATAAAGCCAACATAGGGAGGTAGGTTTCCGGGCTTCCAAAATAATATTGTAGCAATTCCATAGAGGTAATTTTATTCTCACAATGCTTTGGTTTGAAGATTTTACATACAAACTATTGTTTTAGTTATAATTTTGAACACGCTATTGAAAATATTATAATTTAGCTTATAAAAATGGCTAACAAGCGACCCTACCGCTGTTAGATTGAACTTCGACCATAAGCGCGCCTGAAAACGGTCGCGAAACGTTAATTAAGTTGCTTTCATGAAATATTCACAGGAAATTATTCAATAGAACAGAACACATGCATATTTTTGGGGTTCATATTTAATTTCCGGATCTGTTAATTTCAATTTTGAAATGAATGTGAAAAATATGATGAATAATACCTCGGTAAAACATTTTAAATGGAATTCTAGATACGCATGGATGGCAGTGAATTACATAAAAATATTGTTTATCACTTCATCACGGTACCATCTGTTTTCTGTTAATTATCCAAAGGTTTAAAAATTATGATAATATTTTAATATCTGCAGATGGAGGTAATTATTGGAAACGTAAAAAGTAAAAACCGTATTAATCCAAAGAGAGGAAGGTCATTTAAATTGGATATTTATTTTCACAAAAGCGGCTCCAGTTGTACTCATCATGCATTAAATATTCCACCTATATTTACTGAACACTTCAGATGTATTCCTTGCAAAACATTTAAAAAAACTATACCGAGGTATTTTTAAAAAACCTGTTTACATTAAAAATATTGCAAAATTTATCTCAATGAAAAAATGAGATTTATATGGACTAACTAACCTATTCCTTCGTAATTTATTGTTATGGAAAACAGTGACTAAAATAATATTGAATTGTAAAATTAATATTTTACCCCTATTATTTATCATAATGTTTTATGTACTAATTATTGGGCAATACCCTAAATTATTTCATTTATGCTTCATACGTCTGGATGAGATGCTCCCAAAGTTTAGTTTTCATGTACCCCAAACACTTAATTTCAACCGATAAGGTAACAAATGGCGTGATATGTACTCATTAGGAGAAACAAATCAAACATTTTCCATGTGTAGCTTCAGATTCATGGAGTTTCATAACGCTATTACTCTTCAAGTAACTTTCATTACCTAAATGAAATTGGTTTCTCATAAATATTCTGGCTAACTGATAACGTAACCAGTTACATTAGTTAAAATTACGTATTAAATTAAACCATGCGCTATGTTAATATATAAAATTGTTGTCTTAAATACTGGGATTCGGTTGTAGTCGCCCTTTTGTTATTTCCAGTTCCTTTACCTCACTCTATTCTGAAATTTTTATTTGCTGCTTATTAACATAGTGCATTGAAAATATTTTAAGATTTACTGTGATAATCAATGCTATGTGTGGAATAGGCTCGCCATGGGCCATACTCTTGGCTTCTGACATAATGCAAAGGTGGGCCAGGATGGTTGCTCATGAAATATATGTTAGTTTTAAGATATAACTGATACGCATGTTACCTTGATAACTGGCTACTAGAATTTAAAGATGATGACTTGAGCGCAACTAACAGTACCCTGAGATGCACACGAGTAAATTTGATAAATTATTCTGGATAACGGAAAGTCATTGTTTATCTCAGTGTTAAAAAATAAAAATTTTGGAATATTATTATATATAACAGACGAATCAATACAGATTATTCCCCAGACTTTGCCGCAATTTCACTACACTATGAATATATGGTTAAAATTTTAGACTATGGTGAGGTAGTCCCGCGGGCGGCCGTATGCGTTTCTTGATTCTATTATGTGGTCAACATACCTACATTCCTCATGCAGGATGTTGTTAAATGACATAAGAAATTGAAGCTGTTAAAAGTATTTTACGGTAAAGGAGTCTGGAAGACACTTCTTTAAATTTCATGTTACTGCAGAAGTAGACTCAGACGCCACACAATGGAAGGCAGCATGGATCATACAAGAGTTACGAATAGATGAGATTTGGGCCTTAAACGGCGAAAAGACGAACCGTATGGCTGAGGTCTAGTGGCCCCTCACACACTATGGCTCTGACGCGCGAGTATGCTCATCTAAATATGCATACTGATAATTACGCTCTATTGTATGCATGAACTAAATGTAAAAGTATTACATTTTCTGACGCTAATCTTATAAAAATGCATGCTGATTTTATACAGAATATATCACATACTGTGACGTAGAAGAACGTTCTTTCTCACTATAATCTGAGCATTCATTCATCCAGGACAGGTCGTATCAACTTTTTCGTACCCGCAAGAGCAGCTAAGGATACGATACTAAGGATACGATACTAAGCTCATACAGGCTCATATAAAGCTGTACACTTTCTAAAATAAAACATTAATATTTAGATAAGCATTTTAAATGGACTCTACTTTTAGCGGTATTAAATATAATATTCGTAAATGGGCACGTCAAAACATCTTACCTCTTTATGTAAATGTTTCTATGACGCTTGGTCCTTGAATGTGGTGTTTCAGACGCTGATTTTCAATTTAACTGTCACTAAAGAGTTCAAAATACTAAAAACATCTTTTGGGACACGAAATAATCTCTTACTCCAAACTAAGCTTCTAATACTTGACAACTTAGTATTTCACATGACAATATATTAAGCCTTTCGTTATAAATAATTAAGTGTCACTTGTGGCGGATGGTGTAGGCTGCTGAAAGCCACGACTATGCCATCTTCTTTTATTGGCACTAGCGAGGAGCGGTTTTAACGTCTGACATTGTGATGTGCGTGCTTTGAAAAGTGGTGCTCCAGCGTAGACATTAGGCACCTCCAGCTGCTGCCTCCCCTAAATCCATTCTCGTGGCGAGGTAAGCACGTCTGGCCACTGAGTCATTTCAGAGAGACGTAGGTAGCGGCAAATTTTTCTCCAAAAAGAACACAGCCTGAATGAGAGCTTTTGTACCACTATGGTCGTTATAATTCAGTTTATTGTACTCTTCTTGAAAAGATTAAAGAGTAGAAGGTCTAATCATGTAAAAATCATCCGAAAATACAATGGCTTACAGTACGCTTTGGTACAGCCTGCTATTTAGACGCTATACATATCTAAATACCCTAGTGCACTCTTCACATTCCTAGGGTAATGTTCTCTACGGAGTACTTTGAGAAAAAGTAAAGGAGAAAAATTTGGTTGGCTGTAGCAATTTTTCATCGCCTAAAGATCATTTACCGCATTTGTGTATGATTCACTTCGCAACTGTTTCTCAATTGCCTATTAAAGCTCTCATAAGCTAATGGGATTCTTTGAAGTGAAGCTAATTGAAATTATGTGAGAGACGATTATCTTTCAGATGCAGGCATTTTGGGAAACTTGAACAGTTGGGCGTTTAGATAAAGACTAGGGTAAAATTAATGAATCACAAAAAAGGAGATGTAAGGGGGAAGAAGTGTTTAGAAGATAGGAGAATTAAATAGAGAGCAGCATATAAACAATCTATGGTAGCATTGGTGATTAATAAAATCACATTTATCTACAATAAAATGAAAGAATTGGTATACTTCAATAGTTAAAACCGTACTTAGCAAAAGAAGTTTTTTAAATTACGAATATCAACCGTCTGATGTTATTATTGAAGCGCATGTTTTACGTAAGAATAACGAAAAACGCGACCATTGGTGATAGTGAAAAGAGCGAATTCACAATATCTTTATTGTTCCTTTCTTTTACAAACCTGTACAATGCAGCCCGTTCTTGGCTGTTGATGTGAACTGACGTGTCTTAGCAAGCTCTGGTTTGAATCTTTTATTCACTCAAAAATGATAAAGTAAGCAGCAGTTTGGAAAAGGCTAACTTAATAAATTCCTTCTCTCAAAGCGTCTTCAGTAATATCTCACTGAATACCCCGCATAGCTTACCAAAGCGTGCCGGTCAACCATTGTTCAAAATATTAATCCTGATAAATCCTTCGGGCCCGATGAAATGCATGCTCGTTTATTAAAGGATCTGGCTTCGGAAATTGCGCCGTATCTAGAAATAATATTTAATAAGTCACTGCTAGATCACAAGGTTCCCAGAGATTGGAAAACGGCTAACGTAAGACCAATATTTAAATACGGAGTCAAGGAACCGAACAATTACAGACCTAATTCCCTCACATCCATTTCGCGCTAGGTTATGGAATGTAAAGTTGCTAGTTCGATCGTGAGACACCTCGATAATAGGAAGTTATTAATGAAAAATCAACACGGTTCCCGAATGTGTGGATCCTGCGATAGACAACTTTTTTGCGCCAGCGCTTTTTGTTCATAAAATCTTTATTTCAAGAGAGAGCAATATTCCAGTGGACGCATTTTTTTAGATTTCAAGGAAGCCCTTGACCTAGTACCTCATAGTGAACATCTCCAAAAGCTATAAGCATTTGGCATAGATGAAAATATACTGGATTCAATTGAAGACTTGTGAATGGTCAGGTACGAAGTGTAGGGAACAAAAAGGTGACCTCCCTAGAGTGAAACACATACGGGGAATATATGTACTAGCTAATACAAATTTATTTTGAAGAGTATTGTGGAAATTTGATAAGAAAGTTAAAGGGAAATATTATCTGTCGCTGGTTAGGCCTGATTTAGAACATACTGCTAATATATGAGATCCTCACCAAGTTGGATTGATTGCCAAATTGAATCGCGTGCAGTGTAGAGGAGCTTTACTTGTAAAACGTTATGATAAACTTAGCTGCGTATCCAAAATATTAAGGGAGCTAAACTGAGGATCACTCACGGAGCGAAGGTTATGTTACAGATAAAATCTCTTGTATAAATTGGAAGGATGTCTCTTTAGCTTTGATGTTTAAAATGTATCATTACCCCCATTGTATTACGGTAGGAGAGATCATGCTGATAAAATTAGAGAGATTAATTATAGACTAGACAAATTTAATGTCATTTTTTCCATGAGCGATAGGGGATCATAATAACATTGTTCGACCGCGGAAGGGTTATGTTTGGGTAAAATTATTCTGGTGTGGATTCTTCGTCTGCCAAACCGTCTGCCGGTGGTGGCTTGCGGGGTGTATATAAATAAATAATATTAAAAAATATGATAAAAAATAATTAATTTCGCCAACAAATAGAAAAAAATGGATTTATTTAGAAAGATAAAGAAATTTTAATTACTTATCCAAGTATTTCTAACAATATATCTATTCACCATTTTGTGTGAATTAAGATGTAAATGCCATAAAAAACTATCAAATATATATTTCCACCTTTTAAAATCACGAAAGCCAGTGCGTTAACTTTTTTTTCATAAAATATATTTTTCTGCAAATACTTATTTCCGTAAATGCTTCTATAAGTATTCGGAAATAGGGATTCAAGTTAATGAAGACTGCTTTTTCGTAACTTTTAATGAGAATTTGGGATTTTAAGTCTGTACATTATTTTCTTTTCCATTCGTTATAAAATTATTAAATGGTCTTAATGGATATCCATAGAATATTTTTCAAGATTTCTGCTAGATCAATGAAATAAAATTTAGGGTAAGTATCATGCCATAGGATAACTTGAAAATATTAAGGAAACAATCATTGTTTTAATTTTTCAATTTTCTTTGATTTTTTTGCACTGTCATAGCTGCTTTAAAGTTTTTTATTAGCATCTAATTGAACATTTCCTTGTTTCGCAAGCCACAAATATTGATAAGCTGCGTTTCAACTTTTATCATGAATTTAAATGTCAGTAGCCAATGGAAAGGCATTTACAAAAATAATCGTAAACAACTATATCGTGTCATTTTTCACCATCATCGTTTACTGCGTATAACTTATAATGATATTAAATGAAAACTAGGCCACCTCCAAACATTTGATATCTAAAAAGACGAGAATCGATAACTTTTCACAGCGATAAATTTCTTGTCTTGATACCTACTCCTAAAGTGGGAAGAGTAGGGCAGAAAGTAAGAGAGAGAGAGAGAGGGAAGGAGAAATGCCGCCCTGGAGGCCAGTTCCACCTCCTTTCCTCTCCTCGCAGAGGCTCTCTGGGAAGTCTCAGGGTCCGATTCCATCGCCGTTGAAAATTTATCGTGCAGCGTTCGACAATCCGCAAGGGCCGAGTCGACGGGGGAGTATGATTCGCTTGAAGTCTAATTTGAGCAGTAATGTTCGAAGTTATGCTGAGCCATAAAGGCAATGCGTCCCAATTCACTCCGTCCCACCAAGCAGTCAACGGAAAATCTGTAAACGCAATCACTTAGGGTATTTGCGGAAGATAATTTCATCTTTCGTTCGAATGGATCGCCAATTAGTACAGGTCCGTTCAAGTGAGAAAATCTTCACACCGAGCGGGATAGAGATTTCGGCTCTAATTTAAAAGTTTAGTACTATTGTAGATATTTCTGCTGACGCTGGAAAAGAATTATTCCCGATCGTAAACGTATTTCCAGTCCCTCCTGATATTTCATTGACGCTTGTATGTATATTGATGATAAAATGAGTGCTCCATTTCCACATTCAAATAATTAATATATATTCTATTAGTCATTAGATGTTTTTAGGTGTAGATATAGTATTTGGTTTTATAAAAATTATTCTTCTGCGTTATGGAAAATAATTCTATTTCTGCTATTGTTTCAAGCAAGGAATTTCATCGATATCCGTCGATATTTAATGGTTCATTAACATTATCTTTTTAAATTTACCTTCACCACAGTATGCGCCTGAAATTTTACAGAAAGAATATTATTTTCTTAGTTAATCCTTACTCAAACGCAAAAAAAAATTTAATTTTTGAACCACCATAAACTACATTGCGGAAGGTTTTATCTTGATAAAGCATTTAATATTTCCGTAAGCTTTAAATGTAAAATAATGCATTCATCTGCGTTCATAAATTTTCATGCCGAAAAATTATTTAAGCAAATTTTTTAAATCGTAAAAATCGATCGAACCCACTAATAAATTATATTATAGGTAGAAATATGGAACAATCGCTAATATTGAATTAACTTGGATGGATTATTAAAGCGATTCAACTCAAATATGTTGCAGAAAATACTCCGCTGATATTTCCTGTTCAGTGAAGAAGGGCAACGGGTTTTCTGCTAACGTTTCCCGTACGACCAGATTGAACGCGTATTGAGAATAATCTTTAAATGAAAGAATAAATAGGAAGATACTCTTTCTGGTAGCTTCACAAAAATTTCAAAAATTACTAACGGCTTTGGAATTGATCTAATGAATTAAAGAAATGTTTAGTAAATATATTTTTGGACTAATAATAATAATTGACACACATATGGCATATGTTATTCATTAAATATCAAAGTAAATAACGAAAAACTACAGTACGATAGGAGAAAGACTATGATTGAAAATTAATTTTCTCAGAACAATTAACCACCCTGATCTCATGTTTTTCATTCTACTTTGAGGTACTAAGCTCTGGCATGCACATCGACAATAAAAATACATTGACTTAATAAAATGCAATTCCAATTTAATTACTCGTAAATACACTATGGAATATTATATTCACATTTTGTTTGGCATATCGTTTGTATGTCAGCATCGATTTTGATCTAGGAGGATTGCAGTGATAATTACAATATAATTAGCTGTTTTTAGTTTTATAGAAATCCTGGCGCTCGAATAGGGAAAATGTGTTTCCTCGCTGCTTCGCGATGATTGCTTCTGTTTTACTTTTATTTCAAACCCTTGTTTGGAAGGTTTTGTGAATCCATTTCTTAATGAATAGGAATGTAGGTTTGTTCTACGGTAATTCTCACTCGCCATAGAGGCATTCATCGTCACGATGGGTTTCACAGTGGATTTATCGGTATAATCGATTGCAGTTTCGACGCATTTCCTCGCCGATCACCTTTTATTTTGTTCATCTCAATCCACTAGCCGAATGAAAATGGGATGCGACGGAGGGACGACGCCCAAAGGTCTAGCTGTATGTCGCGTGCGGTAATGAGGCCGACGATCCCCGACGGTCGTCGCATTTCCATCCATCCGTCTGGGCAAAAGGAGTGGCGGAGGCGACTGGGAAACAAAAGGTCTCGTCGTTTACCGGGTCCCGTGGGCGGGCCGAGTACAATTGCGGGTGTTTGAGAGAAGGAGCAAAGTGGATACAAAACACGGGCCGGACGTTTAAACTGTTTTGCTTCTTTCTCGTCTCCGTGCAGTCCGCCAAACACATCTCCCCCTTAACCGTAAGCACGGTCGAACACGATCGGAGGGATCCTCTGAATCCCCTTTTCCCAACCCGCAAAGGCAGAGCACTGACCTGATGACCAAAAGAGCTCGTGAGACCGTTAATTCTCAATCTAGATCTGTATCCATTAAATTAAAACCATCCGCGGAAATGATGTTACATTTTACAGAAATACTCTTCAATCATTAGTTTGGCTTAGATAAAAATTTGGCTATTCACATTGCTGAGCTATTCTCTTCATTACTTCATAAATTCCTTCATTTTCACTTGTCATTATCTGCTTGAAATATTCTTGTTTTTCCTTGGTAGTTCCTTCAACTATTCTTAATTTCAAAATAATCATCAGGAAATTGTTATGTCAGTGAAAAAAAATCAAACACGTGTCTTTTTCTCTTCAGCTCGTTTTAAAAAAATATTTAATTCCTATTCTCTCAATCGTACCTCCTTTTTCCTGATTTATCCTTTATTTTTTGTCATTTTTCTGAAATACTTCGTTTAAAATGTGTTTCTTGACGTAGTGTAAAATCCAATGCCCATTTTTTCCTTACTACCACAAAATGGAAGGATGCATTTATATTTTTTGATAATATTGAGGTATTTCGAATGTTTTGTCTATGGCTAGCATTTTCATTTAAATGATTCCTTTGCCTCTGCTATTCCGGTTAAAAAACTCTTTCTCCTTATGATGAAATAAATGGAAATAGTAACATAGGAAAAAAACTTATAAACGAACCATGGTTCAAAATTAAATCCATAGACATTTTTAATGTGTTCTTCTTACCTCAAGCGATCTCAAAACTTAAATAAAATCATTTAATAGGTAATATCATTATAAAATATTTTATCAATTTTCTAATAATATTGAACAAATTAAAGCATGCAAAAATAGAAGCAAAACATTGGTGACCTAATGGCATGTTTATGCACAATCTGAGCTTGTATCTAATAATTATCTGGGTTCTTTTTTTAGTGACGCCTTGGATGTAGGTATCTGAGGATACCCTCATTGGCAACCAATCCATTCCCTCCACGTGAAACCCTACCCTCATACCTCATCGGAACCCCTCTCAAACTCCCAAGAGAGCTCTCTCCCCCATGTTCATCGGTTTCCTTGCTTCCTTTACCTTGGCTCATCGTAGGGTAGGGTTTGGGGTAAGGGGTGAGGTCGGAGGCGCAAGAGTGGAAGGAGAGTCCTAACGAGCCTGCAGCTGTAACGAGGGAATTTATCGAATTCCACTTCGTTTCCGCTCACTTAAAATATCTGCATCCTCACACTAATGGACACTTTATGGACTCGGGCGACGCTTTTTATTCTCTTTCCCGTTTCGGCTTTAATATTCTCGCACTTAAGCGTTCGTCCGAGGGAGAATGGTTGACGGGGGAGAGTGTGAGAGAGGAAAGGGGTACGGTACGTGAGTGGCGGTGGATGTTGGGCCCGGAATGGCGTATGAGAGGGGTGGGCAGTAGTGTGTGGAGGGGGTAACAGCAAAACTTGGATTCTTTTACGTTCAGTCCACTTTTTCCTCTTTTTTTTAACCTAACTTTCATCCCAATCCCTCCTCGTCCTCCCTGCCATTTTCTTCCATAATTGTCTCTCATTTGAAAGAATTTGTTTTTAAGTCACTAATTTTCCCATATTTCTTGTGTTTTGCGCCAACAAATACTTAATACATATATGCAGTTTATATTTACAAAATAGCTGACATAATGGAAACACACCGCTGTTTTTACCTGCGCATATTTATGGAAGGGTTTTGGCCAAACAGGTCAAAGTTTTAGATTCATAAGTTATTCTGTTTATAGCTCTGTTTCACATCATTTAAAACTTTTCTATCATGCTTAATAGTTGAAATGACTATATCTGGCTATCATTATTACATAAATATAATATTTTACTGTAAATACCTATCTACAGAGTCGCACCCAAAAGTGGTAGGACTGATTTTCTCTGGCGCGAACGGAGCGGTGGAGAGGAGTCTGCTTGGCAGGGTAAGGTGGAGAGGGCTCTTAGCAACAGACCGACGCCAACCTCAGTTACCTGCGGGCTGTCGTTGAGTGAGGACACCATTTTTAGTGAAGCAAGTTTTTTGCCCGCGTCGAAAAACAAAATGAATCTGAATTTAGAGCAACGTTATTCCGTCAAGTTTTGCGCGAAACTCGGGAAGACGGAAACTGAGACCCTCGATATGAAGGCTTATGTGGACGCTGCCTGAAGCCGTTCCACAGTATTTGAGTGGCACAAGTTGTTTAAAGAAGGTAGGGAGCTCGTTGAAGACGACCATCGCTCCGGACGGCCGTCGACGGCAAGAACCGACACGAATGTGGACAGAGTGAGGACACTGCTGAACACAGACCGACGCTTACCCAGTGAAGAAATTGCAGACCAGTTAGGTATGTCTGCATCCAACGTCCAACGCGAAAAGAGTCCGACCGGACATCGCAAACTGCTGGGTGCTTCATCATGACAACGCGCCGTGCCATGGCGCGCTCGTCGTCAGACAGCTCCTGGCCAAATACAGCGTTGCCACGTTGCCGCACCCGCCCTATTCTCCCGATCTTGCACCACTGGACTTCTTCTTCTTTCCCCTGATGAAAAGACAGCTCAAGGGACGACGTTTTGGCTCGATAAAGGCCGTTCAAGAGGCTTCGACGAGGGTCATCAACGGCATCCCCAAAGAAAATTTCCAGCGGGCGTACGGGGAATAGGAGCAACGTTATACTAAGTGTGTAGCAGCTGAAGGAGCATACTTTGAAGATTATTAAGTCGATGTAATTATATCGTCAATAAAATTCTTGTAAAAAAATCAGTCCTACCACTTTTGGGTGCGTCCCTGTATTATTTGTTATTTTAGCCCCTGAAGTTCATTATGTACTTGAAAGGTCGGATAAATTCTCCAGCCTAAACGAACGGGGCCGTGATTATTGTAGTTACAGATGAGTTTTAATTTCAAACTCCGACCCGATCCATGTTAACAAGTTGGTATCTGTACACTCCCGTTTGTCATATTCTCTTTCATCTCTGCCAAAATATTGTTTCCTCTTTTTACCATGTTATTTAGTGTCGGAAGGCAATATAAATAATTATTCATGGAAATAAATGAAGGAAAAACTGAAACCGTGGCATAATGACACGAACTCTGAGCAAAGGGTGAAGAAACCGGTAATTAATGGAAAATTACATTTAGGTAGTGGAAATTTATTTGATATTTAGACCTGAAAAAACACTTGGTTACTTCTGAGAAAAAGGAGGAAGCGAAATGGCGTTTTCTTTTCTCATGTATTTAAATCAAAAGACAAATAAATACAGTTCGTTACAACAGAATGGGACACTTGACCCTAGTGAAAACTCTAAGTATGCTACAAAATACAAAAGAAAACTTAGGTTGACTATTTTAAAGAATGGCACAATTTTTTAGTTTTAAAGATATTTTATAAGCAATTTACTATCAAATATGTTTAGTAAAACACTCAATCAGGGAAATGTTAATAATTATCGAAAAACACCAAATTTAGCTAGATCACCAATTGTAAAAATTTCAAGCAATATGTTCATTATATTAATATATGACATCTAATTTATTTACATAGCCCCCTTTCTCTATTTTTAATATATGACCTTAAAAATAGGTAGTTATTTACAAAGTATTTTTTGTAAATGTCCGAAATGAAATATAATATACAGTATTCACTCTAATGCACACATTAATTCTACGTATATAGAAATAAACTCCAAATAACAAAATGAGATAATCAATTGGATACTAACAAATTGACGTTACGATATGCCCAAAAAGTTAGTAACCTCATTGTTCTGACGTTGGCAAAGAACTATTAATTTTCCTAAAGATTAAAAAACAATAAAGATATGGCATGATTGAAATAGAATTAAAAAATCAGTCTTGGTACCCTAAACGCGCTCAAAACCCTTAGAGATCCTCTTCTCTTCCAGGATCTGAGCGGGAGTTTTCAAGAACCTCCCAATCGAAATATTCATCAGAAAAACCGTGCTATTAAATCTCTCAGAAAGGGTTTGTACTCGAGGAATGTAAATCATTTTTTGGTGGGAAAGGGATTCAATCCACCACAATATGACGCAATGGAACCAATCTCAACCAATAAAATCCCTTTTGTTTTGCCGTATCGCGTGACACCAGTTTACTCCTCATACACAAGGCTCGCGTTCGCGGTGTTCTTTCACCGAGAGCTCCCTCATTTCCTCTTCACGGTGTTGAATTAATCGATTTCCGTTATTGCACGGAGGAGGGTAATTGCGCCATTTCTCTTTTCTCCTCCCTCTTCCCAATGAAATTGCGCCCGTCTCGTTGGCAAAAATGTGACGATATTTCTTTCCTCCCGATTTTCTTCTTTCATTTATTCAATTTGCTCCTTCATTTTCTATTCATCCCACGTAATTCTTTCCTTTCACCAGGGCAAGTTTCTTTTTTTTTTTGTTATCATTGATGACATAATCCGATTGACTCCTAGTATTGATTATCGACCGACCATTTGACTCCTAGCATCGATATTTGTAGTTATCAACCAACCTATCCAGTTAAAATGTATGCTTTCTCAAGGCTAAGATTCTCGTTCAAAGCACTTTGACTCGTTTCTTGTGATCCATTCAAGAGAATACCCTTTAATTCTTCTATTCCATCGTACCTTCCATTACAACCCTCAGGAAATTATTGTGTCTCAGAACGTGATCAATTAGTTTCATTCTTCTTTCTGGCAAATCTCCTTTCACCAACTCTTCTGAGGGCTGTTTCATCAATCATTTGGCCTGTCCGTTTTATTTCAACGGTATTGCTGTAACACGATATTTCCATGGTTTCTGATCTGCTTTTCCCTAATGCCTTCTAAACCCAAATAATATGGCCATAATGAAAACATCTCTGCAACTATACACATTTCAAAAAAGGAGTTTCTTTACGCCATGTTGCTGTCGTTTGCTGTCAGCAACCTCATCTTCCGTTAAAAGGTTTATATACGCTCTCATAATCTCATGGCTCTCCCTCTCCTACTTCTACCGCCGTGTCGTGGCGGCTCCTTTAAAATACAGGTACGCTTTTCCATCAATTACCTTCATAGGTTTTATTGTTAGATTTTTTAAAATAATTTCATATCAAATCACTGTCAAATATGGTAATTTAATATTATTCCCATACTTTCTATTCTTTTCATCACGTATCAAGTCACTTTGGACCTTAGACAACTGCTGAAATGTATTCCAAAAGTAGAAAAAATTCACTTAAATAATTAATAACGAAACATCTTAATACCAATTTTCCTCGATAAAAGCAATAATGCGATGACTTTCTGAATACGATTGTAGGGAAATTTTTTATAGTTCAAGAAGATACGAAAAGTATATGCGAATTTTGTGTGAGCTTATGGAACATTTACTTTTTCAGAATTCATCTGTGTAAACGGGATTTTTATTTAAAGTTTCCCTACTTTTCATTCTTTCCCGCATATTTTTTGGCATTCCCATTCACATTCCCATCTCTTGGAGAGTGTAAAGTGGCGAAAATGAAACAACGGGCAAAAAAGTCGAGTAAGTAGGCCGAGGATTGAGTTACGTAGGCATTGCGTGCCTTGACGCTCATATGTTCGGGGAGTCACGAAGCGAATAGGAGGAGGAGCGGAGGACGCTTTTCCGTTATTTAATTGTTTTTTCCGACGTGCGCCGCTCTCCCGTCATTTGTTGATTTTTTTCCAGGAAAAGCCGCTCGCCGGCGACGGCAAATGGGTTTGTCGCCTTTTAATGACTGTTTTTCTGGCGCTCGTTGGCGGGATTAGTGGATTCTGGGGGTGAGCGGAAGTTTTTGGAGGGAGGGGGGTGGAAGGTGGAAGAGGGGTTGGTGGAAAGTGGAATGGGCGTGGAGGCAAGGGGTAGAGTGTGGAAAGTGGAATGGGTTTGGTGGGGAGGGGTCATGTTGAGATGAGTGCTTCAACGCTACACCGCGGGAGGGAGACACCGACGTGGAGTGCGTAGTGCGGGCACCGAGAGTGGCGCACGCCGTGCGCGCTGATTGAGGAATTGAAATTGAAATTCAGCCGCTGTTGTTTTTCTCCGATTGACTTAATATTGGAGGCGACGAATTGTTCCCGGACGGCAGGTGTTCGAGGAGTGGCATAGGCGCTCCCGGGGAAAGTTGGCGGAAATTCATTAGTACGAACGAATTGCGCGCAGAGCGTTCATTTTTTTTCAATCAAGCACAAAAAGGAAAAGATGTGAGCAGTTAAGCCTAAAAGATTTTTTGGGACTTTTAACGTATGTGAAAGTTGAATTATTGGGAATTGGAAGTGTTTTTACAGCCGTCATAAGCGTGATGCTTACTTAAATCTTTATTTTTAGTCCCACACGGATTTGAATATTTATTTTGAACAAGTTGCACGCTTCATGGAGAGGGAAAACTGCAAGCATGCTAGGCTACTCGTATAATCAGCATGAGTATATAAATAAGATTATTAATTATGAAAACAACTTCCACTATTATAGCAAAGCGTATCAACACTAAATAACACTCATTAACAATGCAAAATGGAATAAAAATTAATACTTGACCTACATATATTCTCTTAACTTTGAAATAAAGATGATAGTTCCATCCGTCAAACAAAAATCCTCCGCAGAAGAAATATCGCAATGAAACTTTCACCATATTTTACCTTATTCCCAATGATTTGGTAATTTTATACACTCCAAAAGCTTCAATCATATTTATGCATTATAACAATTTAATTAAAGTCATTGGGTGAAAAATCTAGATGTAGGGCTATAGTATACAAAAATCTACAATTCTTGATGGAGTGATTGGCCGTATGGTTGCACCGAGTCAAAGATAAAATTAAAGAGAGCTGTAATAACTTTTTGAAATTGAAAATTTCGTATTTAAATTTTGCAGTACCAGCCACACCAAGATATCTTCTTCTGTAACTAATTTATCCAACTCACATTGAACTTTTATTTTCAACAATATTTCATTTTTAAATAATATTCGATAATTATATCTTGCCCTTTGTTATGTTCTTTCAATAATTGTTTTCCATCCACACCCAGCAGAAATTCTATGTTGTATAATTTCTCCAATAACGTCTCATTTCATATTGTTTAAAAATATTTTCTTACTCTATGCATCTCAATCCTAGTGAACTTGGCATACACATACTTGTATATGGCCAGTTTAAAAACTTCCTAAATTTTTCGATTCATATTTTATGACGCAAGTAAGTTTCCTTGCTATAGTCTGGCCTTCATGCTCTTCTACCATTGATAAATATTTAGCTTCTCCTGTCATTAGTTATATTACCTATTTAATTATAGTCTTTCACTAATATTAGCTTCCACCATTGCTTTATCTTTTCTCATATTTTCATCTTCCCTGCGGATAAATGTAATATTTATCTTTAAATTTGAATTTTTCGACAACTTCTGTGAATCAAAAAGCTTCTACCTTCCTTTGTCCGTGAAAAAGTGCACTAATATACTAAGTTTACAGCAAAATTTAAATTGTGCGTGGAAAAACTCAATTAGCAATTTTTTAAAGCGAGGATCCTCACAATATTCAAGACCTAGTGGCTTATAATTAACGAATTCATTTCCCGTTAAATGCACCCTCTGAATAGTACAAGTAAAAATATGTATTTTTCATGCTGTTGGATCAATTCATATAAATTTACAGCAAATTTAATGGATAATTACAACATATTTTAGTGTTTGCATATGCTGCAGATCCAGTAATATTTAAAAAATAATGGTCTGCGGTCCATCAAGACCACATATTGTTGCAATTCATTAAAATATATGAATGGGGTAGTTATTTGCTAGCCCCTATTATTTCTGCTACAAGGAGTCTAAAGTCAAATATGTAATCTAGTGCGTCCCTATAATTCTCACGTTGTCAGAGTTATCATTTTGAGACAATATTTTCAACCGTTTATTATGATATAGTAGTGATGAAAAAAATGTATATGCCAATATAGACTAGTTAAAGCTCTTTTAATAATCAATTAAGCTATCCATTAAAATAAGCTGTTGAATCTATAAATTAATCGATGGTACATTTTTTCAAGTTTAAGAAAATAGCTGGACAGTATTAAAGAGAATTCAGCGTAAATTCAAATTTCAAACCGAATGATACCCGTACCTCTGGAAACTCTAATGATTCTTATGGTAGAAGATATATTTATTCGGATAAATATAGCAAAACGGATGGATAATAGATATAACATTAAGCCATCAAATATAAAGAAGTATGCGATGATAATAATATTACGAGAGTTACTATTTAGTCATTGATAGCATATTTACTCCTTGCTGATGGCTTTTTCTTGACCGTTCCACCGACTTAATTTGTTTTCAAAAGTTTAATGAAATTTAGATGCCTTGAAAGAGAATTGGTGAAGATACGTTTCATTGGAATAAATTCCGATTAAATTAAACGCACGAGTGACTTAAGTAAGCTAAATGATTGATTTTGCTCAACTTTCTGTTCATTCACGGAATCTCTTGACCAGTTATTTTATAATTTCATAAATATTGTGCAGTTATGAGAAAATAATTTGACTTTTCATAGTGTTGGTTGGCCTACAGGATACCATTTACCTCTATACCATGAACCCAAGAGAGATTCCATGGAATCGGCCGCAAGCATCTCGTGAAAACGAAGGGATGGAAGGTAGATGGAAGTTCGAATCTCGACAACATTCCTCTCAATGAAGGACTTCATTGAGAGGGATTTCGTCGAGATTCGTACTTCATCCTCTCGGTTCCGTTTGGTGGAAGCGCCTCCATTTGCACCCCCACCGAAGAGGCACCACGAAAAATGAGAGTGGAGGAAGGCAAGTGGTGGGGTTTTGACGGGTGGCTAGGGGAGGAGGCTCTTTATGGGGGTTAGAGAAGTGGTTTATGCTTTCCCGACATCTCTCAAGCGCGGCCCTCGATATCAGGCAAACACGTCCGGATGAGGGGCTTATTGTTAGCTGAGCATATGTTGGGGATGGAGACGTGGGGGTTTGCGCTAAGTGTGAGTCTCGAAGCGGGAAGGGTGAATTCCAGCAATGGCATATGAAGAGAGAGGGAGAAAACTCTGAGCAATCCGATGGGTGGCGGACGTCCGGGAGATCGAGAGAGACACAGAAAAGTGTGAGAGGCGATGGGATGGATGATCGGAAGGCTATGGCTTTTCCCGAGTCCGCCCAGTGTGTGCGAATCACTCTGGTGGTGGCGTCGGTATTAAGGCTTCTGCGCTTTTTCGGTGGGCCTAGGGAGGTCGCCACTGACGGTTGGTTTGACGAAGTGGTGACAGAGGATCAAAATGTGGAGGCGAGAGGGATAGCGGGGTGGGAGGATAAACGGGTTTGGGGTGCTTGTGGCTGTTGAGGGTGGCAAGTGGCAAAATCAGGGGGAGAAAATCGTAGGGCGAAGGTGGTTCGCAGAGGGATGGGAGAAGTCGGTCAAAGGGGAGGTGGGAAACCCCGCCATAGGTTTCAAGGAAGGGGCGTGAGAAGTGGAAATCATTGACGCGTTCCAGTGATCACCCGAGCCGACGGAAAGAGAGAGAGAAGTTATCAGAGGAATGGTATGTGGATGGGGCCTGAGAGGATAAATTCGTTCCTCTGGCTGATATTTTATCTGAAGAGTATTCCCTTGAATTGCTTACCTCGTCCATATCAATGTGCATTACTTAGAGAAGCAGTTAAAGCATCTGGTGCTGGTATTTTAGAAATATTTTCAGTAAAAGATTATGAAAGGGTAATTTATGTCGAAATCACATTAATAACATTCTGCGTAAAACAATCTTGTTCTTTAGAAAATATTTCTTTATTTTGATGAAGTGTTCTTGGGTTTTCCACCGAGTCAGGGGTTTCATGTTTGCCGAAGTTTCGACGCTCGACTCGAGCATCGTCCTCAGGGCAGATGAGTGACTTCATTCATCCTTAGAACTTACTTATCTGCCCTGAAGGCGATGCTCGAGTCGAAAGTCGTAACGTCGGCCATCAAGCAACCCCTGACCCAGTGGAAGATCCGAAAAAACTTCATCAAGCTGATACAACGGGAAAGCATCAGATCAAGATTTCTTTTCTTACGGAGAAATATAAACCCAATGATTGAAATCCTTTAGCCTCTAGAGCTGGACTATCTGGGTTAATTACAATTGATTCTGATTGGGTCTAACTACAGTGAGGTGGTCCTTTGAGGGGAAGGTTGCCATTTGGTATTCTACCGTTTAAGGAAGGTATGGACACCGACTGTACACTCCTACTTTTCTCATCCTCGCAAAACAAGAAAAAACCTGACATTTTACAATAAAGTAAACTGTTCTTCAATTCCACACATATCCCATCCCACTTCATACCATCCAGCATCCCAATATTACTCCTACCACTTTCTCACTTGTCTAAGGTTATCCCCACTGTCACAGTTTCCAGTACGACATCGCCTATGAAAATGCTCGGCACTTATCTTTCCTTCCCACGATAATCTCCGATCATTGCTCTCTCTCCCCCTACCATTCAAGGTATTTTATGGTATAATTTCTTATCCGTCTATTTTACCTTTTCCATTCTACACCAAATTCTTGTGTCAAAAGTATCAAGTCAATTCCTATCGTCTTGCGTCAAAAGTCAAGTTTCCATGCCTCTCTCCCTATACAAAATTTTTAACGAACCTTTTCCCAGCATCTGAACCATCTGGATTATATTGGTTACTATCCCATACCTATCACGCTGATTTCCTAATTCGTTCAGAAATTCCCGTAGTTCCCGTATTCACAGGTCAAATGCATGTCACCTATTCCTTCAATCTACTTCAAGCTTCTGAAATGCATTAATAAATGTTATCCACGTAGTTTTATCAAACCTCTTTAATCTATGAAGCAAATGAATGCATACTGATTGTGTTCAACATTACAGGTATGGGCAACGAAGATGCCAGGAGAATGAGACAGATATAAGCGAGGTCAGACGTGTCATCGTTCAACAGAGATTTATATACAGAACAGTCAACTCAAATCCAGCTACAGGGTTACGAATTAAGGCTTGTATCCTACTTTTTTTGGTATAACGACATTTTAAAAACAAAATCACTTGAAAACGTTGGAGGGCGCCAAAGTAAAATCAAGCATTAAAAATGGAAAAGAATATCAGGGTTATCAAGAGAAAGAAAATCCGTTTCAGTTTATAAATTGCCATGAGAGAATAAAGACTGTCAGGAAAAGTTGTGTAATTTATAAGAACGAGATAGTAAAAACAGTGAATAAAACGATAGGAAGGTTATAGAATTAGATAATTAGCAACTCACAAATAACGGGGTACGAGAGGATGGATGGAAGAAGAAATGTAAGAACAGATATGGTGGAAAAATTAGCAAAAAGGTAAATGTGCAAAAGATAAATGGAGAGGTAAGACATTTTGCAGATACTGACAAAGGAGGAGCTGCATGTATACCTTCAAAAACAAATAAGACATAAAAGATAATTTTACTCGTCCTATCTGCGGTATCCCCAGGAGAGTTTCCGGGTTCAGTAAATCCTACTACTTGAACAGATTAAGTTGCAAAAAGACACCACCAAGGTTTAGATTCCAGAGTCAGTAGCCAAACTCTCCGGTCACTTAACTGATGTCCTACAAGGCACATTTTAATCTAACATCTGAAGTATGACAAAATCCAGAAAAATATTACAGATAATACATAACTCCAGCGGTGAATGATTTAAGGGAAAAGGTCTTCGAATAACGCTCAATTTAAGAGGAATCTGGATGTGTTGAGGTGAAACCAAGCTAATTCGTTTCAATGGATTTCTCAATCAAAAGTGGTTTCATGACGATGGTTTCTCTTTCCAGCCAGAATAAAGCACCTCATGGCTAATAAAAATCGTCTTTTTTCAACAGGATGTACTTGATGGTGGGAGAAATGCATAGGGCCGTGAAGAGGACAATGAAGAATGGCATGAGGGAAGTGGAGGTGGCGAGGAGAGTTGGATTACTTTCGAAGTGGTGGGACGAGTGGTTGGCATTGACATCGTGTTATTAATTGACGACTCGAGTGGCGAGTTTGAGTATGCGCCACGCTGCTCCGGTCATCGTTGCCGGCACGGGAGGTTTGGGGAATGAGAGAAGACGAGCAGGCCCTGTAAATGGTCACCGATAACCTTCGCGCCAAACTATTTTGAAAAAAAGTCACCAAAACGGAAATATAATCTGAGAGTATGCAAGGAGATCATTTTGCGTACCTTAAGCTATGCCCAGAACGCAGTAGCACAGTTTTCGTTGCAACAATATCGATCAATCTAAAGGTTTATACCTTTAAACTCATTCTCTAAAGTTTGAACTTTTTATTTACTAATTAATCGTAACCTTAAATTATGTGAGCTATCGGAATTGAGGTATTTGTGCCATTTTATGTTGCTATTGGTCCAATAAACATCAAAGTACACCATTATGCGTTTATATACATCATGCCTGCGCTTCTGTGTAACTATCATCATGTATGATACACTGTCACATATGATCTTATAATCTCGTAAAGTTGGACGCAGTTATTGGATATCCTTTAGTAAATCTTAGGAAGAATTGAGTTGTATCATAATCGGCATTGACCGTAAATATGAGAAAATTTGAGCTAAAAGCAGCAAATGGCATTTTACTGAACATTTCCTAGTGTCCACCAAATTTGAAAGGTGTTAGTTCCACTTAAAGTGGTACAATACACGCGTAGATACATTAGCCATAAAAAATTACTAAGGATATAATGCGCTCCTCAGAGAGAAGCACCTGCACGTAAAGCTTTCTCAGTATTTTACTAGGCCAACTTTTTTACCACTTTTTATGTTTCAGAAAAAAATAGCCCTTTTATAACAAAGTTATGCGATCAAAGAGGTCGACGTATGGATAAATTATTATTAGCTTTGATTACCCTATTAAAGTATGCCTCTGAAATGAATTAATAATATGCTCAAATACACTTCTTTGCACTGATGACGAGGAAGGAGTGATATTATATGATTGTTTCAATTTTGAAAACATCACGTACCTTCATTTCGATATTTTCGTAATTGGAAATAAAACTCCACTTGTTTAATTTACACCACTAATTATATGATTGGAAACTTTGATCATATTTTGTGTAACCGGTTGTCACGCATGTTATTAATATGACATGGTTCATTGTTCACAACCATTTTTCTCCTTTGTGGTTATTTACGTCCACTTTGTCCAACGTAATTATCTTTAATAAGCTTTTTTCCCGAAATTATACATAAGGAGTCGTTTTTTACCTCTTTGGTGCAATTTTTAGGTTAACGTCTTGGTCAAACGCAAATACCTTCCCTTAGCCCTAGTTCAAATTGAATTGTGAGTAATAATGCATTATTTTTAGACTGAGCTATTTTCGCGATACAGGCCACAGAAAAAATGATTGAGAAAGGTGATTTTGAAAATATAATATTCGAAACAGATCATCCATGATATATTATTAATGCTCAATAAGTAAAGACGTATTTTTAGTTCGTTTCAAAATATTCGGTCATATTAACTTACAAGTTAGTGATATTCCGGGATACCATTTTCACTAGCGTCTTATAACACCGCATTAAAATGCATCAGCACCTATCTAATATTGCAACATTTTGAAAAAATGAGTTAAAAGGAATTAATCAAAAATTAAAATGAAAGCTTGAAATTTTATTTCCAATATTGTTTATCCGAGAAATATTGACGTTAGAAACTAGGTGTTTTGAGTAAGTGTGGTGAAATATTATCGTTTTTAACACTTACGGTAGCATTTTGGCGGTGACTTTGTTTTGGAAGACCACTAGGTCATCTTTTTATGGATCACAAAGCAAAGGTTTTGTAGGACTTTGTTTTATTTATTTATGCTGATGGGCAAAGGAATCCTTAAGACAACATTAGATCGAATAATTTGGATTCATTAAAGCTCCATTTTTTCGTGTTTCCACCACAGTTTTGCTTTAAATATATCCATATCTTTCCGATAGTTTGAAATTGAAACTTGGTTGGAATCGGTATTCAATTTAATTAGTTTGCAAACTCAAATTGTTCATTACTTTTTATAAATACGGAATTGTGGAGACAAGATAATACTAAGGACCTGATTCGTAATATTGTTCAAGTTAGAGCGTGATATGTAGTTTCATTTTAACTTTTTTCTCTTAGAACTTTGTACTATAGTACAGCATGGATATGATAATTAAAATGCAAGGAGTTAGTCAGTTCTAAAAATCAAAAGGCATGCATATATTAGTAAATAGGTTGCACGCCCCACTTAGAAAAATCCGGGTAATGACAGTTTTATGCTTAAATATTGATAAGCTTTGCCTTACCAATCTTAAAAGTGAAAAAGGTTGTTACATTTTAACGGCAAAATTCTGACCTGAGTTATATTTGTGCTTAATCTTGTCCATTAGGTGACACCAAATTCGGTGAAAAGCATTTTATTATTGAATAAAAGTAGCATATACTCCTATCTGATCGAATATTAATTTTACCTAACCAAAATTTGTATCAGAACAAATCGAAGGCATTTTAAAGAAAAAATATTTGCATAAAATAATATATTTTAAATAATCAAAAAATATTTTAAAGACTTTCAAAGATTCGGGAAACTACAACACTACTCGCATTACAATAATTACCCATATTCATCCATGTCTCACATAAGCAGCCAAAGATGGCTAGGCGATAAACTTACGAGGGTCATCCGGAAAGTAGTACCCGTTCGTGCCGCAGGAAGTGCTGACGACGCGAGTAGCCGCTGGACGAGGTCAGATAGCTTCAGTGGCTTGTCTGCCTTCTCTGAGCCAAGTTGCGTGACGCTAGCATTGCCTGTGTTGTTTCTGTGATTGTTTACAATGTTTAAAAAAATTGAGAACGCCGCCAGTTGTGAAGTGAGGGCAGTGATTAAATTCCTCAATGCAAGAAACGTTCGCCCATGTGATATTCATCGCCAATTAAAGGAGGTGTATGGAGACAATGTAATGGACGAGTCGTCTGTTCGGCGGTGGTGTCGCAACTTCAACATGGGGAGGGGGAACACACACGACGATGAGCGTTCGGGGAGACCGTCTGTCATTACAGACCAACTGGTGAGCTCAGTTGACGAATTCGTGAGGAACGATCGGCGCGTCACAATTGATGACATCTGTGAGCATTTTCCCAATGTTTCTCGAACAATTGTTCATGAAATTGTTAAACACCATCTGCATTATGCAAAAATTTGTGCAAGATGGGTCCCTCGCGTATCTCAATGAGCTGGCGGCGAAGGACTATGCAGCAGGAATACAGAAACTTGTCACACGTTATGACAAATGCCTTAATTTGCTTGGAGATTATGTTGAGAAGTAGTTTAAAGTATCCTCTTTCAAATAAAATTTTTTATGTTTGTTAATATTTACTTTTGTGTCTTTATTTCACGAACGGGTACTACTTTCCGGATGACCCTCGTACCTCCTCAGACACAGTCCTTGGTTTATTCTCTTCAACAGTTCGATTAGGAAAGGAAACAATTGCAGGAGAATACGACCCAACTCCATTATCGGAACCCATTGTCTAGCTTGGTACTTAGTCCTCTGATCTCTTAACGAGAAAACCCAACGACAAGAGCACGTCGGGATGGAGAGGCCTGCATTTCGGGGGATAAACGCGAAAGCTAAGGAAACAACGAGAGGATGTTTACTGAATTCACTCCTATCAATTGAAGTACAAGCCAAAGTAGTTTTGGTAATTTACTCAAGAGTGACATACTTCAGGTCAAACAAAAATGATTTACTTTCAAATCAACGGCATTAGAATGCTAGCGAATGATGGTCATTTGGCGACCATAGCAGTGAAAATCTCAACGATGAACTTAAAATAATTTTTCCGGTGTGAAAATCTTGATCACTCGTTATGAAAATTAATGCCATGGGGAATTTAGGTATCTGCCCATTTGCCTAGCGGGAACAAAATTTCAAAATAAGATAATGTATGGCAAAGTAAAACGGAAAATGATGGTTATATTACAATTGATTTGATTTTAAATAAAAAGTTATGCTTACTACACATTTAATGCCCGAGCAAATCTGATTGATGGGCAGTCATATATGTCTGCTGAGCAATATAAAAAATATATTTATCCCTGAACGTATTACTGCATACGATTTCTTGAAATACGCATCGCTTCCAAACTCAGAAATATATCTTTCCTTTAAAACTTCCATAGAAACGATTTGGAACATTCAAATTCAGCGTCCAGTTTAATATCTTATTGTTGTAACCTCTGCATGGAAAACGATTCCCACGAATTGGATTTTTGCTAATTGCCCGTAATATTGACTAGAGCATCGTTTATACAAAGTATAATTTTGTTTTGGGCGGCAACCTCAGAATTATTTCATCTGAGGATTTTAGAAAAGGTTTTTGACCTTCATTAAATTCGTGTGACCCGCAGTATAAAACCGTTAAATGAAAAAAAGCGTGAGCCTTATTGTTATTTTTGGAATCATGAGATTTCTTTAACGATTATAGCATGAAATGTACAGAGAGAAAGTTAATGTTCTTTGCAATTATTTAGCATTCTATTTTTAAAACCTATTAATGAAGCAACTACCTTTTTTATGGGTGAGATTATAAAATGTTCGAAAACGGTTTATTTTGAAAAAAGGCTAAATCACCGTTGATTTACTTCCTACGGAATGATTCTTCAAAACTTTTCAAGATTAATTACTTATCGCATTTCATTGTTTTGAAATAGCTGAAGATCGTTGAACGGACGACTAAAACATGAAAGCATGTACTTAACATTTAAAATAATATATCATGAAAAAGTGGATACGATACTAAACAGTCAACCTGGTGAAATAACGTTCTTAGATTTTCTTCTCCTCCACTTGAGAATTTTTTACTACCAATATTTTTATTCTATTTACAAAATATGCCTAATTGACGTTTTTTTAAAATTAATATGGTTGCTTGAAGGAGGGAATATATTTTCGCAGACACCCCGAAGCTGAAGTCGATTAGCACAGACAGTGGAGTGAGCCACTGAACCATTTTATGTGAACGGACGTTGGAGAAACGGTAAATGTCCAATTCCAGGCAGAGCAGAGTTTATGCAAGCGGCAAGAATAGTTCACAAATATTGATAAACGGATTCATTGTGAAAGGAGGACATGGCGACATGTACCCATAGAACCAAATCAGGGTCGGAAGCATTTTGGATCCGTGGACGGTACAAATACATGCATATGACTGTGCATATATGTATAGTATATGTACATTTGGCTACGCGGAAGGGGAGAGAGAACGGACGCTGGCCAAGAAAAACAACTGGCCTATAGCCTCCGACTCCGACGTTAAAAGACTGCGGACAAGAAAGTTTTCGGTTGATGGGGCGTGGGATGAGGGAATGGATGAGGAGACGGGCTGTCCGAGGGATATGAGCTCATGCGGATGAAATGGGGGCTTGCTTTTGGACCATTCACGTATACACCCACCCTCCCAGCTCCGTCTTCCTTTGGAGGCGGCAGTGTGCTCACAAACATGATGGCCTGTGATATTTTTCACGCTGGGTCAATATTTGCTGTTAACCGAAGCCCGACTATAATCAAACAATCTCGGAGCGCATTAGTATTATTTTTTCCATCTACCCTCCTAAGAAGTCTCGGCTATTCCTAATAGCTTCGCTCACCATCCGCATCCGGCGCAAAGCTGCGGCGACAATTAAAAGGAAAAATGGCTTTCCCCGAGACGTTAAGGATGCCTCCTGGAAATGAGAGTCGTTATCCTGTTATAGCCATTAATAGGCAGCCACAGGGAACAGTCTTGTTAGCCTGGTTGAAAGCTTAAAGTCAACCTTAACCCAAGAAGCTCGATTGAGAGATTAAAGGATTGGTTTACAAGGATAAATAGAAATCTAAACAATGCCATACAAATCCATTTGAAGGGATTTAACTCAAAGCAGAGTAAAAAGACCTTCTGTTTAGAGGAAAAGGGAAAACTGACTGCATTTTTTAGCCTCTTAGAGGTAATAAATTAAAGGTACTATTTTAGTGAGCTTTGCGATCATAAAAAAGGGTAATATTAAGAGTTCAATTTTCTAATGTCCATAAGTTGTAATAAATTCACAGGGAGTAGTTGTAAAATCCAGGTATCAATTAGGTTTTATACCTGTTGATGGAATAAAGTTAAATGAAAGTTGCGTGGGAATATAGAGCTCCAAAATAATGTGGAAATATATATGATGAAAATAATTCGGTCTTCATTATAAAATACCATTTATTTAATATTCTCGGCAGCCAGATTTGAAATTCTCAAAAACTCAAAATTAATATATTAATATATTTTTTAAATTTTTTCATTACTTTCCATATATTTTTATGATGCATAGTCATTCCAAATTAACTTGACTAATTGGACAACATGGAAAACTTCAGTGAAAAAATCCAAAATTACACTGGTAAATTTTCATTTATAATTTGTCTGTCAACTTTTTTGACTAAAGTTAAATATTTTCCATCAAATTTTTCCTGCGGCTATTTTTATGAACTGATATGCTCAGGATATATGCAGACTTTTAACCAATATCTCTTTTAGAGTGAGCTCGAAGTATTAGGTTTATTCATATATAAGAAAGGTTAGATATCTTTTTATGCCGGTCAAATTTGGTATTTTATATTTACGTATCTTGGAAACTTGTTTATCAATCTTCGATTTTTATTTACCTACTTAGTTGGTGTATTTTACTTTTGAGTCGCAAGTAACAGGTCACATATGTCAACAAATTTTTCTAAGAAAGATGGCTATAAAAAAACAGTGAAGTATGAATCTTTTTAATTTTGGAATAGACTTTTTCTCTAAGTTGACAATTTGACTGACGGTAAAAATTACTCCCAAGAAGAAAACCAGTCAGCAAATTTGTGACCAAATCTATTACTTTCATTGAATTTATTTAGAGATTTCTGAATGTACCTTATGAAAACTTTTTAAATCCTCAAATTTAAATTTCTATTGTGGATTTTGTCAAAGCGAGTGATAAATAGTGATCAGTTGACAAAGTATTTGAATTCAAATATATATGGGACAACTATATCATGATTGATTAAAAATAGCAATTTTCCACAAAAATAAAGTTTAATGCGACCGGTTTCAATGTTACTACATCATCATCAGGTGATGATGATGATGATGTAGTAACATTGAAACCGGTCGCATTAAACTTTATTTTTGTGGAAAATTGCTATTTTTAATTAATCATGATATTCCACCATATCACGCCTGAAACGTCTCTTTTTTAACTATATCATGGTTTAAATTTAGCACAAAGCGAAAATCTAAACAAATATTTTTTAACAATAATATATTTCCAATAAAATGTATCATAATATTACTTGTGTATTGCATAATTTCTTTGAATCCTAGGAGTGTCAGCGACCGATAACCCACGTTCGAACGATAATCAATTAGCGTAACGAATGGGATGTCTCAATTTGGAAGCCGATGAAAAGAGGAACTCAATATAAAGAAACATATACAAACTTAAAACTTTCTTGCTTCTGTCCATAATGTCAGCACAGAAGCCAATTTTCTAAATCTTGACCAATTCTGCTTAAGACAGACGTGGGTATATCGGCACGTTTGTAACTTGACCCTCCGAATAATACATGTCCCCATACGTCCCAAGGCATTCCCAGCGTTCATTTCCTGATTCTCCCTAATAAGTTTCTGGGGACCTAATCGAGTCTGCAAGAAGACATTCACCCGTTCCTAATTGGCGTACGCGATATCTGGGTGTTCATTCTCGAAGAAAGGAACGAAACGCAGATGTCTCGTTGACAGGTCGTCAACTCTCCTGAAAGGGAAAAATCTGACGAATAAAGCATCTAATGATCTCATTCGTTCCAGCAGCACAAGCGGCCAAAAGGAAACGCTCGTTCCCTCAGTCTCGTCCCCGAATAATATTATCCGTGGGAAGCCTTCGTGATTGACGCGGTGGCGACACCCCGGAAGTCCTAAGCCCCGCCACCGCCAACCTTCTGAAACCCCCCTCCCTGGTCCTAACATTTTCCTCCTCTCTCTTCGTCAACTTTCCTCACCACCTCCCTCTCTTCCTCCACGAAGAAGAAGGGGGAGGGAGGCACTAATCTTTTCAGGGAGCCTTCCTAGTCCTCTACTGAGGAAATACGGGCGGGAAAACTGGGAGGGCGAGCGGGCGGGCGAGGGAGCGGAAGGAGGGGACCTCTTGATTTTTCTTTTTCTGGGGCCCATTCTCCCTCCCTACGCCCAGTCCTTTCTTCTCATCCCCTGGGGGAGGAGCGAGCGTGATGCGTGACGAACCCAACTCGGGGGAGGAATGAGCCGTGAAAAGAGTCGGGGCTGGGAGACGCGCTGCATGTTGCTTTTGGTTTCTCTTTTGCTCGGCGGATGGGAAGGGAGTACGTGGGGGAAAGTGGAGGTTGTGTGGGAGAAGGCTTTGGGGTTTCTGAGGGGGAATCTGGGAGTATGGGAGAGGGAGAATAGGGAGGAGACATTGAGGAAAGAAGAAAGAAACAGGGGAGTTGACAGCCACGGAAAAGAGGGAAGAAGCAAGAAATCCACGCCAGGACGTATCTGCTCTCTTATCTTGGCGTCGACTTCAATTAGTTTCAGGTTTGGAGGCTATTAGGCATTCCACTGAAACCTTACAGCATTTGTCGTTCATTGTGTATGAATCTGAGTCATGGATAAGATAGCTGCATGTAATGTTTTAAGTATTTTTGCATTGCCCCTGCCTAAAGTCAATACGAGACCTTTTCAGCTCCTCGCATGCTGTGGTCTTACATTGATTATAACCTACTTAATCGTCAGCTAATGTCAAAGAGTACGGTGAGTCTGCAATTAAATACAGCGCACTACGATGATGCTACCAGAAACCAGCTCCCACCACTACTACTACCATATTCTTGTAAAATATAGCTGGAGGATATCTATATTTTTTGTAATATTTTACCGTTCGTTCCCATTCTGAAATCAGCCTTCTTATGTAAAATTATTATAACTGGTGATCTATCGGTGCAGGTAGGTTTTGGATAAATAGACGTATACCAAGGTTTACTGATACATTTCCTTGTCTCTCATAGTGAAACAATCTGGTGTTTGACGCTACAATTTACCCTTCTTTACTTCCGTATCTACATTACGCAATGCTCCTCAAGCAGCCACAAATGAGTTAGTTGGGATTGCTGTGACCCCTTGTTGATAATTTAATTACTTCTTTTAAAGGGCGCTTTGCGAATGAAAGTGCTGCCCCAAAATTAGAGACATTCGCTCAAAAGTGTTCGAAGTAGCTCCCTTGTGCGTCCGCACACTGCTGCCAACGGGTTTTTCACGCCTCGTACGCCCTCTGGAAGGCGACGCCCGTAACGCTGATAAGCCTTCTCGTCACGGCCTGTTTTAACACTTCCACCAAGCTGAGGTGACGTCCTTTCAGCACGGAATTCAGGCAGGGAAAGAGAAAGGAGTCTGGTGAGGCTAAAAAAATGCGGACTCTAACTCATATAGTTGAGAAGATCTTGGCAGATCCGCGTGCGAGTTTCCTTTTGCTCGTCCGAGAGCACTCGCGGCACCAACTTCGCACACACCTTTGTCTTGCCCATGTTTTCGGTTACAAGTCAATACACATCTATCAATACACAATACATATCAATTTAAGGGATGTCAAGTTCATCTGAAACCATACGAACATTTAATCTGATATCCCTATTCCACAAAGCCTTCACTTTTGCAAGATTTTAGTCACTTTTTGAGGTCGAAGGGCATCCTGAACGTTCGGCGTCTTCGATATCTTCTCTACCCTCGCGAAAAAATGTGTGCCACTCAAAAAAATCCGATCTATCCATGGAATTATCACCATAAGCTGCCTTGAGCATGGCATGAGTCTCTAACCCGGTGTTGCCTAGATTCAGGAACAATTCGATGGTGTAGCGCTGTTCCAATAACCGGTTTATGACGGAGTGTAATGAGTTCACGTTATAGATATTTCGTAAACAAATGATCCGCACCCCGCAAAGGCTGGGAGTCAACTGCCACTGGCCTCCAGCCTTTCTTGACCTCCCCTTCCTCGAACTCAGCCAGAGAAACCCCCGCCCGTCCGTCCATCTACCCGAGAAAAAATAAGTCATACTACTTTTGGGACAGACCTTGCATAAGGAGTTCTTCGCATGACTCTCTATTTTTAACAGTTTTTCCTTCGCAGTATGAATCCCAATTAATGGACGGTGGGGAAACAGCTCCAACGTTTTTAAATAGACAATATGCTATGCTTATTGCCGATCGTGGATATTAGTCGTTGAACTTACGTAGAGGGGATCGAGATGGTGTGGGGGCTAACGTACTGGCTTCCCACTCAGAGAGCGCGGGTTCAAATCCCGTCGGTGTTGAATATTTTTCAGAGGTATCTCGATCCCTACTTGAGATGCTTTGTGGGGGGCACTTTGAGTGAGTACGCCGTCCGTCGGATGGGACGTTAAGCTGTTGACCCCTTGGCGCCTTTCGTAAAGAGTAGGAATGCCGACACCGGGTTTCTCTCCACCCTTCATCCTTTCCTGTCCATCCCTAGTGGCGTAAATGACCTCAGCCGTCGGTCGCCTCCCCTAAACACTACTACTACTAATACTACTTATGTAGAAAATCTGTATTGGAGTCTGAGGATCTGTCAAATTCGAATAGGTTTTCGTCGTTCTAATTCTTTACCTTACACCAAACGCTTTCTATGCCATTTTTTTCGCATTTATTACGTTGGTGTCTCAATGGCGACTTCACTGAAATGAACACTACTCTATCTAATCTATTGGGTATGTGTTTTCTGTAAACTCTTGAGAGCTTTGGAAAAACTCTCACTGTTTACAATACCACATACTACCTTCATCCCTTCATAACATTCAGCATGCCTATTCTTCGTCTACCCTTTCCTCGCTTGCCTAGCGTTCTCCCACACGTCTATCACAGTTTCCAACATACCATCCAGACTTATACACTGCTTCGAAAGCCCACGCGAGGAAGGGTGGTATGGTGTGCAAGGTCGACGGCCATAGTACGTAAATATAAACACATACCACCCCGTGATCCACTTGGGCACGTGGAAAGTGATGACTGGGGACCATCCTTGTAACATTCGTTATACACATTAAGAGTATTATACTGTAACTAACGAATCCAGTATTTACACTAAGAACACAAATGAATCCTATAAAAAGGGCGGATTGACATGCAGCACAGTTACCAATGATCAGCTATTATTCCTCTTATGCAGGATGGACAATTCACACAGTAATTACACGCAGATCTATAAATATATTTATTCACCCGACATCCAGCTATTCGGCCCAAGGAAGCGTGGCAGGGGCATTAGAAAGGCATACATTAAGTGAGTTGAGGGGAAATGTAACTTCAATTCTCCTAACTTTTTCTTCAGTGCCTACCCATTAACGTCTCATTGTTTATCCCTCGAGCTGTTTCCACGAGTAGTGCGTGGTATTAAACGAACACCTGAATGTATCAGTTCGTAATTCTAACTCTCTTATACATGTATTGTAACAATTGTATGTCCTGCTTAAGTTATTGAGAATAAAATATTTAATCTTTTCTGTTGGGTGCAAAACCACATGATTGGCATCTATGCAAGAGGTTTATTCTTACTCTGAGTCTTCGCATAAAAAAGGTTCTCATCCCAGATCTTGTAGTAAACATGTAAGGTTTAAGGCTTTTTCGTAAGAATTTTCCACAAATCTGGTAGCAATTCCCTGTACTTTGTTTTATTGTCAGTATTTTTTGAGATGGACTCCGTATTCTTGCCACATACTCTATGTGAGGTCTTACTAAAGAGAAAAAGCACGCCTCCTCGCTTTGTCCTCTCCTCTTGTAAGATCGGAAGTGATATAAACAACAAGTATTTTACGTGGTCTGAAAAGTTCATCCAAACACCTCCGAGTTTGTAAGTTGCTAAAGTCTGTTCGTGTTTTTTTTAAATTTTTTGAGAAGTGTGTAAACGTATATGTATTTTAGTATTTAGATCCAACTCAATTTTGCTCGATATTTCGTAGTGATGTTTAAGTCAATGTTTAGTATTTGATAGTCTGTGTAGTTTTAAGGTGATCTTATCAATGTAAATGATGAATATCAAAAAGTCTATGATGCTATTCTGGAGCACGAAATCTCTTATCAAAAAGCTCCCTTTACATATTTCTTGTCTGCTCGCTTTTGTTTTTCTCCCAACATTCACCATTCCTCTCCCGCCATGCCTCGCATGTTTTCCTTTCCGTCCATTTCACTGCTTGCATCCTTTTCCATATGTATGTACATCTCAACAGCCTCCAAATCCTCGTCAATAGTCTTGCTTGGACGTTCATATTTCCGCGCCATAAAAAAAAACACACTCCAAAACAGTCTTATCGAGGCAATTCTAAGCAATCTTACTCAACGTTCCTGTCAACAATTCACTACCCGATGTGAAAGCTTCTTTGTATTGAACATTAGAATTGAGTTCCATAGAACTGAATTAAAATATTAGAAATTACGATGAGAATATTAGGCAAGCGAGGAAGGGGCAGACATAGGATAAGGATGCTGGACGGAATGAAGGTAGAAGGAAGTATAAGGAGATGAGGTGAGACTTAGTTATAGAGCAAGTTTGGTTTTGTTTTGTTGGGAGGGGCAAGATATTTGTTTGGTAGTTTTGTCAATTCAAAACCTACCTTACACCAGTAAGGTGTAAGGTAGGTTTTATTAAAATTATTAAAATTAAATTTATTAAAATTAATATAGGTAATATTACCTATATTAATTTTATGAATACGCGGAACCCCCTGCCACTTTTCCGTGCAATGGACTGCGGGTGATTGCATATGTACAAGGTGAAGCAGAATTAAATCCCTAGTTTTGAAAAATCACAGAAGAGCGCGCAAGTAAATTAGCAGAGTGGGAGTATAAGCGTTAGCTGGATTAAAAACGCCATATTTAGTAGTTACCATGTAGCAGTCTGGTGAGCATCGAGGCTTTGCCATAGAAACGTTCTTTAAGAACAATAATAGTGTGGTGGCGACGCAGAGGGTGCTGTGGTCTAGCGAAGAAGCGCATTTTCACCTCTCCAGCTCAGTAAATAAGCAAAGCCCAGCTAAAATACAGAGGTTACTTGCGTATTATGTGGTACCTCATTGTGTCTATTTACCTCGACTTTGAAAGATCGCTCATTACCCCTTAAGCATAGGCGGCAGCAGGGAGGGTCCAAGTAATTACATTCCGATTTCTTAAACATCGATATCCTGCAAAAATTGAAAACTTAGCGTATATCGTTTTATGAAGGATAATGGCCTTTCTTGACATTAAGAACATACTCGTAATCTGCCTTAATCAGCACGGATTTAGGACAATCATGTCTTTCAAAACAAAACTACGTCTTTGTATTCATAAAACTCTGATATCAGGGGAAAGATATACAAAATTAGACTCTGTATTTTTAGACTTGAAGAAAGTCTTTGACTAAGTCACTTTAGCGAAATCGATACGAAAACAAATATGTTATGGTATTATTAAATAAGTGACCAACTGAATTTAGAGACTTCGAATCTAACCATTGAAAAAAGTAGTACTTGAAAATATGCGTCTATTAGATGCAGACATAACTTTGTAAGTGCCTCAGGGAAGTTATTTTGAGCCTCTGTTCTTCCCATTATACATTTACCACCTAAACGCCCACGTTAGCCGTATTCTTAGAACATTCACAGTCGAAAAAGTGATTCACAGTGAGAAAAATAAGGACATCGGCCGATTGCGTGCCACACACTAACGAATTATAACAGAAATATCGGAGGGGTATAAAGCATGAATTTTGGATGGAATTCTAAAAACTTCACTTAAACACACCTGTCATTGAATAAATAAATAGATAAATAAGACGTTAGTTATAAAATAGATCGAGTTAAGTATTTCAGAACAGGTCAAATACTTGAGTGTTACAGCGACATCAAAACTCCCATGGGGTGCACATATAAGAAGAATATGCAGTTTACTCTTAAAGAGGGTAAGAGCCATTAAACCATTTACAGAAAATGTGACGATAAAATAAGAAAGAAATTTCAATTCACTTTAAGTAGGCCACATTTAAAATAAAAACAAGAATCTGGGATCAATAGGAGAAAAAGTCAATTAAAGAATTAGACAAGGTTCAGAGAAAATCGCTAAATTTGTTAAAAGTTGCTACGAGAAGTGAGTGAGTGTGAGAGGATTAGGTTGGAGGAATTAGGCTGGGAGTCTACTTATTACTGTGGGACAAGACTAAGACGTGCATGGCAATTGAGTTTTATTGCGATAGAGAATTATTACGGCAACAAATTATATTAATAGTTTTGACCACCAAGAAAGACATCTACCCTTACAGACCTATTCACGTGCTCGTTCATCCCTGTCGAGATACACATTCATAATCAAATCGAACCGAAGCTCTAGAATATTTAATCTCAATGATTAAAATTTAATTATTTAGTCAAAACATCAATAATTTCGGTATTTACATTGATATTAATGTGTGCATACCCACAATGTTTTGTATATTAGCATATATATATTTAAAAAATGGTTGATCTAATAGATCTGTCTATACAGATAATACGCTAACTTCCCGCGTCACTCACCCTAGATGTCAATGATGTAGACACTTATTACAACGAAAACTCAATTTTTCCCTCCTGGCACCTCGCATCTGCCCTAAAGGGTCAACTGTGGCTAAAAAGTGCCACTGCAATATTATTTTTTGCACACATTTGTTCCACGGTAGAGCGAATCAAAAACACCACAATTTAGCATTTTTCTCTTCACAAACTGTAAGGTTTCATTTTATCCAACCCATAGTCGCGTCCGAAGAGGCTGCATGGTATTATTCTTCAATATTTATAGTTAATTCGGTATTTATGTACACCACATATTCAGTTAATCAGCCGTTTTTCAAAGGAATGTAATAGTTCTTCACATTGAAATCACAGCACTTGTAATATTTATGTAAATTTGATACATTTGGTAGCTTAGCAACAAATTTAATGCAACAATATGAAATGATACATGCAATTATTCTAAGCAATGATATTTGTGCTCTAATCATAAAAGAAAGTAAAACGTGTGCATAGGAAATGGCACAAAAATAACAAAATACATTTGAACTATTCAACTTCATTTAAGTTTATAATTAATTTTTCTTCTAGTTAACTGAGGTAACTCTAATTTATTAGTTTATTGCAATAAACAAACGTTGCCAATTTGCAGCTACAACAGGGAGAGGAAGAAAACGTTTGTGGTATTTCTTAACATTTGATGATTCAGGACGGACAGATGTTGAGGAAGTGGGTTGTGACTGGCATTCAGAGATCGCGGAAGTTGTCACACTTGACTCGTCCCCCTCGACCGCAAGCGAGATACAATGCAATCGGCCCTTACCTAAGTTCTGTCACTAGTTTATTTATATCTTCCCGCAAGGTGGACTCCTGGGTACGTAAAAGCAATGCACTCCTTTTTATAAGATACTATTTTTTTGCCCTCGAGTGTCTCCTGTACACAGACTCGCACTGTTGCCTGCCTCTTTTGTTGAATTTTTTTTAGTTTAGAAAAAAACCACGACCTTGACAGTGGGTTTTCAATTATTAAGTTTTAGAACTCACTCACGTTTTCCTAATAAATAAAGACAGATTTGCGTTTTTTTATGGTAATTAATAATAAGAAAAATACCATAAAAATAAAAATGAAACCCATATATGTTAAGTCAATATACACATTTTCTGTAAAAATGTGAGCACAAATCCAACACAGCTCACGTAGCTATGGAAAAAAGATAGCTTCTTCAGTTTTATGAATGCTAAAATTTTTTATTCAATAAAGAGTTTACGAATATTCATACTTTTTCGTAGTTATAACGCTATGTTGGTTGAATTGAGTTGAAAGAGGCAACGAATAAAACTAGATCACTAACTCCCGGTCAAGACGAATGGTTTTAACGATTTGAAAATTGTTGCATTAAGTTAAAATTAGTTGGGGAGCTCAGAAAATAATATTTATGGTTGATCAAGCTTTAGCCAGCTAATCGACAAGAGACCATTGCTTAATGCAAGTAGATAATCCGTGTTATAAGAGTTAGGCATCAGGTATCAAAAGAGGTAACAAAAGAAAATGGAGATTACGAAGTTCTTGAGAAACGGTAAGGTTATATTTAATACTGTAATTATAGGCCGTAAACTAAAGAGGGTAAAGCGTTTCTATTGAGGTGAAACTCACCTCAACAGGAAATGTTTTATTAGTAGGCTTTAATAGAAATGTGGCCTGAAAAGACTTTCTTGGGGATCGAGATGGTGCGGGGCTAATGTACTGGCTTCCCACCCAGAGAGCCCGGGTTCAAATCCCGGCGGTGTTGAATATTTTTCAGAGGTATCTCGATCCCTACTTGAGGTGCTTTATGGGGAGCACTTTGAGTGAGTACGCCGTCCGTCGGATGGAACGTTAAGCTGTGGACCCCTTGTCGCCTTTCGTTTAGAGTAGGCTAATGCCGACGCCGGGTTTCTCTCCACCCTTCATCCTTTCCTGCCCAACCCTAATGGCACAAATAACCTAAGCAGTCGGTGGCCTCCCCTAAATACTACTATTACTACAAGACCTTCTTCAGGTAAAGAAGAATCCTAAAATAGAGGAAAAATGATGTCAGGGACTTCAAGTAAAAATTCAGCGATAAACCTAGGGTAAATTCTAATGCTGGACAAAGAGTTCTGCAAGTAGAAAACATGGTCGGTAAGCTAGTAAAAATAAGCGTGGATTAGATCTTTTGGGAAATGGGTGTGATTAACATGAATAAGTAGCAAAAATAAAAACAAATAAAGATGTTCTGGGTGAGATGGGAGATGACCGGTTTATGATATAAATTTGAATGAAACAGAGTGGATGCAGTTAATGGGATGCTATAAACTGTAATGGGAGAATGAATTTGAGTAGGCTTGATTGTGGGTGGAAAAAGGCTGCTGAGGAGATGGTGGGGTAAATGATATTGACAGTTTTCTTAATGACACGTATACTTTCATTCTCTCTTGGGCTCTGTAAGCATCGTGGACTGCAAAAGGAAAAGGGTCGGGACCTCCTTGCTCCCCGCCATATACTATATATATTCGCCCGACCGATGGGGAGGGAGGCGAGGCCATTTCCCGCCCTACCATGCCTTCGCCTTCTTTTGCGGCGTTGAAAGCTACTTAAACTAGCCGCCAAATACGACTCATCCACCGCTCCTTCGCCCACAATCCTGCTACCGATGGGAGAAAACAGCAAAGTGAGTCAGTGTAGGCTTCCCTTTCCGTGTTTTTCCGATACGGCGTCCACGGATTCCTGAGGTTTCTTTTGAGCGAAGGATGCAAATTATGTATTTACTATCACTGCGCATTATTTGAAAACTTAAAAATGTTAAATGGGAAAAATAGAAAAAAGAGGCTTTCCTTCAATCAAATTGTTGGTAAATGTTTGCTCCGACCCTTTCTGTTCACCCTCTACTAATCAATTCAGCCCAAATATGAGTGCTCTTATTTGCTGAATTAAATGCAACACTCAGATTGTGAATGTCCTTGCTCCTTGTAGCCTGGTCATGATAATGATAAATGGTCGGGATGAATTTAAGGTTTCTATTGCACCTTTCGGAGTGAGACGGCTGCGAGTGATAGGGAACAAGCCGATTTAAAACAGAAGTACTTATTTAATTTTCATTTAAACAGGGATGCTTTGACTTAGACAAAGTTCACTGGAAAGAGTTCTACGATGGCGGTTTTGCGTTGATTATTTTTAGAGATAAAACAAAAAAATTGAACGCGTCCACAGTGAATAAGAGCAAGGTTCCTTAACACATGATTTTTCTTACGTGGCCTAGATATTTTTTCCCAGCAATGGGTGGCAATTCCACGTAAATGTATGCCAATCTTTTGATTGCAGCCGAGTTTTAGCACTGTGGTAATTGTGACACAAATTGACATATTTTGCATCACCTTGCAACCCCTTCCAGAAAAAGTTCCTTTATACCGTACCAAAATCTTTTGATGACCCCAGGGGGTCTCTAGATCCCTTCAGGTAGCACTGAATTATAATATAACCATACGGAGTTCAAGGGGCACAAGCACTCGGCTTTTCTTGGTCGTCCAACTCCGAAGCATCACTGAACTCCTCCCGTAAAATTATAATTGCCATATTTATCCCCCGCCTTAAGATTTTCGTAGATCTTTTGACAGTCGGCTATGAATCCTTTGGTGCTTATGCAGCGACAAAACAGATACCGGCGTTTGATGCAGTCAGGGTATTTTCAATTTATCGGATGTATCCTTCTCTCTCTAATAAATCCTCTGTAGGAGTATCGGCCACCACGCTCTCACTCCCCCCTTGACGTGCCCTATGTGAAATTTAAAAAGAGATGGCCTAAGATTCCAGCACCGAATCCTCCCTAGTAGACTCGGTGGCGTCCCATCCAGGATAAGGCCTTGCTATCTACATATACATTTACACAATACCCCGCAAGCAATTCCCTTGGGTCTTTCACCGGGTGAAAGAGCAGAGAAAACTTCATCAAGATGTTACCTCTACCCAAATTTTAGTTTGATCATACATTTGAAACATTTTAATCACAGGGAAGAAAGAACTTACATGCAAAATTATTCAATAACAGGATACGTATATTCAAATCATTCTCTAAAGCTGTCAATAAAATGGGATTACAAAATAAAAATAATAAAATGCAGGATATCGACAAATATATACATTTACCAATTCTAATTATCTCCTATGCGACTGCTGTCATATCTGCTTTGATCTCCAATGGTTCGAGGAAAAAACGACATTTTATATTTATCCGTTATACAATTAACCTCCCTGATTTTACCCCGGTGATCTGATCTTCTACAGTAAGTCGGGGCCTTCAATACGAGTGTGTCTTTAACGTTCTTAGATAAGTAACATGCCTCAAATTAACGCAATAAATTTAGCCTGTATTTAAGCCTACGGTCAACTAGTGGCTCCCATCCTAATTTTTCCAATGGTGTCGTGACACTGCTACCTTGTTCATAAAAACTTTTGGAAAACTTAAGATCTAGTTCCAAAATTAGGCCTACTGCATGAGGATCCCATAACCTTGCAGCATACTCAAGGTGGGGCCTAACTAATGTGAAATAACAAAACCCCTTGACCCTTTTATTACGATTCCCAAGTATTCTTTTAATGAATTGTAAGTTTCAATTCGCTACTCTGAAAATTGCACGAATGTGTTGCCCCCAGGACAGATCCGCAGTTAATATTGCACTTAAGTATTTTACCGACTCTACGTGTGTTATCTTGGTTACCTGTTTAGTGTGTTTTCGGGTAAAATACTTATCTGCTATCCGCTCTTAGTGGGGATTCGGACTGTTCTCAATATTTGAGGAGCTTCTCACAGACAAAGTATGACACATACTAGACGTTCTTTTTCGTAGGCGACGTAGTTCTTCTTTATTCATATAAACGTGGAGAAGGGAAAGGTCTATGTACTAAAAGCCCATTAACCTCTGGACTGAGCACTTCGCTAGTTTCCTCACGGTAGGCATCCGTATGCAAGCCTAAAATTTTAGCCAAGATTGGGCGTATAGAGTGTAGGAGCCATTTCCAAACATTCCGTCTGTCAAATAAACGCTCGTTCACGTTCTGTCTCCAAAACGAAACTGGATCTTTTCATCTTGATCTCATTAAGAGGGGCACTAGCCATCTAAACTTTTGGAGTACATCTTGAGTGAATATTAAATATTTCTAAAAGTCTTTTCAATTCTTCCAAATATTGGCACTGGGAATTCAAATTCAAGTTTCAGCTTTTACTTGTCAAGAATGATTATGGTATTATCTTTCGTGACAGGATGTCTCAGGGAAGCAATCTACAGCAGGAAAATTCGAACCCTTTCGGGTTCACGGTAATGATTCGTCCGCCACCTCCATAGAATTTCCGTCAAATGCTCCAAATGACCTTCCTCGTTTTTTCTGTAGACAACTGGGTGATTTCAATAATTATATGGATTCAAATTTGGTGTTATAAAAGAATTCGTCCAGAACTCACGAGAGCACTTATGCCCTCCACATATTTCAAAAGGAAGCTCCCGGAATTCATATAACCTAAGGGTTTAGTAAATACTGTAAACGGTATTGATGCTTGTACTAGTGGGATAGGGTAGTGTGCAGAATTCAGATCCGACCGTGGTTTGGTTAAAATGCTGAACAGAATTTTCAATAGTTGGAGTGGGAACAATAACTAATTACCTTCTCATCCTACTTACGATAGCCAACGACCATCCTATAACTTCGTTCCCGTTATCGGGCTAAAAAGACGGGAGACGAATAACTTGACTTGACCTTAAGATGGATTCTTTAGATAAATGTGCAGTTCCCGGGAGAAATTTGATATGGTGATGACCGAACCGAATTTATTGACCTTTTGGGAGATTTAACAGGTGAAACTCTACCCATTTCCTTAATTCCGCGACAGAATCTTGAAGAAAAGCAGGACCAAATTTTTATTTTTTTCTGTTTTTTAAAGTTTTCAACGAATTTTCCTCTATATTCATTTCCTTAATGGAAAAAATCCCTCCCTCATGGTCAAACATATAACCACATGAACTCTCTCCAAAGTTAAATACCATCCCAGTCCTGTTCATTAGGTCTCTCCGAAAATCACTAGAAGCACATTTGGTGGAACTGAAAATTTTTCTGTGCATGTAAAATGCTTTATACGCTATTAAGGCTGCCTCTACATTGAACTCAAAAGGCAAAACCCCCCGCGGCCCGGCTGGTTACCTACCCGATGGCATTTCTGATATACGAGTTTTCTTCTTCATGGTCTTAAGGTTTAAAGGGTGAATGGAGGAAGGTGTCGCCCCTAATTCTAATAACGCCAGTTGCTCCTTTCCGTCAATAAGTCAGGATAAAAGGGAAGAGAGGAAGTTGCGGCTTCTAATCCCACACCAGGGACGGTAGTGTCTTTACGATAAAGCCATCTCATTCCAGACGGCTATGGTCGGTTTCCCAACGATCACTTCTCTCGTTTCGCGCACTTGGTGTTCGCCCCCTTTTCGGGCACCGTCTAGGAAAGTGGACCTTTTCAACTCTTTTCGAGTCACCGATTGATCTTTTCCGACCGGGTATCTCTTAGCCATGTCAATCGCGAAAGCTATTGAAAAATCGAATACTCTCAGTGTAAGAGTAGGGGGACGTTCCCATTTGCACTGCTGGCTGGCAGCTATTTCAAAGTTGGTGGCTTCTCCCACAAGTTAAAATAGATGGCAAAATGATATAGGCTTGAAAAGAAAATATATCCTTTCAGTACATAGTGAAAGTATTACTTCAAATACTTTATGCTTCATTGCAACCTGTTATTATAATAATGAGATTAAATCAATAAGATATTTTAGATAAATTTCCAGTCATGATTTGCCGATGATTTAACATGATTTGCTTTTAAGCGGTCTGGTAGAGCGTTAGGCTACCGACTGGAGGGTCTGGTTTTTATTCAGAGGGATGCCTCTGGAAGTGAGATTTATCTGATGCCAAGTCTGTATCGAAAACCACAGACGGTACAGGGAATGAAATTGGACCCTCTACTATTTTGTGTCAAATTTTCCCGATGTTGGGAAAATATTAAGTATAAGTTAAGCTCCAGCTTCACCTATATACCGGTAAAATGAACCTAAGTTGATTACTCTGGCTTTTTTGTCGGCTTGGTTAATGAATGTGACTTTTCATAAATGCGAGATCCCAAATTGTGGGAAAAAGTTCGTGTTGAGCACATACCATGAAAGTAAATCGCTATCTTTAACTATTGCTTAGGAAGAAAAAGAGTAAGAGGTCAAGGTTTATGTATAGGTTTTCTTCTATTTGCCTCTGTGTAATACGCCATGTTTGTCGAGTATCCATTTTTTTTCTTTTTGTCGTTTTCAGATTGCTAGCTCATGGATGTGAATTAAGGGACACGATGAATCTCAAGAATTAAAATTGTGTGAAAATATCTAAAATTTGAAAAATTTCTCCTCTGAAGCATACAGAGGTGAGCGTAATATTAATGAGCGTAGATTCATCCATGCGCTTTTAAGTTGATCCAAATGAGTTTGATTAAAAGGTCATGTAGAAAATAAAACAATGTAATATGTAAGAGTTGCTAGGAGCGCATTGTGAAACAAAGACAAATAGTATTTTAGCAGCATTTATTAATGAAGAACTAATTGAATACATAGGCTTCGCATTCATTATTCCTGATGTTTAACTACGCAAAAAGAAAACTCTCTCTCCTTCCAAAAGATGCATTCTACTACCACCTACTGAATTTTATTGACGTTAATTGTAATGAATGGATGCATGCATGACCATTGTCTTGCATGTTGAATTTTAAATAAAACACGATATTCTCAAATGTTGATTACAAGTGAAAAATCAGAAAGAAATTAATTTTTTTTTCTTTAAACTTTCCTGAAAATGGCAAAGTTTTAATGAAAGACAGCTGAAAAATTGCCATTGAATACGTTTTTATATTCTTGTTTATCCTTGAATATTCAGCAAACAGCTTCGCGGATGAAAATGTTTTGAAATGATTGGGAAACTTCCCTTGGAGTTCAACATACATTCTCTTTCCGGAAAAAAATGTTTTTTTTTTTCAAATTACGAAGCATTTGGCAAAATTATTCCAGAAGTTATTATTTTATGTATTTCATATGTCAGTTAATAAATATTTAACTATAGAAGCTGGACCTTGAAATACAATGTTAGCTGGAAAGCATTTCTTCCACTTGTATGCTTTGTATTAGCTATGCAAATAATTGTATAGTTCATCGGGCAATATTATCTCCTGAGTACCAATTTATTGACAAAAAGCTAAATTTAATTGGAGTGAACTATTTTTAGATATACATAAAAACACAATACACCACCCATATTACATTTTTATTTCGCACGGAAAAGGGCTAAGTTGAAAATATCTTTTATGGGTAGAAACTTGACAGCATTGCGCAAATTAATCAACGCAGGTAAACTCATGAAAAAATAACATTTTCGCTATTTTTTACAAATAATTTTTGATTCGTAATATCTCATGTTAAGAAAAAACTGACTCTTTGGATTTTAGGCCCCTTAAAAAAATAAAACGCGTAACTTTTAATGTTTTAGAAATATAAAAAATGGCATTTTGAATTAGACTAAAAACATTTAACTTTAACTTCACATTTTATGAGAATTATGCACCCATTTTCCTTTAAAATCATCATACAGCACTTCAACTTCATTAAAGTCAACATGAACTTTCAAGACTACCTACTTAAATGAACCTTAAGATCATAATGAATCTCGTATAATTCCCCACATAATAAACCACTGGCTAAAATATTCCAGCTTTGTATTGCAAATGACTTAATATTTAGGATGATTAATCATTGTTGCAAAATTAGACCATTTGCTTTATTTCATTTTTAAATTTTCTCTTTATGTTTAGAAAAAGATTTATAACCCGACTTTTCTTGTCTTGCTCTGAAAGATAAATATTCTAAATTTGTCTCACTAATTAAGCATAATAAATCATTTGTTCGTATCATCAGGCATGCAAACGGATTTGTTTGTTCCAATTACTCCCAGAGATCTATAGTCGCGCGCAATGGTAATTACCCCTTGTGGACATCTAGGGGCGGATAGATGGAAAGAACATTACTTAACATCGTTTTGAACGTCAGCACAACCTCATGTGATAGACGTGAGGGGAGGGCAAGTTTTAGAGATGTCGAGGAAAGTTGGGGACTCGAAGGGAAGAATAATAGGAGAAAGAAGAATCGACCGTGGGAGTCTTCCTTCTAGCGGTCAAGTTCAAGTCAGGGTCCGAGGTTACTTCTAGGAGCCAAATACTCACCGCTTAGAGGGTCCTGAACTGTATTGATGTGTCTGAGAGAAAGAGAGATGGCAAAAGGTGGAACACAAGAACAGTCATTGGCAGATACGTGGCAATAAGCTGGCTTTGGAACTGGTAGAGTAACTAATACGGGATAGGGTTTCCATGAAACAGGCTGATTGTCAAATCTGATATGTGAGGTATTATATTTTATCTATAATAAAAGGAGGACCCGAGTGTCCAATTCATTCGGTAATTAACGTCGCGAAAGGTGCAAGAAGGAATGTGGGGGAGTAGATAATTGGTGAGTTCTGAATTGAGGGAAGGAATGCTAAGGATGGAATAGGTTTTACATTTGAGTCGATTGCAAGGGAAAATTGGATTCGTGATTAGCGCAGGATTTGAGGTTAGTTAAGCTGTTTACATAATAACAGAGTGATTCGTTCGCATGGAAACTTCGTAAATATTCTGTTTCGTGATATTTTGATTAGAAATATTTTATATGGGGCGCTATCCTTTTCTTTTTCTCTAAGTATTTTAAGAGGAAAAATGCCCCAAAAAGATGGTCAATGACTGCGATGATATTAATAATATTAATGAAGACACTCAAAGAAGCCCTTTAATGTAGGAACTTCTTAACAATATTTTTATTCATGCTAAAACAATAAGAGATAGTATCCAGTATGCCTGGTTTTTTTCGTATTTAATTTTTTAGTAGGGAGACAAATATACGGTACATTATCATATCCTGTTATATTTCAATTGTACGAATATGGTTTTTAGACAGATGAGGGAAGCTCCAATTTATATAAGGAATAAACGACTCCATAAGCTGTTGAGTCGGCCTGTTTCCATCTCCATCAAATCTTTTACATATCCTTATCGGTTGCGTTGCCCCTTGATCTCTTCTTCGTGGCCTTTACCGCTCCCCCAATATTCAAATCCTAAAGGTCGTTCCTACATTTGGAATTGCACTGTTGACCTTAATCCCTCATGCATGACTAAGCTTGTGAAATGCAGACGCGTGGATTATGGTATGCCTTCCGTATTTGGATGTGCACATGTCTCAACAAAACCTTTCATCATCTGTTTCAATTTATATTATTTCCTTTCTATAGAAGTTGAAGCAAACGAGATGTAGAATGGAACACAATGGCATTTTGGTGAAAATGGGCATCTGCTTATGGAAAATGCTGAAATACCGGAGGTATTATCAGCGTCTAATTCAAACAAGTTTTGAATTAAGAAGGTACTGTTTCCAATTTTAGAATTTTTAATTGAAAGCCAAAGGATAAATTTGATTTTGAAATATATTCATGTAATCAAAATAATGCAGTAGATCGAGAAAGACCGAAGCACTCAATTGACGTCATATCGATAAGTCAATTGTTCCCTCACTCACAAAGGAGAAGGAAATTTTTTTATTAACTGGATGTTTTCAAATAGGAATATAAGTTTGAATGGAGACTACAGGAAAGAGGAAAGTTATTACGAAATATTAATCTCAAATCTGACGAAAGATATAATAAAGAAATGGTTTACGTACATTATTCCTTTCATTTCTCAATTAATGCAAGTTTCAGGCATTTATTACTTATTATTTGGGAAGGTCTTTCTGCTCTTTCTAAGGGAGACCATTCCATCCAACTGGTCTTAGACTACATAGCTTGGTTTTAGCTTGAGGATGCGCGGACCTTTCAGAATTTGAACGTTTACCCTCTGGTCAAAAGAAGAGCCCTCAAACCTTCGCGCCTATTATCAATAATATTTTCTTTGTAGTAAATGAGTTTATACTGTGTTTTTCCATCTCAATGGAGGTATCAATTGGATATTTAGTTTGTTGATGACTTGTATATATTGTTTTTATGACCACAATGTCAATTAAATTTCAATCATTTTGGATTTTATTCGCATGAGCAAAAAAATTCCCATCACCGACTGGGCCTTCCACTCCACATTATTCCAGTTTAGTGATCGCTGGTCAAGTGCCTCTTTCCCCTCCATTGGACCGAGCGAGGAGTTTCCTTAATTGGAATTTATTTGCACTTTACAAATAACGTCATAGAATGTTTTTGTAGAAATGGAATAATTTAGAGGATATTTAGGTTGAATACGGAAATAAAATACAGATAGCCAACCATCCCAGTGTGCTGCAGTGGTTTGAAAATTGAAACGACGAAACACATTTTATTAAGCACAATGTCATGAAATCTAGTGTGTTTGATTCCCGTAGTGGGGTAGTTCTCACGGTTAAAATCATAATACTCAAATAAGCACTGATTAGAAAAGTAATTTAATCCTTGTTCATTAATAAACATTTCAGATAGCAACATTTCATCATTTTTACGAGCTATTACTCCTCATTGCGTTTCACTCAAATACTTCCTCCGAAATCTGATTTATACGTTTATACGTGTATTTTAGTGGCAAGTTCATTGCAACAGACGAGCCATCACTCTGTCTTCATCCCTGAAACCCAAGCCTTGTCAACAACCCTCGCCAAATCTTTAACCTCTTCTTTTATGGGAAAAACCCCTTTCTCCCTTCACCTACCACATCCCGCTGCGCCCTTTTTAACCATCCCCCAATAGTAATGCATTCTTATCGCGAGCTGGCGCTCTAAGCACCGGCCAATCACCGTGCCTTGCACTCTAAGGTTTCGCTTCACCCGCGCGAAACTTACTTGCTTGGACACTGGCACCAAAGGAAAAAACTTGAAATCCTGAAAAATCTCGAGAAAAGCTGCCGCGAAATGTCGTTGATGTCGTCGATGATTCAAAATAAATTTTTTACGAATCCCTATACCCAAATATAAGTGAAGTATAACAGATGTTTTAATAATACAAGAATATTGAATTGAGTTTTACGCTTTTTTCATCATTAACTTCAAACCTTGAGTAGAAACTCATCTGAATTGTGTATTTTTGTCGAATTTTTAAAATCTGTGCCAGAATTTTTTAATAAACTTCCTCTGTTGACCTTACTTTATATTTTATATTATTATATAGAAGGAATAAAGCTGGAATATGTATTAATCAACAAAACTCTAAAATAAATATAAAATATTATGCTACCATTTTCCAGGTGCACAAGATGCCATCACTTGTTTAAGAGTCGTTTATTTCCACCGCAAGTGAATGAAGGTGAATATACTTGTGTTTTCACTGCGGTAGTTAGTAAATTATGTTTATGAAAAGCCACAGAGCCCATGGTCCTCACAGTCCATTGCCCACAGCCTGGCCACAATCACTAGATCTTTCGTATCTCGCATGACCACCTCTCATATAATGGGTGATTAGGGAGCCGTTTCGGGCCTTTACATCCTCTAAAGGTAGCAAATCTGCCATCCAGATAAGATTAGAGCTTGGGTCAATACCAGTTGCCTTCCAGTTTGAATTTCAAGTCCTGATTTCTGCTTCTATAAGGGAAATGAACTTATAAAGAAGGTAAACAGGATGCGAATTTTTATATTGCCCGTTTTTCCTGCAATAATCTTATTTCCGGGTATTTTCCTTAGGTTTAAATTACATCTCAAAAATATATTTTCGGTATTTTTTGGAAGGGGAATTACCATTAATATAATATATTGAAACAGTTTATTGTTCTCTTCATATTATTCCGCTCTTCTATCAGTGTTAATTTATGTTTATCTCTAATGATAGACTTAGCCTAAGTAATATCTTAAAGTTCAGATCTTCCTCTGGTTACTGCGATATATATATGTCGATCATACACCGGAAATTTGGTGTAAAATATTTTGCTACAACGTATTTTACTTGCAATTTATTTAATGGAGTTATTGAAAATTACCAGATTGCTAATAACAATTAAGTACACAGGGAAATATATTTAACAGTTGGATTTAAATGATATCAAGTAACCTGTTAATACATACTATCACGGATAAGATCCTGCTTTTTTAGTTAATGTGACAGTTATTCAGCAGGTACATTATCAAGAGGAAGAAATGAGTACCTCTATCTCAATCAGATAATATATTTACATGAAAGGTTTAGCAAACGTTCTACCAACAAGATATAATATGGCATCACTTACTAAGTTTATTTTAGGGCTAAGACAACGTTTCAATCCTTAAATTTTAAGTCTCATATATGATTCTTATATTTCATCTTAGAAGTAAAAGTACATTTAAGTGTAATTAAGTTATCCAGTATTATGGTCCCGTATTATTTGGAATTGGTTTATTTTTCATGGGTTGCAATATTGTGCTTGGCAACTAGAGATCCCTGAGGATGGATGGTTTCACCGATTTGCAAATAAAATTTCTCAAAATTTTGTCGGATGATACGGCAACGTCACATGCTGCGGTGATTAGTTCTACTGAAAGAGAAATTACAGGGACGGAATATGTCCCTGTAAGGGTGTGGGTGCAAACACGCATACGTGAACAACTGCTAGCACGCGAGGACGGACGCACGCGACCACTTCGGAAAAAAAACACAGGTGAGCTCACACACGCTCACGCTTGCCAGGGCGAGTTGGCTCGATATGGGGAGCTGCTCCTCTTACGGGGTTTGGGTATATTCCGTGCACAACAAAACAAATGCATCTGTGACAGACTATTTTACCATACCCTATGCCGCACTGTAAGGTTAAAAAACTCGGGAAACAGACAAGTCACGGGTTTCGTGAGAACAAACTTTAATAATTGTATTAATCTTACGAAAAATCATGAAAGGGTCAATAATAATTTTCTTATAAAATAATTAGAGCTCAGGCTTAATGTCAGCCAATATCTGAATTGAGTAAACGTTTTTACGACTGATTGTCTCCTTATGCCTATGCATGTATTTGTATCACTTAATATGTCCCGGTTTAAATTAAGCTTTGGATATACAAAAAGAGAAATGAAATTCAGTTTTATCAGCAATTCCCTTAATATAAACACATTTCAGTTGCCATATCTCCAAAGATATGGCTGATGTATGAAATTTTTGTCACGGTAAGCAAAATTCATACCTATTTCAGAATGCTTTTCCAGAATACTTTTCAACTCCAAGAATACACAGCCATGCAAGAAGTTGTGTTTGAGAAGTAAATGTGGTTAATATGACTCGAGCTTGTATATTGTGAAAGTGTGATTACTTAATCTCTTAATATATTAAAATATTGTATGCTAGATGTATGCTCTGGGGAGTGTAAAAAGAGTAATATGAACGCATTCGTCTACACAAGTGATAGTTGTGACGTAAATAAGTGAAGGCTCACTATCAGCGAATCCTTTGGCTTGGTCGGAAACCAGTTGCTTCCAGTACTTGCTTTGAGAATTACTAATATATTTTTCCTTGTCAACTCTCCTATCATTTTACATCACCTCTTTTTCACTCAGTCAAACTTCCCACAATCCTCTAGTTAATGAATTACTGCAGAAATGAAAAATGACAATGGCAACAAAATGGCGAATACATTTCTGTCCGAATTATATATGTGCCAGAAATATTTTTATCTCCCATTATTGTATGTTTTGAGTGTTAATACATAATTAAATCTAACTTTTGGCAACATTTGCATGTTGCCTTATGTAAGACTTTTAAGTAACAATCGCATATTCCTGTGACCTAAGTTGCATTGAACTGGAATAATTCCAAAACTCTACTTTAATTTTTTTATACTAGATAATATTTGAGCATAAGAGAGCTATTTCAATGACTTCTTTCACGGTTTTAATTTTTTGTCTTTGCGTATTTGAAATTTTTCTACATTCTTTATACTAGGCTATTCCAAGTACAAATTGTAACTAAACTGAAAAAGTGGTTTGTAATATACGTTTAATAACTCTATTTTAAACGAGTGATATTGCATGAATCACTTAAGTAGCCGGAATTGGATCGAATCTGGACCAAAAGAGGAACAAAGCGTGTGTAAGAAAACTAGTAGAGAATCATTAAGTTCTGGTCTTGAAATGAACAGGGATCGATCTAGCAAGGGTAGAGATAGGCGTTGCTTCAAAGGCTAGGGACCGGATTGGGTTGCAGGAGGGGGAACCAAATTGGCTCACATAGTAGAGCTAACCTAGGTAATTTCCCATTGAGAGGATTGGCGTTAGAAGTCTTGAACGCGATACGCCATTGGCCTGCACTCAATTGCAACCGATGAGTTTAAATCGCAAAAACGTTGATAGAAACCTTCAGTTGAATATTGCCAACTGTGAGAACAAGAGAAATTAAGCTTTAGAATTGGAATTGGGGCGCCAAATTTATATTGAGAAAGCAATCATAAATAATGCATAACGACTGTAGATTAATAATTTCATAGCATTAAAATATTTGAACGGGGATATTTTATATCCACCAGTTAATGCGCTTCATTTTCCAAATTAAGTAATCACTACAAATCTCCAGCAGATGAAACTTTAAAGGGCCGTAACGTATAAATTCCTCAAACCTTATTCTGGGGTCCAGTGAAATTAACATTTGGTGGGAAAACAACGGTTTCGTTCGAGATCCATCGAGGATATTTCCCTATGTAAATCATCCAGTCCTAATTATGACGCCACATGTCTGAGGATAGGTGAATGTGGACATATTGTTGCATCAACTGGAAAAATTTAGTGCTTGGATAGGTCATATGCGTCCTTAGAGAGGAAGATTGACCTGTCAATATTTTGATTTCGGCGTAAAACGCGGGATGTGGAATGCGCGAGGAGGAAGTTTTTTATTCCAGAGCTTCAGTTTCTTGAATAATGCTTGGATCTTGACGAGAACCGGCTATGATCTGCTGGTTTTTGTCATATATGGCCCACGATTTGCAATAGACTCGCGGTTGGTTACTAAAAATCCCTACTCCTATTAAAATTCCCCCACTTCAGAATCAGAAGTCAGAAGTAGCATATTAAACTCTAAATCCAGCACGTACACATTTCGATTCGGAAAACCAGGAGTAGGTTTGCAAGAGAGGTTGTTTAGGAGGCTTAGAGAGATAATGGAAAAAATAAACTGTAATCTTGAGCTTTAATTGAATTACTAAGAAAAACAAAATAAGCGATGATGTCACAAAGAAATTAAGTCAGAAGGCCTACATGGCTCAAAAGTGTTAAATATTAACGTCAACTTATTTTACTATGAAGATGAGTAATACTTTCATCATGAAATCCAGCATTCATTCGAATAAATGATATGAATACTATTGAGATATGAAGCATGTTTCAACATCCTAAATAGTAAATCAGATTTTAGTATCCTCTCTCACTAAGTGACTTTTCTCCAGAGCTGAACTAGAAACTAAATAAGCCCGAAGGCACATATTTTAGCTTCTGCGTATGTTTTTATATATGATTAAGCTTAGCTCATATAATCATATAATCAAAATAGATAATTCTATGAAGATTTCCGCTGCAAATTTCCATTTTACTAGCATGAAAAAGTAAAACTTATTCATCTTGTTTTTAACTGCAGCTGAACATCAAAGAACACGGGAGTGCCTATTCTCCCTAAATTCCACTCCCACCGAAACAATCTACTCCTCATCTCTTAAAACCTTGTTCCTGAAACTAATTCTTTTCGACAATCGTGATTTTATATTAAATTCATTTTAACATGAAAAAAATGTATACGGAAAATATTTCACAACTGAATTTAATTTTAATCATGCATTGGGCCTAGGTGATGGACCCATCAATAACCTTTTTGTATGCTTGCAAAAGATATTTGAGAATTTATTTGCGGAAACGTAGAGGTGATGAGTCCATTCCCCAAAGAAAATAGTGGTAATTACGGCAATTAAAGGAATTTTTAATAGTTTATATTTATTTATCTTTGTGATAGAAATGTATGCCTCCAACGAATAATTAGTTAAAATATTACATTTACCAATTATATCTTTAATGGTGATGAAAATGGATAATTGAATTATACAAAATGTTGTATATATTTGAATACGAAAAAATAAGGATAATAATGTGAAACTTGTTATTAAATCCCAATATTATATTATTTTCATTAATATCCATACGCGAAGTGTGCTTGAAAAGATTTAAAACAATATTAGTTTTACTAAGAAACTCATTTAAGGAATTACTCCTTTTTGGAATGCCTGCATGACCAAAGAGCTACTACTAAGGAGAAGAAAACAATTATTCGGAAATAGCTAATTTCAACATGCTTTCTTAGGGCTAATGTGAAAGTTGTCTAATAATAGATTTGTTGCGGGCAGAAATTTATCTCTATAGATAAATATCAGGTACTCCTTCGTGAGTACTTTACTTCTGGTACGACGGTTGATCCTTTTGTTCTGTCTACTATGCACGCTTAGAGATTGGTGATAAGCTCTCAGAATTTCGATTTTACCTCTGTTCATATTTTCCAGTGAATTAATGAAAATAGTATTTTCTACCTTATGAACTCTTGTTTGTTTAACATGAACACATTTCTGAGTGACAGCTTAAATCGACCACCGAAGAGAAGAATTTCATATTTTGAGCTAAAACTAGGCTGATTCAGGACTGCGATAACGTATAAAAGTTAATCAATGATTAAGGACTATCAGTCATTCTTGCGTCAAATTTTCAGAGAAATAGATAAAATCCAATGATTTTTTTATTCAATTTTTACCTAAAATAGTTCAAGGACTAACAACTCACATGAGACTACTCGTAATTGTGGATCGTATTACAAATTCCGTATGCGCTAACTCATAATAATCACGCGTATAATCATTAAGTTAGCCACCGCTCAAATTAAGGTCAATACGGTACATTAATAATCTTTAAAAACTTTTAGGCTCTTTAAAATGCCTAAATATGCTATTTGTTAAAGTGAATCATTTGATGGTTTTCATACTACTATTTTGAAGAAAATCTTTTTCGCCTTAAAACATTGAGTTGAACGAAAACTGTGATGAGTGATTCTCAAGAAAACATATCAATCCATACTTGGTAAGTTTTGGTCAAATAGTTTTGTTTATAACTATATTTATTTAGTTTTCATGAACTCCTCGACGGTGAAAATGGAATTGGTCAGCAGATTTTCCAAATCTAATGGATTCTATCAATAAGATACCTGTTCACAATTTTGTATCCCCAATCGTACTGTTTTGAATACTTATTATTTTGGAAATGAAAAATGTTATAAATTGGTTAATTAGTAAATATCCTTAGGGTGAATGTTCAAGGAATAAGCATATTCATTTAACAATTTCCATTCTTAGTTCATTACCAATGCTAGCAAAGTCTATTCTTATTTTTACGGAGTCGCCGTCTAATAAATTAAACCTTAGCAATAACCCTAGGGTCTAGGGGTTTGCTTAATTTACGGCATCATATTACGTAAAGTGTTGTAATCAATTTCACAATTTTTTATTTAGCACACCGGAAGGAGCATTAAACTTGATGGAAGGAGCTCATTGGGTATCAAGCAAGGAACTGTGCCACAGAAAGACGACTACTCTGCTCAAAGAAAAGCTTAGAAACATACAGATTGTGGGGGAGAAAATTTCTGTAAAATGCAGCATTCTATGGAACGGTGACACTGACCATTGAAACAAGATAAAAAAGGGAGATTTTTCAAAATTTGAGTACTCAGGTAAGATACCGGAGAAAAAGTGAACAGACAATTTAAAATTAAATATATTCGAGAAGAAAAGTATTGACAAATCACATTTTATAAGTCTGATGACACAATGGACATTAGGTGCAAATTTCCTTTCCGAAATATCTGAACTTGCATGTCCATCGGAGGCATGCATCTGAGCATGCCTCCGATGGAAATCTTTCTACATGTTTCCATCGCTCCCGGTGTATTAAAGAGTATTTATTTAGCCAGTGATTGGTGGTAGGATTCAAAAGTAGGTATTTGATATCTCTAATTTTGTTACAAAGAATGTTACTACTCAATATAAGACGTAGAATTTTTACATTTTATCTCATCATTATAATTTTTTTATTTATATTTTGTCACCTTTTTCAAGAATGAAGGTGTTAATTTTTTCTCCGTAAATAGTTTGAATAAAACATGAAAATACATGGCAGTGTCCGCAAACGAATTTAGCACGTTAGCACTTAAATAAATAAAGAAGCTATAAGGCCAGATTTTATATCAAACCATTTAAATTAAAAATCCAAAGCATAACAAACAAAACACTGATTACGACGTCTGCAATGATACGTGAGCCTATTAAAAATTCTTTCTTTAGGGTTATATAGCTTGAACGTTCCGGGTTGAGTTATATTATAGAACAATCCTTGGGTGAAATATTTTCCAACAAGCGATGAGCTGTAACGTTGGTTGCAAAGAAAGTTAGAAATAAACTACCATCTCTTTAGCAAAATGACGCAATAGATAAAAGGGAATGGCTGTATTATTGGAACCACAGTTGTGTGCGGGTTTTGCGGTCAGCCTTTACGTCACTATTTTTGATCTCTCTCTCAGTCATTACCGGTGTGTACGTGAAAGGCTTTGCCTTTGGAGGCAAATAATGTGGGGATAGCATATTTGGGGGGTGATGAATATCCGTCAGTGACTTCGCGTAGGCCATGTTTCTTCGCAACATAAAATAGTTTCGTTAAATAAATATATTCATCCATTCGTCGTCTTTATTCCTCAATAATTCCGTATTCAAATATTTTTTTAGTATTTATAACTTTAGATCTACTCTTTGATCAGTCCTAACTTGCTCTCTTGGTAGTATTTTCAAGGGAAGATCATAATATCCCGTGGATTTCCTCTTTCCATACTCTTTCTCACCCTCTTTCTCCACTCATCCCGCCTGACTACCTCCTTTCGGTTTCCTGTTTTACACTATCTGGGATGTATCCATCCATCTAGTGCCTCCTTTCGCAGTATCTCAGAAAACCGCGCCTCGGAACACAATCCGATCCGAACTCTGCCAGTCGCCTCCCTTTCGATGCCTCCGCCAACGCACTCTTCCCTCACCTCCCCATCCCCTTCCCCCGCGATGGTATCTAAGGACTCCATCTCCACTCATCTCTTCTTCACCTCACCTCTTCCGTTCAATTTCACAACCGAAGAGGGAAAACCATGGCGCCGAAATCTCATTCCAGCAGTTTCAAATGTGCCGTGGCGAGTGAAAGCGGAGGGAGTGAGGCGAGGGGTAAAGTTCGCTGGTGAGGAAAGGTAATGGGAGCTAACTCGGCAAGGACGAGAGAGGTAGAACAGGCGGGAAAAGAATGGGGAAATTTACACTTGATACGATCCTTTGGTTAACGATATTCCGTTGCGCTAGAAAAGCACGTGCGGTGAGCACCGTTACATCAACTCCATCGCGTTGACGGTTGGAGGTATGGCTTGGCAAACTCCTTCATATATATTTTTACGTATTTCGCTATAGAATGATTTGATACTGGCAGCATACCAAAAAACAAAATACCACAGACACTTGATTTTGAGTAGTTTTGCATAATGCACGATATAAATATCACGTTTTAAAATAAATGGTGAAAATATAAATTTTAAAGTACATAAATGGAAAAAATGGATTACCGATAAAACTGCGCATCCTTTTTTTAAAGAATTATTTTTTTCAAAATCAATAAAGGAAAGGGGGAAACATATAGTTTTCCATATACCTAGTTTCACTAAAACAAAAAATAATTCAGGTTCGTTTCCTAGGACTACTGGGAAAGGTAAAGATAGCTAAAAAAGGGTGCATGTACACCAATACCTCGCGATCGAACAAAAAGACCTGCGACAGGGTGTGCAAACGCCAGATGATATTGGAGAGGAAGTTAGAATAGCAAAATTATCACTAAAAACCTCAAATAGCATGCAAATTAATATTTATACATTTATATATGTAAAGTATTATATATATATATATATATATATATATATATATATATACTGGCGGAAGACTCAATTCAAAATAAGCGTTACTTTCTCTCAATGAAATAGTTCTTTGTTTGGCGAAAAAGAAGGGAATAAAATTACAAACAGCCTTTAATACAACAGACCTCTACCAAGGTAATATTTAGAGAGAGTATGTATTAATGAATAGAAATATGGAAAGCCTTTCAGCTATATTTTAAATTGACAAGAAACGAAATTAAATTTTGTATTGAAAACTAAGGTCATCTGCGGAGTGACCGAGTAAAAGAGGGTTAGCATATATGTCATTATAATACCCCCTTATTTTGAGATTTACACGTTAGTTCTTAGAGTTGAAATTCATTATAGCACCCCATGCAAACACCATATGTTTAGAGAAGTTGAAGAGAACATGTTTGGATAAAATCATCACTTCAATATCTGCAGCCATTTTTAAGGACTGACTCAAAGAATAAAGAAAAAGAAAACGTATTAAAAAGGGTTTCCAATCCTGGAAAGTATTTTAAACTGAGCGTTAAATATTTAGATTATAATTGCGGTTATCAGTAATAAACCGTTTTAGGTAGGTTTGTGGGAGAGAAAAGCTGAACATCAATACATTTCTTTGCCTCTCTTAACAACAAAAACCAACCTGACGCCCTTCATTGCATTAAGCACTCATTGAATAAAACATGCCTACTTCTTCCTTCAAGATTTTCTTCCCCCTTCCTCACTTGCATAATATTCTCACCTATATCAGAATCTTCAATATCCCATATTTACTCAATAAAATCCGTATGAATCTTTTCTGCCCCCTTTGATATCTCCCGACTAACTCCTCTTTTTTTGGTACATAAGAAGTAACCAGGATAAGAAAGAAGTGAATATCTTGAATTACAACTTTGGGGCCTATTATTTAAGAATGAAGTCAGCATTATCGGAAATAAGCTGTAAATATTATACCTATACTAATGTTTATAATGCAGAAATGGATTATTAGTATCATCGATCAATGTTGCAAAATCGGCCAAGCACACGTCCAATTCAAATGGGCCTTCTAAGGTCTTAATATGGCCGATTTGCAAATTGACAGTTTGTGTAATGTAAGCAATACAGGGAGGATACGATGCTGTTCTTCGGCAATGAAAAAAGGATGAAAGCCAAAAGTTCACGGGTAATGAGCTCACATACAACCGAATAGACAGAAGAGACATAATACAGTGATAATCAAGAAAAGATTTTATAAACCAGATCGAGTTCGGGGAAAATCGTACCTATTTGCAAAGTTGTGGGGGAATATTCCGCCAAAGAATATCCGTAAAAAAAACAGAAATAGTGGCGATCAATGTAGAAGCGGCATTTTCCATCAGCATATCACCCAGTATATTAGAATCAGTTGCATGGGTAATCATAATGGACGTCATCAGTTCAAGATATGAAAAAATATCAGAAAAATAACAAAGAACATGTCAAAAAAATTTCGGATGGCTACAAATATCAATAAAATGCAAGTGGTGGGAATAAAATTTCTGAAAAGGCACACATTTGTTGATTCAGAAGTCACTGCTGCACCAAGTTACATTTACATCGATAACCTAGCAAAATTACGACAGAAATTGGTCAAATACGGGAGGGAATTTGGGTTGGTGACACATTCAGCGGAAAGAGAGGCTTTATCATTTCTGCAGTCCAATTTAATGAGACGTTTTTACACCGCCAATCATATTAAAAGACAAATTCCGCCTGAATTTGTCTTTCAATAAGATAAGATTGTGGGGATGTGTTTAAATACCATGCTTTTAGTTTATTTTTTAAGTAAATGCGGTCTTACCCATCATATAAAGGGGTCGCTTACTTGTTTAGAACATGGGTGGGGGAATACAGTGATTTAATTCAACTTCCTGACAGCCTTCAAAGAGCGTCGCCCTCTTTAGAAGACACCATAGGAGAAAAACAATGTTGTCATTAGCATTAGCCCAGTCGGTTCTCTTCTAGATGGGGTTGGAGAGCAGAGGTTAGCAAGGTGCGCATGGAAATGGCCACCAACTGGGCTCTAAGGAAATACCGAGGGACCCGTAGTCTTAGAGGAAATAGTTGCTCGGGGGGTAACATTTTTTTACGGCGAACTTAATATTAGTGATTCCACCTGAAAGGCATTCTGCAAGCCAAGAGGATGATTCATGACCAGGCATTTATCATCGAAAATTGATTTTTTACTCAAACGATATATATAAAATGGAATATAATATATATATATATATATATATATATATATATATATATATATATATATACACACACACCATAGAAAAATAAACTTTCCCTTCCGATTGATTCTATTAAAAAAAGCCGTTAAAAATGTTTCTAACATCTTCATTTCTACCATACGCATCCAAAAACTGAATATTTTATACTATTTAAAGTTTTTAATTGAATAATGGTATTCTTTTTGTTGAAAGTGGCACATCGCCTGAAAAATTAAATATATTTTTTATGAGCATAGGTAAAATATTTTTTTTTGGATTTTGTAATAATTATTTATAGTAAAAATACGTGCTCATAAGATATGTTCTAATACTTTTGCTGATATATTTATTTGATAAACAAGAAAAACTCTAAAAGTTTTGCAATAGACCCCGGTTAATTTTATTCTTTCCTTTAAAGTCAGTTCTGAAACTAGGTACGTACGAACCGAGTCGAGTAGAATAAATTTTAGCTTAACTACTCCATTTTTCTAGAATATAATGTTAGCAAATAAATTCGCAGTTAGACGTAACGATACCTAGTGATTATTTCTTTAATTTTTATGTGACAGTTCTTCTGTACCCCAACCGATTTGAATTATAATATCACTTGCGTAAACTTAGGCGATTCTCATCACGATGGTTATCATTTTCGAAATTATTGATGCTAAATAACTGATAGATTATTTGTGGTAGTGAGAAAAAATCGGAATTTTTATCGAAGTAAGTTTGGCATTAGTTTGTCTGATAAAATCTAGTGCAGATAGAAATATTACTGACTCTATTAGGAAATCATCCTCTAAGATGATGCTAAATTGTTTTGCTAATTCTCATCGGTAAGAGTTCAAAAAGGATAGAGTAAAATATTTTTTCGAGTATGTAGAATTGTTTTTACTATATTTTAAAGTTTTTATAATTGCGTGGAATATTTGAGGACAAACATTATTAATTTATTATAGATAAACGTGGAAAATCAAAGTTGTGAGAATACCCTGCCATTAAATATATTGTTTAGGTATTACGGTTAATAGATTCGTTTAGGAAAAACCTATAAACATGCAGTGTGTTCCCTTAATATTGAATTAAAAAATGAGGCCAAATCTTAAAATGCAACTTGCAATTATGTTTGCTTTATGCACGATACATGATCATTTATGGATGCCTAGCAGAAGGATAGAGATGGGTGGAGGGACCGTAATAACGACGATGTTCTTTTACCAGTCCTTCAAAACATGAAGCGTCGTAATGCAAGTACGCCAGACGTGAGAGGAATCCAGTGGGACAAAATCCTAGCCAGTTCTAACCTGGATGCCCTTAATTACGCAGGTCCTCCACCAGGGGAGAAAAAGCTTCCCATCATCATGAACTCCGTGACCACCTTAACAACGCCTTCACTACCGGTAAACTCAAACACAAGCAATTAATTACTTCGAATATTTTACCTTTCTGGATCACGATTCCATGAAAGATTTAGTACTCTTCAAATATGCGACACTAATTTCCACCTGACAATGTGGGACATCGTTACTAGTCCGTGGGAAATAACCTTTTGAAAATGCCTGCTAACTACGAAAAAAGCCTCCACACATTTGGTTGTGTCAACTTTAGTTGGATTCAGGGGAAAGCTTCTATGTACATTAATCCGTGAGCTTTTCTCTGAAGTTGAAAGAAGATTCAATATACAAATATTACTTCATGGTATTCTTCATTCTTCCATCATAAATTTACAACGTCCGGAATTTAAAGGTTCACACGAGTAGGGAAATTGGGAAAGTGAAGAAAAAATTATTAAAATAACTCTTGATTTCCTCGTATGCTAATTCACTATGAAAAGAACACCGTGATAGTGCTAATTAATTTATATTAATGTTAGATTATAAAATAATAAGTTGCTGTAGTAAAATACAAAATTGAAAAGACTTAAGTTTACCTTCCGCACTTCTGGAATGAGATGTTATCTATAGATTAGTCCACTTTTTGTATGATAGTTATTTAGGACTCATTCCTGTTGCTTATTAATGCCAAATAAATATTCCCTCTACTTAATCAAATTATGTTTAATGAAGACCTATGCGTTTTGCATTTCGTAAATAAGGTCAAAGCTGAACTATTTCTTACTTCCATAGACATATATCTATGTAATTAATTTCAGTTTTATCGGATTATCTTAAATTACCAAGCACGGAAATGCTTCGTCTGGCCATTCTCATATATTCACACCTCTTCTTGCCCATATCATCTTGGAACTCATTATTTTTATTTTGAAACCACGTGCCCAATACACTCTGGTTTCCTTTCATTCGTACTCATGTTCAAGTATCATTATGTCCATTCACGCATCGAAATGTTATGATTGTTTTGCCTATCAAAAAGTCACCATGTCAATCCTAGATATTGCTATACGTGAACTTTCTCTATGAAGTTCTGTTCCTTATATGATGCCGATTCACATTTCTTCCCGCACCACTTTAACGCAAGAAGAAGATTGTGTAATTTAAAAAAAAATGCTTTTATTGCCTGAGAGTGTGGTGGAAATATATATGATCTTATACAGCTCTTTCAATAGGTGTGACCAGTTTATATTTGAATCATTGAAATTTATCCCGATTAGACGTTTAAGAGTTACGGTTCAATGCTATTAGATTGAGGATCAGTGAGAGTGGGCATGCTGATTGAGGAATTGGATTTTGAGGAATTGATGTTAGGCGACAGATAAGGAGGGCAGCGAGAAATACTTGGAGGCTCCTAACAGAAGATATCAATTAAAGGGGCTGCGGTCAATTAGAGAATCGGAGTGCGTAAGAGGAGAGGTAGAAGTAGTAACGATGAAGTAGCAAAGGGAACATATCAAAACTTAAAGAAAAATATAAAAAGAAGGCTTTAATAATGAAATGAAAAAAACTTTCAAACTATTTCTTAATTACGAAACGTAAAAAAAATTCTCTTTTCCTACCACCTTCGGCAATGATTTGATCCTATTACATTTTAAACAAGGCCGCATTGTGAAATCATATTATCGAATAAAATTTAATTAAAAATTAAAATAACATAGACCAGAACATTTGCAACTATACACATATTAACACTAGTTGAAATTGATCAGATAAAATACCTAACGTTTCATCATAAGGGTTACAAATTTTTTCACCAGAGGGGAAAGTTGAATGAGGGGAATGAAAATTGAATTCCAATGGCAAACTATATTTCACTCTCTATATACTTGTTCTGTGTGTAGACGTGAATTTCAAATTCGATGAAATTAACCCAATGCCTGGCGTAACAGCACAAGTATGAAACAATTTAATCGTTCAAAAATTCAATCAATAAAGTAGCAGCTTGTTCATAATAATAGCAGTTACTAGGTGACCTAGCATTTGTTAGTTTCAACCTACTCTTGCAGGATTAAATAACTTAGATTTGCCTCATCTATGAACGTTCAGATTTCACTTTTGCCGTTCATATTGCGTATGATCGAGGAAGGATCTTTAATGCTTGATAGCTAATTATGACACTTGCGATATCGTTTAACACTTTGTGTGAGGAATAATTAAAGCTATAATTCCAGAGTACTTAATTTGGCGATTTGACTTTCATTTATGGTTCCATATCTGATTTTGGATATCGTGAGCTCACTTCCAAAACCATATTCGGACACTGTGGCTAATGATAAAGCATAGTTCAATTAGGAAGTGGCAACACAATGCACCCTCGAGCAGCAAAAGCTAGATTTTATTGAGGCGAAATTATTCAGGAAGTCTTATATGTAAGTACGCATGGGGCAAATACAAGACCAACAGCCATTTTCCAAAAACCCTAAAAAGAATAACTAAGACAAAATGACCAAATTTCCATGCTTAGTCATCGTATCCTACGCAAAATCCATCTGTAGGTACATAGGGAGGTGACCAACCACAGATGATTTGCATTAACAAATCTTTCATTTGAAAAATGATCCACTTTTATAATAACTAAGGACACTTCGAAAATGAGTTCATGAAAGTTTTCATTTAAATATGTGGAGTCAAATATATGCTTGGCAGGATCTGACAACACATGAATACCTTCATACCAAAGTTAGGATTTATATAAAATTTTATGGATTTAATCATTATGGGTCAGAGGTCTATTATCACGATTTAATTTTATGCTGCATTCTTTTATGGAATAATGCGTCCGGAATTTGATCTTACGGACCCTTATACTGAAAATGTTCTCTATATATTATTAAATAGTTGAATTTTAGATTGCCGGTAAGCACATTTTTTTATTTGTTGTTCAACCTGTGTTCTGACAATGATGTCGTAGAGTTAACTTTTAATTTTCACAGTAGGCAACAAAGCATGTGGCCATTGGCCCTATTACAATAGGAATGGGTCGGAAAAATCGACGGAAGTAGATTTTTCTGAGAATTGGAGATGGACTTAGAGAGATATGGAGTCAGAGTTAGCCTAGGGGCTCACAATTTAACGTCCCGTTCCACAGACGGCGTACTCTAATTGAAGTACTCTTCATATGCCATTCAGGTATGGCTCCGGATACCAATGAAGAATTTAGATACCATCGATATTCGAAACCGGGATATCGGAGTGGTTAGCATGTAAACTAGCCACCGTGTCATCCTGATCCTCATTTAAATCGCACATTACCACAGACTGGCATATTTAATGAATGTAACTTGTCTCTTTCAGCGTTATACCGGGAACCTTAAAAAGGAGAGGACTACCTTTGTGCATGTACGATATAGAATGACTTTCCGGGAAAAATTATCGCACAACAGGAATTTCATTCCTCGAAACGTAATATTCTTGAAAAGAAATGGAAGAAACGAATAACAGACAATTTTATGCAACAATTTCAGAGATTAAAAATCATTCACCTTGACTGGGATTCGAAACCAGATCCCTCAATATCCGGCCGAGTGCTTTAGCCACTTAAGCTATGTTTCAATTTAGTTTTATTCGGTCTATTATGTTACACTGCTAGTGTTTGCATTGTGCACATTGTCAGCTTACAGATTATGGTTACAGCATATTTTTTTCTTTATAAATATATGTATGCATATAAATACACATACATACACATAAACATAAATATGCATATACCCACTTACAAAGACATACATTCATACACATTGCATAAATCAATTGTGACCATGAACAATACTGTGTAAGGGAATAATAAAGGCAGATTTCACAAGATATAGAGGAAAATATTTGGATTAGCATCTGAACATTATATTTGGTTGGAATTATTGATAGCTTTGAAGCCAAGTTATTCAGAAAAAACAACATTTTAACCACGTAAAAAGTGTGTCCGGTACCAGGGGCAGCCACATCCGTTCCGCGAATGCTTGCATACCTTTACCGGAATGTTTATTCGCGGTTCTCAACTGTGTAAATTCCACGATTAGGGTGGTCATTATGAAGGATTTGAAGCTCGGAAAGAGCCGAAAGTTCAAAGTGATCAGATTTATGTCGGTAATGGCACCACCACCGAGCACGCGCCAGGTTTTATAGATCTTTTTCAGAGCTTCCCATTCTCTGACTTTATCGTTGCATTAAAGGATCAGATGCGCGACGTCTATTCGACCGCATGACGGACAAAGGGGTGAATCGGCTAGCTGAAGGTGATGCCTCACTTCCCTCGTCATGGCTGTGTTTGAGATTAGGTTAAACATTCCACTACGTGCCTCATCGTTCGCCCTGCTGGTCGCCCAGTTTTTCCAAGAAACCGTTCTTTTTTATGTATTTTGTCGCTGCTCGGTAAGCACTCGGAAATACAAGGTCTTGACCCTAATTGCTTCTCCATCTCGCAGGAGAGAAGCGATCTTTTCCGTTTCTTCAAATGCCCTCCGGTGGCATTCGTCGCGCGCGTGTTCCTACCACGCGTCCTTGAGGAGTGCCTTGCGCCACGCGTCGTCATCGCCGAGGATGCGCAGGCTGAGCTTCGCGTAGACCACCTTCACCTATAGAGCTATATCGGTTAAATTGAGACCATCCTGCTCAAACGGGCCGTAGAGCTGGTTTCGGGACACTGTCTTTACGTAGCCATTCCAGATCATTTGGTTGGTCGCTCTAATAAAGTATGCATTGTATTTAGCGGGTAAGGGTCACGGATGGGTACATACCATATCCTTGGAAAGACAATTTGGTTGAGGAGGGGGACGCGGGTCACGATCGGGAGGGAAGGGAGTGAAAGCTTGCCGACACTCCATTTTACATATTGGTCAATAATTCCCCAGTTTCGCTCAATCGTGGGAGCCAACTCCTCCCAACAGAACCCTAAGATTTTGAGCGAGGGCGCTTCTTACCAACCGATGGAGGTCGAGGGCCGGTTGCCCTTCAGCAGCAAAAAACTGGATTTTCGGTTGTTGAGGAAGATACCGCCCTGCTCATATGACGTTAATATGTCGTCGGCTAGAGCCATGTGAGACGGGTCGTCTAGGAAGAGGGTTATGTCGTCAGCGTATGCGACGCCCAGGCAGACGGCGCTGTGACGGCGTACCCCGATTCCACTGCTCTGCGGTCGTCTGAGTAGGGGGTATAAGGCAAAGGCGAACAGCAGCATTGACAGCGGGCAGCCCTGCCGAACGGAGTTACGGACGGGAATGGGCGGCGAGGTGGCATTCTTTATCCTAATTATAGAGTATGTTCCGGTGCACATCGTTGAGACGGCACGAATGAAGTACTCGGGGAAGGCCATCGTCTTGAGCACGGTTAGAATCCATTCGATACGGACCATTATGAATGCTTTCTCAAGATCAATTTCTAGCAGTGGTAATAAACGATCGCCATACAAGGCCGCGGAAAAATAAATGACGCGAATCAGAAGTGCTGCATCGAAGATATTTCACGTGTACGACACGGCGTACTAGGATGGAGAGAGGACGATGTCGGCAGCAGCCGTCATTCTATATCGTAGGACGTGCGCCAATATTTTATAATCTGCGTTTAAAAGGGCGATTGGCCGGAAGTCGTTGAACGACTTGGGCCGCGTCTTCTTTGGTATAAGGGTTATCACGGCAGTCCGCTGACTTGCAGTCAGAGAGCCGTAGTTAAAATGCAGCTAAAAAGATGGGTTGAAATAGGTTTTATAACATCCTAGTACGCTAAATAAAATTCAAAGGGTAGCCGTCCAAGCCGGGTGCTTTGCCCTATGGGAACATGGAGGAGACGCAGTCGAGTTCGTCTGAACTTATGTCTCGACATAAATCGTCTTTTTGATCTGAGGAGAGCGTACCAAGAGGGGGGAGAGAGGGGCTGTGTCCCTCCTTCCACGTAGGATACCTGTTAAAGGTGTTTTGAGAGTACCGGGCCGCTTCCCTAAGGAGGTCGGTGTCACCAGCAGCTGATTCTCTGACAGGGATTTTGTCTATATCGGAGCCGGAGTTGGATTTCATCCAGCGCCGAAGCTCAGATAGCGTTAGGGGGCCCCCTATATCCGTGTCCAGTTCTTTTTGTCACTTTTGGGGAGCGTAGTTTTGGGGATCTTGGCCCAGTATAATTTTTTAGGGACGATATTTGGGCGTGGAAACCCTCCGGCGCCACATCCTTACGCAGGAGCTCTTCCAGCGCTCGGCGGTAGAAGGATATGGTGTAATTTTTTTCCCTGCGCCACTCAAAAGTTTGCCTTTTGATGTGGGTGGTTTGAAAACAATGGGGGGTTTGAAAACATCGTCCCACCATCCTGCGAGGTCTGCATCGGGACGGAGTACCACGATTAGTTCACACACCCGGGTGCGGATAGAATTTCGACGAGTCGCGTCCTCCAGCACGTGGAGGTCCATGCACCACACGGAGCCGCAGCGGTGGACGTGTGCGCCGGGGGTTGTGTCCGGGCACGTAACTCTCATGATCACTGCGCAGTGATCAGAGAAGGACACCGGGAGGGTGTCCACTGTTTGGACATCATTCTTTAGGGATGCCGAGACGAAGAGGTCCGCGTCCGAGTCCGCGTCCGAGTCCGCGTCCGAAGAATCCGCGTCCGAGAGTTAGGCCCTGATCGCGTGAAGGGGGGGACCGGCGCAGAAAGCACGCACTGCGTCAATCCCTCCAATCGAGTCGAGCATCAGCGAGAGTGCCCGGCTTGGAGAGTATGTCACCCTATATCCCTGTTCGAGGCACTATCCTCTCGGCGGTGGATGGAGTTAAAATTTCCACCCAATATGGCCTTCCCCGAGAAGGAATACAGGTAGCGGAGGAGAAGTTCATAATTCTGTTTCGCGCTCTGCCCTCGCGCGCTCACCGGAGGGAGCGTAAAGGTTTGTGATATGGATACGATAACGGACATTATTCGGCCCGAGGCGTGGCGGAGAACATGAGAAAACGGAATGCCATTTCGGACTATAGTGGTGGTGCCAGAATGACTTTCGGCGAAATTGCTGATAGCCTGAGAGATGTTTGCATCCCAGACTATATCCTCCTTCACCTCTTGAAGGAGGATCACATCAGCCCTAAGATCGCAGAGAAAACGTTGGATGACTGCAATTTTTAAAGCGCTATAAACTCCAGCAATATTAAGCGAAATAATATTCATTGGTGAAATGAGAGGACAGCTGTGGGCACCGAAAATCACTTACCAGAGTCCTGGTCGTGGCTTACGTCGCTTCGGTCGCGGCTCGAACCCGGCCGACGAGTGCTTCGCCGCTTCCCGGGACGCTTCGTCCGACGGGTTGACGATCAAGGTCTCGAGTTGCCTCCGCATACCTTTCCCCCGACCTCGTTCGAAGAGGAAGAGCCAGCCGTGGTCCTTACGAAGAGCGGGTTATTCGGCAGCGTTCCACGTGGGGGCTTCTTCGAGCGAACAGAGCTGGGGACCCCAGGAGGTGGCCTCAGGGGGGCCGTGGTGGCGGACTGGAGGTCATCTGCCGAAGGGGCCCCGCCGGGAAAAATCAGAGGAGATCGATCGAAGTGGTCCGCCTCTAGAGGAGCCCTGGGAAGATCGTCGAAACCTTGGGTGTCCTCAAAAGAGAAGGGCGATGGAATATCTGGGATTTTTGACGTCGACAAAGTTTTACTCGTACATGTGTCAACTTCCGCGGTCGAGGATACTTTCTTCAGTTTCCGTGATAACGGAATCGAGGGGGCCGCCGTTGGGGAAGGGGGACAATCACAATCGGATGTCTCCTCCCCCGCTGTCACCCGTGATTCTCGGGGAGTTGGAATTCTGTGATGCAAGGATTGCGGGGAGAGTGCGTCGGTGGCGTGACCAGGGAAAGGAAGGACGCAGGATGATCCGTCCTCTTTTGACGAGGTAACGGAGATAGGTCGTGAGAGTATATCCGAACTGGTAACGACCGCAGCTTGATCGATGTTCGAAATCAGCAGTGCAGTGTCGTCCTTCCTCTTCTTTTTCGGATCCCTTTCTTCCGTTGACAACTTTCGCTCCCTCTAAAATTTCCCTTCTAGTGGAGGAGGATGTGGAGGTTCGGGGGAACTGGGGACGCACCCTCAATAAGTATCAGCGACCGCGCCCTCTCCTCCACAGCCATCTCGGGATCATCCACCTCCTCGCCGGTGCTCGGGTTGGAGGCCAAAAACATTGCCTCCGCATAGCTCTTCCTTCCCTGGTTCCAAGGGCAGGTCTTGCGTTCGTGGCCTTCTTGGTTGCAGCGGGCGCAAGTACGGCGCTGACCCTCGTAGATGATGATGGCCCGGTTGCCACCGATGTGGAGGTACGAGGGGATATTTTCTTCGACCGTCATCCGCACTACTCTCGTACCTGCGAGCACGTGCGCCATCTTGTCACCCTCCCACCTGTTCTCCCACGAGCGATGGATTTTTCCAAAACTTTGAAGCTCGCCTGTTATATCTTCCAACGGGGTCTCCACGAGGAGACAAAGAACCTTGACATTAAAAGGGCTGCCGGAGGTCTCGTCAATTGTAATCGTCGTCCTCGGATAATTTAGGGATGGAAACGTTAGTTTTCGTGGGATATTATCTAGAATCCTCTTCATAGTAGCTTCATTTGCCAACTTCAGGAATACCAAATGGCAGTTATATCCAAAGTGGATCGCCACAATCTCTTCGGGTGTGAGGCCCAGCAGTTTCTAGTTTTCTAGTGTAAAGAGGTGGACCTCCAACAGAGTAGGGGGCTTCGCCTTCTAATCAACTTGCAAGGCGAGCGTGTTTACGCGACGCACGACCATTTTGAAACAAATCAAATTGAGCACACCAGCGCGAAAAAAAGAAAAGCGCGCCGAAAGCACTTCAAGAAAGAAAAAAGCACTCGTGTTCACTCCCTCCCCGCTACAGGCACCCGGCGGAAGCAAATAATAAGGAGCCTAAGCTCTACACCAGGAGTCAAGGTCAGTCTTGATCCAGTAAACAAAACGAAAGCACGGGATTCCCGGCGGAAGAAGTCGAGAGTCAAACCGCACCCTTCTTGAAGAACTAGGCGGTCAACCGCCATTCGAAACAAAACACGATCGGAACCTCGATTTCCGAGAGAGTCCGGCAGTGCCGCTCTCCAAATCACGGCGGCCGAAGCCTCGGACGCCGGCGAATTTTAGACACTTGGTGAACACAGGCACGTCCTGCTATCGAGGCGTCCTGTTTAACTCTGAAATTTTGAGGCTTTTAAAGGAACAAGATGTTGTGACGCGATACCGTACATACAATGTCACAGGTATTCGTAGTCGTGCGCGACGCGCCACTGTCCTCGAGGTTAAATCCAACATTAAACAATTATGATTTTTACACTCTGAAATTGTTGCATTGAAATGCACATTAGCGGATGACTCCGTTAAAAGTTACTGTTGCGGCATCTCCCGCAGTTTCTTTGGAAAGAGACAATGTGCTCAGTCGTGATCAATGCTTTCATAGAAATATATTGGACTGATAGCTTTGTTGCCAGTCGATGGCTTTCTCTATTCCATCTAAGAAAGCGTCCTGAGAGTTGACAGATTATTTATGAATCGCTAACTGATATCATAGCTCAAGACGACACATTCACGTACGCGAGGCCTGAAAGGGAGCAACTTAAAAAAGTGTCGCTTTTTAGAAATGAGAGCTACTTTAGTGAACCATACATTCTCCCTGCAGATAATAACGAACCAATTAAAATCGGTCAAACGAAGTTCATGGGGATCGAGATGGTGCGGGGGCTAACGTACTGGCTTCCCACCCTGAGGGCACGGGTTCAAATCCCGGCGGTGTTGAATATTTTTCAGAGGTATCTCGATCCCTACTTGAGGTGCTTTGTGGAGGGCACTTTGAGTGAGTACGCCGTCCGTCGGATGGGACGTTAAGCCGCGGACCCCTTGGCGCCTTTCGTAAAGAGTAGGCTAATGCCGACGCCGGGTTTCTCTCCACCCTTCATCCTTTCCTGTCCTTCCCCTATGGCGCAAATGACCTTAGCTGTCGGTCGCCTCCCCTCAAAACTACTACTACTACGAAGTTCATCGACAACGCTTGTGAATTAAATTACATCCCAGTTTATGTAGATTCGACCAAATATATCAGAATGGTTGCGGGTTTTCCGTGAGATAAAGTTAACCCTAAATACCCAGCGTTACGAAGGAATGAATGCTTGCGGCGGGTATAACTACCTGACTTTTAGGGTTAAGAGTAGTAACGAGTTTCATCTTGAGGTGATTATTTTTATTTCCGTTATGTGTATCCATTTCCGAGACTTATACTTAACTTGTGCTTGAATATAATCGCATAATGTGTTTGCAAGGCGTATATTAATAAGGCTTAAAGCAAGGGATTTTATGTGTTATGGATTCCTAGCTTATGTTGGGGGAAATTGACGTTTTACAATAAAATATTTATAAGAAACACATTAATGTTTAAAATGAGTAGATTTAGGATTAACATGGTGCTAATTTCTATAAAATGATTGCTCTATTCGGTAATGTAAAGCAGAAAATATATGATTTTTTGTTTTAATTATCGTGCCTTCAAATGTAAAACGTAAAAAACTATTTTTACTTAGTGCTGTGTTTAAGATTGAATCGGTATTTTTTGGAAAAACATATTGTGATGAGTTTATTGTTTATAAAAACGGAATTTTTTAAACTCATCGATTTCACTCTAATAGACCTGCTAAAACTTTGCTATCCATAACATATAATGTGGCTTAATTTTGAATTCAGGTAATATTAATTTTTGAAGGGCATTCTTGGAGACAAATATTTGATGAAAATAAATGCGAATAAAAGCTTTTGTTTTACTGAATCACTCAGAAATTAAGGACGAAATGTCAACGTTTTCAAACTTTAACATCTTTGTTGGCTCAGCAGTAATCTGTCAATATTGGCTAAGAGAAAGTGGTAAATTATATACAAACACATTTTCTTGTACCTTTGCTTAATTTAGAGTTAGTTATCGGGTGTGCTTGAAACAGAGGTATTTTCCAGAGCACTAGAATCATAATTTTTATTCTCTCCTGCTAAAGTTTGATTTTCGAAATTTACATGCACACTGCTGCTTAATGTCAAGTTTATCTGAAAATTCCCTTTGATCTTCATTAGTTGTCTATGCTTCAAGCTAGTTGTCAGAGTACTTTCAAGGTATAGGCTGTTCAAGGCTTATTTTTCCGTTAAAGCTTGGGGCCAGGGCACTTCTAGCATGTACCTTTAGCAATAATTTTTTTTTTCAATTCACCTCGTGGCCGTACCAAGAGAGGAATAATTATGAAAATGGCTGTGTTAGCGTTCGGTTTGAGTTTTCTGCCTGGGTGCGCAACGGAGCAATGTTACCTCAAGTTGCCATTTGTCAAACGACTATTTCATGATGCTGGATGAAAGGAACGACCTTAGGTGAAGAAGGATTAATGCCTCCCATCCCCGAGAAGATATCAAGCTTCATGTTCCCTGGCCTAGTCATGACCACAACGTTCCCCGAGTATTGGCTTCTTCAGATAATAAATCATTTAATCGAATGAAGTTGTTTAGCTTCACTTCTTCTGATATCGTTATGCTACTAACGAATCTAATATTTTAGCCCAAGGCGACTTAAAACTCAATCGATTGTGGGCTGAAGGCTGGCAGGTCACAGTGGTTGGTTAGAGAAAGTTATCCGGAGATATCTCGAGCGCGGAAGTGGCAATCGACGTAGCGCGTGAAACACTTGCGAGACCGTGGGCCAAATTTTGGATGGTTAGCTGCGCCCGTGTTATCGCGAAAATTACCTAACCATGCGCGAACCTAAATTAAAGGGAGACGAGCGTCATCACGTAAGAGTCCATTAATGACTCCACAGCAGAATATAGACGGGCAATGTGGGTCGTATCTGCACCCAAGGTCGTAAGCTAAGCACGTCATAGATTGATGATAGCATTACCTAGGTTTAACGTGACTATGACGTCTAATTTTATCAGAAAAACTTAGTACTCTATTTTATCCAGTTAGCGCATTTAGATGGGACCTTATTTTCTTCTGAACTGTCCAACCTTTCACCATTTTTCCGCATAACGTGGTGCACAAATTTGCCAATGCAAGGTGTATACCTGTATAATACGATTTGCTGACAGATTATGGACATATCAACAATTCATGCATAGGTGAAGGTTACAATAGCATTTGTTTTTCTTTTCTTGAATAATGAAATTAAAGGAATCATATTTTAATTTTTGTATCGATGGCTGGTTGTAGAGGCGTTTAGGGACTAGAATGAAGAGGTAAATGAAAAAGAAAATCTTGATCATAGAGTAGGAACTTCGAAATATGTTTTGGCAAGGCAGTTAGCTTAACGTTACCATCTTTTTCAAAGTAACTTCTCTTTTCGGTGCATACATTTTATTTCAGCTTGAATTTTTTTCCCTTTGAGACATGCAGAAACCCCTCGGTAGCGTTCTCCGCCTTATGGGCACGTTATGTTACGAAACTCATTCAAAGGGGAAATGAATGTTGCCACGTAATCTTACATTTGAGTTGTTCATGTATACTTTGCACAAAGAGATGAATGGGGGGAAGGAGAAGTGGAGGTGGCAGCTGCAAGGACTGATTTCGGTGCGTGGGAAGGTTGATAATGGGAACGGAAGATGGAGGAGCATTCAGGAATCGGCAGAAAAATGCAATGAGGTTCTAAGAGAGTAGAGGAAAAGAAGGTAGATACGTTTTAAGAGTACTGCTGATTGAGTGCAAGGGCTAAAGGTTGGAGGGTACAGAAATGAGGAATCCGTACACTTTTGCGTTCATGTACCAGTGATCCCGCAGGAAAAGTTCCTAGGCTTTTGAATAAGCATTAATTCACAAGTAACAGAGCACGCCCATCAATTTGCTCCATCTTTCCAGACTTGATAATTATTTCAAAATTTTATGGATGGTGAATCAGGAACGTAATACTGCTGCCTCAAATCCGAAATATTATTAATAACCACCTTTTTGGAACCTATACACTAAAACTTCTAATAGGAAACTCTTCTGCCTTAAAATAATGGAGTAAAGAGGCTAAGAACAAAATAAAATGTCCATAAAAGTTTGGCTTTGGCCTGTATTTTAGAGCAAGCTTTTACTTTTACAATCAAACTGTTCAAAGAGATACTTGGTCAAAATTTAATTATCTTTTTTCATTTGAATTGATTTTCAAATTATCTTTTATGGTACACGAGAATAGATAAAGATCTTTACGTAGTCAGTTATGCACACAAATTAAGCTGTCGTAGTAAGTATTACATCTATATTCGTATGAATAAGAAATGCGATGGAATATAAGTACAATGTATGAATGAAATAAATACGGAAAAATATTATCGAATCAAAAATGAGAACTCAGGGAAGTTTTTCGGTACGGTTAGTTTCTTTATATAACTGCATCAAAGCTGTGATGGAAACGAGGCTTTACAACTAAGGTCGGTAAAATTTAATTTTGAAAGTAGTTTCTCGCTGGAAGTGCAGTGGTTCTTACTGGATATAGTGTAAATTTCGATAGGATGTGAATATCACGTCTTTGGTAAAAAAAAACATTTATCACTTACGGTGATAGATGTTCACTGCCTCGACAAGTACGGAAAGCGATTGAAGTGCTCGAATGGTGTCTAAATCACACGTGCCTTTCATATTGATTCGTGTTTCGCTGCTCATAGGACCGCCATTTGCATGTTTTTTCCGTCCTCCCTCTAACCACAGCGCTCACAAAGAAATTCGTGCTCAAAGCTCTCTACATAGTGAAATTCCTCCGCCGTATTTTTATCCTCTTTATTCCTCGCGAGCGATGGCAAGATGGATGATTTTCCACACCTGCACTCGTGTGCTTGCTCCACCTTCATCATAACGTTATGAGCTGCAGATTCTGGTCGGGGAGATTTATAATCGCCGGTATTCTTTCTCATTCAAACGGTCGCGATGGTGATTTATGGCGCATGGAACAAAAATCGAACGAAATGTTGGATGTGTGTGTAGGGAGTGGGTAGGGTTTTAAAAATGACAGGAGGAGGGGACGCTCAGTTAGAGATTCGGCACGAAGCCTTCTTGAAGATATCGGAGTAATGGTAAATCATCGGCCCCTATCCCATCGACCAGTTCAGCTCTATTGATCTAGCAATATCCGAAAGGCCACAACTCCTTCAACGGTTCCATAGATGTAACCGTGACTTCACCTAATTTTATCACAAAACCTCCCTTAGACCAGTTACCTTGGACAAAACCGTCTTCAGATTCACTCCTACTTTACCAGCTTCCGCGGAAGTTGTGGAAGCTAGCTTTCTCCGCCCTTCTTTCCTTTATCTATCTCTCCTAATCGTTCAATCCCCCTCCAACTCAAAGTAAGGCCGTTCTCACACGTCCTTCTCTTTTCTCTTGCAAGTACCGCCGACCGACTTCTCTCCCCCACCCTGAAGGGTTCCTTGCTCTCTCGGAGTAGAGTGCAAAACCTCTCCCACCATCATACCATACTGCCCCTCTGAACTTCTCCCACAATTTTTAGTCTCCCCAAGCTTCAAACTCAACCCGCTCATTTGAATAATTTACCCCAACTTACCCAACATTTTGTTCATTGCATTCTTTCCATTCGTTCTATTCAACAATATCCTCAATGTAACTGTCAAGTCGTTTACACTATGAAATATGAACGTAATATTCTGGCATTTTTTTGAGGTTATGAATTGAATTATAGGAATTTTACATGAATGTAATTTTAATTATGAGACATTCTTTATTTAGGTACACTCGGGGAGAAGATATGCTTCTTTCATCTAAAGGTTCACGAGTTAACATTAGTGATTTATAATCCTCTTGTTTCCCACTGCGATCATTTGCGTGAACTAGCTTACAAATTTAAAAAAATGTTGGAATATTATCTACAATTTACACTTGCTGCTAAAATTTATTAATGTTTACACATGTTTATTACTTTCTATTTATTATTCTGATATTATGATGTAGTTTAAAGAAATGCTAAATGGGTTTCAAACAAATTATTATTACATACCTGAAATAATTATTCTGAAAATAAAGTTTTATTTGTGTCTCGTGAAAAGTCATCAAATTTACGGGATAATTCCCCATTAAATATCGAAAAATTGTAAATTGCCAAGCAACTCTATCGTAAACTTAGTCATATCTTTCTATTTTAACAAATAATATTATTCTACACCAATATATATTTTTCAAATCTTGTAATTTGCCTTTTTAAACGACTAAATGCACACTAAATAATGACCTTGGAAGTCAATATGTATTTACCCGAGGTAGGTATGCAAATTATAGTTTTTTAAAATTTAAACGAATTTAGGGTTCCCCGTATTCCTATGGTATATATAAAAGAGGAGACAATAGGGTCAAAAAGTTGATATTAAGGCAACTATTGAGGTAACCATCTCATGGTAACAGCGAATACCAAGAATTCCACGTGAAGTTACCTCGCTCAATCCGAGTTTAGAGGGCAAAATTTCAAATTGGAGTCAGCCTCTCAGCACCATGATAAGGATTAAGTTGAATTTGGACATCCAAAGCTTTTTTGGCTCTCAAAAGACTTCCTAAATGGATAGTAAACGATTTGAGCTTCAAGCATCTGCTGCGCCTCAACCACTCTTATCCCACCCAAGCTCTCTTTCCCTTCTCATCACATTCCATCTTTATCGTTCATCATAAGGGAGGAGTAGGAGAGTGAAAAATTTGGAAAGAAAATAAATGAAAGAGGGTAGATGACAGGCAATTGACTCAGTCTCCTTCACCTTCTCCCCACCAACCTTATATGCTCCTCCACTTCTCTCTCCTCACTTGACTCCCTTTGCCCTCTTTCTTCCCTCTCTCATATCCCATCTTTCAGCATTCCCAAAGCCTAACGTTCAACTCACCTAAGTCTTCTACCCTTCCAGAAATAAACAACTTCTTATGCTCCCGTGGGTTTTTACGGCTCTTTAGCCTTTCTCTCTCGTTATTACACCGACGGACGACGGATGAGACGCCAGAGAGAAAAGGTTGGGTCTAACGGTGTAGTCGGGTGTGGTGGGAAGGAGAATGGTGGCTTGACTGCGTGGGGAATAGGGTTGAAAGGAGGTGGGCTTGTTGAGGGGGTAGGAAGGGACTGTAAAGGTGGAAAAAGGGGTGGAAGGCACACGTGAAACGGTGTGCGAATGTTTACCCACAGGTTCACACACACACGCGCAAAAATGAGTGCATGCACACACACTCCATGCTCGAGGTCGGGGAGGGGCAGGGCGGGTGTCGTGGATGGGTAAAGGTCAAGTGCGAGGCAGGGTTCTTTTGGAGAGTGAGCGAGGGACAGTTTTGGACAGTGAGGTGAGCCCTGAAAGTAGGGATTGGCGATATTTACCTGATAACTTCAATAATTTGATATCATAGTGGATTTCTTTCACCTCCTCTGCTAAAACTCCGTCGAAGTGTCTACAGATATTTAAAACACAAGAAAAAGCTTCAACCATTTAATGAGAGGTAGCATGTATTTGAGAATAAAACAGGAAATTGAAACGCACGAAACCACTATTGCGCTTTTGATAAAACTAGTAAAAAGGAACCAAATTTTCAATTTAAAGCAGTGTGATTATTAAATTAAATTTAAAGTAAATATTATGAATAAAAGCAATGACTGCACTGAAAAAAGGAAATGGATTGGGATTAGAGGAAGACTTCAATGAAAATTTCGGATTGAATAAGAATATATAAACATGGATTTGTATACGCAAGAGGAGTATTTTCATAATTACATAAACAGTTTAAAGTTTATTGATGTGTGTAATACATATGTGTGTGTATTATTATTATTATTATAAGGTAATCTACCAGTTGAGATAGGTTTTTGGATGGACACAACTACCAAATAAATATTTTGTGACTCAAAACAAAACACAATCCACTTTCTACTCAAATCCAATCCACAGCCTACTCTACATCAGGTCCCTCTTCAGCTCTGAGTACTTTCTTCCTCCCTTCATCACGTCCAACATCCCTATCCTGTTCCTTCCCTTTCCTCGTTTGCCTAACATTCTCCCCTCAATTACAGTCTTCAACATCCTCCTGCCGGTCAATACCTCCTTCAGCCCTTTTTCCTACCTCAATAGGATTCCTCCCAAGAAACCCCTCTCTTCGCCCACTATACCAAGTACTTCCTCGTTTGTTTTTAACTCTGTCCATTTCCCCTTCTCCATTCTTCTCCACACCCACATTTCAAAAGCCTCCAGTCTACGTCCATCCTCCTGCTTCAATGACCATGTTTCCGCGCCGTACATAGCTACGCTCCATATCAAAGTTTTTACGAGTCTTTTCTTTACATCCTTACTCAACGTCCCTGTCATCAACTCCCTCCTCCTTGTGAAAGCCTCTTTGCCTAGCGCAATTCTTCTCCTTACGTCCCTACTACTTTGAGCGTGTTGGTCCAAAACACTACCGAGATACGTAAACTGTTCTACCTGCTCTAGCTTTTGCCCTCCTATTTTAATATTAAGCTTAGGCTTTTTCTTTCTAGAAAATCGCATAACCTTTGTTTTATTAATATTGATTGTCATCCCATTCCTGTCGCACTGAATTTCCAATTCACTCAGCAATGCTTGCAACCCCTTGGCTGACTGGCAAACTAAAGCTTGGTCATCAGCAAACCTAATGGATTTTACGAATTCGCCGCCCACTTTCATGCCTACCTCCAGTTCTTCCAATGCCTCTTTAATCATTTCCTCTGCATACAGGTTGAACAGCAACGGTGATAATGGGCAACCCTGCCTTACACCTCTTCCTAACACTGCCCAACCGGACTCCCCGTTCCCCACTCGCACCTGAGCAGTCTGAGATATGTACAGGTTGCGGATTAGCCTTGTTTCCCTCCAAACTATTCCTATTTTTTTCCAATATACTCATTAGTTTTCCCAAATTCACTCTGTCAAACGCTATTTCGAAATCTACGAAACAGGGAAATACCTCCTGGGTGTGTTCTATATTCCTCTCGATTAATAATCTCATTACTGCAATGGCATCACGCGTACCTTTCCCCTTCCTAGACCCAAACTGATCATCCCCTGAGTAATCATTTACTCTACACTCTATCCTTTTGTTTATGATCCTGAGAACAACTTAAGCTGCGTGGGTTATCAAACTTATTGTCCTATAGTCCTCACATTTGGCAGCCTTTACCTTTTTCGGAATAGGAACTAAAACTGATCTCACAAAGTCTTCCGGCCATTCCTTTCTCATAAATACTACGGATCAGCCCATATTCCTCCCACATTTTCCTAAGCCTTTTAAAAGTTCCGCGGGAATGTTATCCACCCCCACGGCCTTATTTATTTTCATCTCCCTAAATGCCCTTTCTATCTCATTTTCTAGTATGCCTGGACCTAAGCTATCTTCCTCTACGTCATGTTCCTTTTCTATGTCTAACTTTGTTGGTCTAAGCTCTTTACTATATAGTTCTTCGAAATATTCCTTCCATCTCTCTTTGATCTTTCCTGCGTCAACTATTACCTTACCCGCCTTATCTCTAACTGCTATTGCATGAACAATCAAAGTTGCTCCTGAAATTTTGCCTCTCCATTTTCTTCCTATACATTTACAGGCAAATTCCCACAACATTTTCTCCGACCGCTGTTTCTCCCTACGATTACCACCCGATTCAGCCCCCAATATAGAGGTGGGAATGCGCGAATCTACGTACATATTAGCCTTCCAATCTCTGGAAATTCTGGAGCTCAACCGGCACAACTAGATCCCTTCCCAGCATACCTTGCGCCTCTACCACCCCATCTCTCGCATTCCCTCCATCCGAAACGTTCCGTCATCATCAAACTCTGTTGATGATGGCCATGCCATTGAAACTTCAACTTGATGTTTCAGAGCCCTTTCTATGTATTTCTGTGTATAAGTTGTTTAATCAAAATACATATTTATATAATGTTTTTTCAAATATTAAAAAAAATTAAACTTCATAACACTCCCAGGAATGCGACCGGCAGAGGTTGGAATCAGTTTCGACGCAAAGGAGTGCTATTTTGATGAATTTTAGTAATTTTAACTTTTATCAGCAATACATGTTTTGCTTAAATGTACTCTATTTGTTTGTGGGACAGATCCTGCAGGGATAGATTTTCGAAATATGTCCTAAATTTACATAGCTTCTCGGGAGGGAATGCTGATGATTCGGGGCACGTTTTAACTCTTATGAGCTAAATTTTAAAAATATTTGAATTAGTACGGGTGGAAAAGTGCCAGCGTTGAAAATTGAACTTTTCTTTGGAGCGGAAAACACTAAGAAAAACTTCATAAATACGTAAATGAGAATAGGGAAATGTTTACGGTCGGTAAAAGGAGGTGAAATTTCAATTCCCAGGCAACTAGAGCAGAAAATGAAACAACTAGAATGGTTATCTCTTAAAAGAATTAAGACGCCATGGATCTCAGGAGACACGAATACGAGGATTGATAGTGGAATAGACCGGAAGAACAAATATGAAGAAGAGAACAGGAATGTAGGTGGAGCACAGTAATAAACTTGGTCGAAAATGCAATTAAATGCAATGAAAATGTGGTAGGTAAAGAGATCAGTGCGAGGATTAGAAATTTGTGGGAACAATAATAACACTTATAATGGGTACGACAGGAAAGGTATAAATGGGGCCAGGAGAGATTGAGTGAAGCTGGAAATAATACGTAGAGGGTATCTTTGGGAAAGAGATCGTGCTACTCAGGTAAAAAATAAATTACTAGTATAAATGAAGGAATAAGTGAAACTATTCATCTGCTTCGCCAATATTTTCGTAGCGCTCGACTGATAAGAGTGGGCAGTTTGATAGAAAAATTGTGAAAATGAAGAGCATAAGTATATGAGGAGGGTGGGGTAGGTGGATTTATTCGAAGTCTTTGTATCGATCAGATGGTACATCTATTTATAGGAGAGGAAGAATTGAGAAGTGGAGTTGCAGGCAGGGGACTGAGTTCCCTGTTATCGCCCGTAAGTGTATGCCTATATATGATGAGTTAATTTTAACGTTGGCCAGGCAAGAGCTTGAAGCACGTGGGAACACAAGGGGATGAAACGGAAAAAGGTGACAAAATCAGGTTTGCATATGGTGAGTAAATTCAGGTCAGAGAGCCAAGAGAAATAAGTAATTGTTGTAGTGGTTTATAGGAGTAATGAAAGAATTTGAAATTAAGTTTAACCAAAAAAATAAAAGTAACGACACTGTCGATAATTAGATCAGCTAATTGAAACATTAAAACAAAATAAAATTAATTATTGGAATTAGATCAAGCAACGTTTCGGGATGTATCGAAGAGGGAAATGAGTAATAGTAATAAATAATAATAATAATTAGTAATAAATACGATAAGAGACCATTCCTTCGACAAAATAGCTAATCACAAGGAAAAAGAACTGATGGGAGGTGTGATGGGTAAAGATCTGGAGAAAATATTGTCGAAGAAACTACGCATAGCGCATATGTACGATATTTAGCCCGGTATTTGATTTTAGAGAAGGAGCGAAGATTAGAGAATTTTGGGATGCGAGAATGGATATTAATGAAGGATTTGAGTTGGCCAAAGATAACGAAACGAAAGACTAACGGAAACGTGTTTAATATTATAGTCGAGGCAAGGAAGTAGCTAAGGATATAAGGAAAGGGCATATAGTGTGGTTGAAGAAATAATTGAGTGGTAGAGTATATTGAAGGGAGAATATTTGGTAATGGATGTTAGGGAAGGAAGGGAAAAAATGATTATAATGTTGAAGATACGAAAAAATGAAATAGGAAATAATGCATGGTAAATAGAAAGAAATTATCGCAATAAATAGAAAGTAAAGTTTAAGGGACAGTCTATAAAACAACCACAACTGGGTAGAATGAGTGCATCTCTTTTTGATATATAAAAACATAAATATTATTCAAAGCGAGATATCTATTCATCTGCACACAGTGACAGAGACAATATTTTAGATAACTAGCTAGTCTTAGTGCATTCAATTTTTCTCTCATTCTTTACAAACATTTTTATTCAGAGACAAAATTCAACACTGGGTAGGAATATGTTCTCTTTTTCCGCAGCAGGAATCGATGAAATACCACTGAATTCACTTAAAAGCAAGGATTTCATTAGCCCTGAAGGCACAAAGAAAATACCATGGTGTCTTTGAATTTGTTCATTCGGTGTAAGAGAAGGTCTAAATTCCCGGGAGAATTTTATCCGAATTAAATATTTCACAGAGAATTTTCTCTATTCATGGTGACATTCGGTTTAATGAATGATTTAGCTCCATTTGGTCACTTCTTTACGTCTGACCCACTTTTTTGCGCATTTGGCTCATAGTCTTTTAGGAACACTGAAAAATACGCAGGATAGAAGTAGGAATGAATGAAGGGCTTGCTTTCAAGCCTTCCTGCCTCGCTCTAAGCCTCCGCCCCGAGTCAGAAGGAGGTTAGGTCAGTGTCCTTGGGGGTCTTCCTGAAGGAGGACGCTTGTTAAATAATTCAGCATCCTGCGAAGGGTCCTCAATGGGTGCCCCCAGGGTCAGAAAAAATAAAGAGAGAGCCAAGAAGCGCGCCAGTCGGCGGATCACGTGATTGAGGTGGAACTTTAAAGGGTGGCGGAGGATGGATCCGAGAGGGTGAAAATGGCGTTCCCACCGTAGGGTTGTGACGGTAGAATTTTGGTTATGACCGGAGGGGAGACAGGGTTTGGCCAGAAAGACACCCCTATTTTGTATTCTTACTGATTCAGTTTATCTAGCAGGTATAAAATCAATATAGGACAGAAATAATGCTTTAGGGCTTATTTTAGGAACAAAATATGCCTATTGTAATAATCCCTGGCAATTTTATTTTCAGGAAATTTTTAGCATTTTTGTACTCACCAGTAGGATTCACTTTGAGAAAACTGTTAAATCGCAGAGATCATCACTACCATTTTTTGAACCCACTGTGGAACGGGCCAAACCTAGGGTTCTTATGCTTCAGCTATATCAATAGTGAATTGAAAAAAGGAGGCATAGCTAAAGTAAACGAAACAATCAATCAGGTCCATTATTTCTAAAATTAAATTTTTGAGTATAATTAGCTAGGAATTTCATTACCATGCCTAATTAACCACTCTAAGCAAACTTGTCATATCTTATTATTATCTAATATCCTTACAAGGGCATTAATGCTTCCCTGGGTTTATACGAGGATTTGGTATCTCGTAAACTACGTTCTTCTCTCCCCTATCAGTGTGATGGAAATATTGGCTGTTTAAAAAAAATCGCTGATTCTTAAATTCCAGTCCTTAACCTTATAAATTGTTTAATTTGTGGGTCACCGATTTTAATGTTATTTTTGAACCACCCATTAAAAAGTATATTACACGTTTGCAAACCCTGGTGTAACAAGAGCGTCGAAAGTTAGTACACTACTTAATCATTGCATTTCGAAAGATGTAGCTATTTGCATACATTATTTTAATTATAATACAATAAAAATTGAAATGTTTCCAAAGTTTAATTTTTCTTCAAAGACAGCTTACTCCTCATAGCTGTTGCATACTGGCCACCTTCCCAATGGAGAAAGATATTATATTAAAAATTAAAATCTTGATAAAACTTGAATTAGTTACTTTGCGGAGCCAATCTCATGTTGATATGCCCACAAATGCAAAAAATTCACTTCCGGATGAACGACTTACCGGATTTTTGGGAAACTACTGGTTGCAAACAAGAAGGAACCAGGCTTAATACAGCATAATGTGTAGATTTCACACACTATAATTTAACAGTATGAGGAGAAGGGGGCTATATATTATTTCCCAACTCACGGTAGTGGTGCCGAAAGCAAATCTGAGAAACAGGGCACGACTAATGTTTCGCATAAATTACCGGATAGAGTATTCAGCGAATAATTTACCGGCACTGTTAATTCAACATTAAATATTAGAATTTTTTGTTAGCCTCGATAAGAGATAAGTTTTGACATTGATATTAGTTACATTTATAATGTTTTCTCTATTCCAGAATATTTTATTTAGTAGGTTTTATCTGATACTCATTCCCTTAAAGGCAACATTTTTGATATTTTCCTTACTGCTCTTATCTGTGATTTAACCAAAGACTAGATGAAAATATTGGAATGAAGAAAGTATTTAATCGGTCCAAGAAGAATGGGAAAACCTAGGTTCAAATGGTCAAAAAGTCCTTAATCGCAGTCGGGAATAAAGAAGGCCAGAGCTTCGTTTTAAGTAGCAACTGACAGGAGGTAAGAAATATTCAGAGGTATTTTACATTAATGGTTAATCCTTGCGGAATTCTTAAATGAAGGCCCAGGGGATAAGAGAAGAGAACAAGTACTTTATGGCTGTTTACTTCATGCTTGAGATGAACCTTCGCCCTTGCTACTTTTTTCAACTCCCATATGTGAGTTGAATATTAAATTTACTCCAACTCATTTATGAAATCCATTTTTCCTAGGAATTTAAGTTTCTTCCGGTAGATTGTGAAAATTAATTTTAGTTTATAATAATATCGGATTCCAATAAATTGTTTCCTCGCATTAAAATATATGGTTTACATTTTTCTTTGCCCAATAATTAAATAATAAAAAAATGTTATTATTCTTGGAAAGGCGAGCTTTAGCGTGTTTTCATAAAAACTTAATCACAACAGTAGGATTCAGTAGGATTAGGCAGAATATATTTTCTCAAGGAAAATATATTTGTGAATTTTAGTACATTAGTCTTGTAATATAGATTTACTTATATTTATCATATATTTCCGGTATCCTTCAGACTTAAATCCACCTAAATTTCAAGGCAACTGCTAAAATATTGTCAAAATTGGAATTGAAAAGAATGATACAATCAACACAATTATTTTTTCAAAAATAGTTGGAATAAAGGAAATCACGAGAAATATTTTAAAGTATTTGTAATCATGATGCTTCACGCACACCCGAGCCATGTGCACCAAATCGAAGAAGGAATGTTTGCACACGAGTGCATCACGTTCAAGAGTTCGTTTAATCCTTTGTTATAGAGAGGTGTGCAAGCCTGGTTCTCGTTGGGCACGTGGGGATGTACCTTGGATGCAGATGTTTTCTATTACATTCTGGTGAGGTCCGGGCTTTGAGACAGATGGAGGAAGCGAAACCACTAGAATAGAGTTCCACAAGCGTGGGAGAGGGGAAGGGGGGGAACCGGGATAAGGTGTGGAGCAGCAGCGACGTCAAACCCAAGGTCTCACGGAGCTCGCATAGCAACACCTTCGAGCGGAACAGATGCCGCTGTCTGCGATGCCCTGACAAATGTCCTACGTGAAAAAATTCGTGGTATCTTGAACTCCGAGTCCCAAAAGTACACCACCTCCTTTCACTTCCATTTCACTCCGAATTGGGTCACATAACTAAAATTCTGCACTATAGGTATCTCAGACTCAATACCTAGAGATATTACGATCGAAAAGGTAGAATACAATTCACCGTTATATCCCTCGGTATATCTCTCTAATATTGGTTTCTCACTGTTGAAAGAGAAAACCTTAAGCATATCTATCCGTTTCTCTGACATACAATATTCATGAAAATATACTTATCTCTCAGTGTGTCAATGTATTTTAGGAATGTTACCAGGTAGGACTATTAGAAAATGTCGGTCCCTTTCGTGATTTAGTATGGAGGCAAGTACATGCCCATATATTTCTACCTTGGTCACACTGAGCTGATTTCTCTAAAAATGGATTCCAGTGTTTGTCATATGATTGAAGTGGAATTGACTGAATATTGTTTTAACCGTTTGTAATCTATCTAATTTAATACATTGCAATCTGCTCTGGAACATATGTATTCAATTTAAGCTGCAGTACAGAATAAAATTAATTGAATTTATGAACATTATAAGGTCTAGTGCATTTTAATCTAAGTTGCTCGATTTGATATAAATTATTGTTTAATGTAATTTGATAATTATTAAAACTACAAGCACATGCTAAATATTTTCACTGTTAGCCCGGATAACATAAATCTATGAACCGTTTTTACTGCTATTTACCATTGATATTCATTTCAATAACGGTATTTTTTATTTTCTACAACTCCCTGTTCAATACTTGGTTAATTAAAAACCGATTTCGCATATCACTTTGATTAAGCAGGATAACATGGGTTCTAACATATAGGTGCACAATTTGAATCCACATGAACTGTGTTCTTGGATTTATCCCAACAAGCCTCTCTTCTTCCCCGTCATGCTTAGCACTCCCTTGTTTGTTTTCATTTCTGCCCATTTCACCTTTTCCATCCTCCACTCCCACATTTCAAAAGCTTTCAATTTTAGTCTTTCATATTACTTCAACGACCATGTTTCTAAGCAACGTTTCATATTAAATTTTTAATAAGTCGATTCTTAACCTTTTTATTCAAAGTCTCTGTCATCAATTCCCTTTTCCTTGCAAAAGTTTAATTGCCTAACTCAATCCTTCGTATCATACCATTACTGATCTGACAACTTCGGTCCAAAAAACTTTTAAGGAGGGTAAACTATTTCTTTTGCTCTAGTTTATGCATTTACTGTGACGAATGTGTAATACTAAGTAATACGAGGGTAATTAGAAATGTTCTCTGAATGGAATAGCAATAAACGACTTACCTTTGTAAAACTATTTTATTTTTCAATTTAGTCTTCCAGTACATTTGGTTCAGCGATGACCCAATGTCTTAATCCCGTCTCAAAAATTAGATATCTTTAGGCCTGCAAAATACCTGTCCACTTAAGCTATTGGTCCTTCGTTTGAAGAAAATCTCCGCCCACCAAGGAAAATTATGACCTGAGGAAGTGATGGATACCTGATGGAGCCAAATCAGGCGAACGGCAAGTCGAACCCAAATCGGGCGGGTTTGGCAAAAATTCGGATTTCAGTTCGCGCAATTCTACCGTGGCAACGACTCTTGTGCGTTAGTGGGTCTTTAAAAATAAAAAAAAATTACCTTCTTTCCTGCCAAAACGGACCTGTTTTCGTGTACCTTTTGCTGTAAATGGCACATGACGTTAGCGTAGCATTTCTCAGAAATTTTTTGACCAGTGGGAAGATAATCAATAAATAATAATAAATTGTTTCTACTGCTTTGATACTGTTTTTTTCCTGCGGTATAGTAGTGCACTCACGCTTCATCTGTGGTCTCAAACGAAAATATTGTTGGTTGCTCTTCAAACGGTCGAAAATTGTTCGGAAATTTCCATTCTGATACGTTTGTGATCCTGCGTCAAGAGTCATGACACACATATAGCAAATAATTTTCTCATAACCAATTCCACTTCTAAAATGTGATATGCCCGTTTGAATGATATCCCTACAGTTTCAGCGATCACTCGCCCTTTCAGTCGGCGGTCTCCTATGACCATTTTATGCATTTTCGCAACAATTTCTGGGTTATTGGCACATTTTGGCCGAACGCTGTGCGGATCATCATCTAATCTGTCCCAACAATACTTTAACTCGTTTTCCACTCGAAAACAATTGAATAGGAAGGAGCACAGTCCCCCAGATTGTTCTGAAAGTCGGCATGAATTTCATTCGCTATTATATTTTTCTTTGCGAACTATTCAATTACTGCTCGAATCTCAATTTTTTACATCCTCACAAATCACTACATGGGAATACAAATGGAGAAGCGTCCACACCACGGATTTCCTACCAGAGCACTGACACGTTACGCAACTTGTCATAAAAGAACACCTAGTACTACGCGGGAAACTCGTTGCGCTAGGGGTGATATCTGGTGGTGATTCCGAGAATAGTGTATGATCGCTTTGAAAGACTTGCTAGTAGATTCGTATGATCGGTGATAATCTTAGAATCGACGATTGCTAGAATTAAAGACAGCTCTGAATAATTTCCATAATGTACAGCTTCAACTTCAACATTCAAAATACTCAAAATTCATCCTCACCTCAAAATTCACCTCAATAATTTCGTGATTCCGAGAACCTTTCTGATCACCCTCGTATAATTACTTAGCCTACCTGTTTATCGAAAACCGTGTAACGTTTGTTTTGTTTACATTTATTCCCTTCGAATTTCGCAACTAATCTTTTGTTTACTGACAAACTAAAACTTATTCATTTAGCTAATGTGGTTTTATGAATTCTCCACCACTTTTCATAGATGAATTAGTTCATTATAATGCTTCTTTTCTTGTGTTCCAAATTATAAGTAGCTGCGCGGGAATTTTGTCTACCCCCACGGCTAATTACAATTCCTAGATTACCTTTTCTATTTCGCTATCGAGTAACCCTGGACCCAATTTATCCTCCTCTACGTCATATTCCCTTTCTAGACTAACATAGCAGCATTATTTAGGGGAGGCAACCGACTGCTTAGGTTATTTGCGCTATTAGGGGTGGGCAGGAAAGGATAAAGGGTGGAGAGAAACCCGGCGTCGGCATTAGCCTACTCTAAACGAAAGGCGCCCAGGGGTCCACATCTTAACGTCCCATCCGACGGACAGCGTACTCACTCAAAGTGCTCTCTACAAAGCACCTCAAGTAGGGATCGAGATACCTCTGAAAAATATTCAACACCGCCGGGACCCGAGCTCTCTGGTTGGGAAGCCAGTGCGATAGCCACCGCTAAATCCCGATCTCCTAGATCAAACTTTTTTGGTGTGTCATTACCATACAGTTTTTCTACATACGAGTATCCTCTCCATCTCTTTTGGAATTCCTGTTTCAATCAATATTTTTCCGGATTTATCTTTAATTGAATTAACTAATTTTCCTCTCTCAAATCTAGTAATGAGTTCATACAACCTTAATTTACCCCATAACGTGTTTATAAATGGTCACAAGAGTACTGGTAAATAAAAAGAGAGCATTTGGTCATTTAGGGAGTAAAACATTCGCGAAATCTTGGGAGGAGAGCGGTCTGGGGCCCTTAAGCCCGGAGGGGCACGGATATGTTTACTCAAGGCAAGGGATATAATAGGATTGGAGAGCAACGCTCACGAATCCACGGATGTCGTAGAACAAGGAAATGCTGATGTCAAGAGATAACATTATATGATTTGATTTGGGGATGGACGAGTAATAGCGGAGAGGAAATAGGTAGGCTGCCTAAAGAGAACAGTAGAAGGGGTGAGATTTCTCACGAGGAGAGAGGAAAATTGGAAAGACGGGAGGAGCAGAGAGACTTGATAATTGGAGGAATGGTTAGTTTGCGGTGGAATTAGAACGGTAGAAGGTTTCGGTTCCCGCTGTGCAGGAGAATGGGAAGGAAAGGAAAATGAGGTCTCAGTTTCATGTTAGAATATCAACCCACTATGAGAGCGCAACCCCACGCAATTAGAAAATTAATGGGAGCTTTTTAAGATGTATCGTTACAACTATTGGAACAGTGATAAAATTTAGCGGGTAAGGATGGCGTTAATTGGCATCGCACCTAACTGTGATTGGTACCTCATGATGAAATTATGCCGGAAAGAGTCACTCCTAGTGAAAATTAAAATAAATTGATTTGTGGAATAGTGATGAAGGGACAGTAAAATTTATGATTAAATAGAAATTGGGTGAATATAAGGACATAAAAAACAAAGGATTTATTTTAATCAATTGTAATTCATAGATACCGATAATCGGTCATTCCCTTCCTCAACAGCAATATACGTATTAGTATATTTTGGGGGAGGCGACCGACAGCTCAGGTCTTGTGCGCCAAATTACGTTCGTATCGTGTCGTGTGTCAATGTTTTCAAAAATATGGAATGCCAAAATAGGCAGCGTTGGAGAATACTTGCTTAAGGAAAACGTCGTTGAGATTCAACAGGGCTGATTTACCCAGTGCCGTTACGCAATTACCATGCGAAAATTATATGTTAAAATATTACTAGGTCTTATTGTATGAGACTGAAATAAGAAAGCGGTGGATGTGATTGGGAATAATTAAAATTAATGTAGATCCAGATATTTAATATTCAACGTGTGTAATGCAATGGGAGTGATACCTGAGTTTAATGGTGGGAAAGGATTCATGGTGTGAGGGAGCGATGGGTAGAAGCGTGAGAGGTGTGCTTGTGAGGGGATCCCGAGTCAGGCAGAGTCTCTCGGGGATTGGGTGGGTAATGTGCGGCTCCCGACCATGTTCGGGAGCGGTGTTTGACCTGTGTTGCGGCTTCGGAAATTTAAGTTGATGAAGGACATGACAGAGGTTTCCTCATGCTCTGCGATTGCTTTCATTTCTGAAGCTTAAGCGAAGATAATAATTCTATCCATATATGGAGTCACTTTTACTGTTTGAAGCCGCGAATTCCTAAATTAGCTAACAAAAATGACAAACAAAATTTAAGCAGATGCCTCCCAAGTCGGTGATGTGAACATTAGTCATTGGGCATATTTCAAAATGGGAAACGCGGAAACAAACAATGTCTGACCGGAGTCAATTTTAGTCCGCTGCCCAAAGTATTTCCCGTAAAGTCTTCGTCGTTATGTACTATAAAATAAATGCTTTTACTTTGCTCGTAATAAAGATTGTCCTTATTACTTTTCTCATAGATTTCCGATTATTTATCTCGTCATCATCACACGGAATAATCTTCTGATAAAATTTATAAAAGTAATATTCCTCTTCCCATGACAGATAATCTACCAAAATACCAATAAAAAATATAACATCGATTTGTCGAATTTAAACTTGGCAGTAATACTACCCCGCAGCATATAGGAGTATATTAATTTTAATAGAAGCATCGAGATACCTTAAAAGCGTTTGATAGCTAACTTAATTAATCTCAATTAATTATATCCTGAATTTAGGCATTTTTTTAAACCGGTTTATTTCGTGGAAGAGATTTTACGACAAATGTGGCATCAAGAAATCTGTTTTATTGAATGTTGTCCTATGCATTTCATATAAATGAACGTGTTTATCGATGAGCTTTGTCAATTTAACGGGTCATATGCTCAACTCAAAAGGAAACTCAATGCTTGACCTACTGCTACTAAAACACTCTATTAGTGCCTCCAAAATGTGCTTGTTTTCATAAGTAGATAATGGATGTATGCCGACGGATTACGTATTCATTACGTGGAAATAATCCGGTGACTTGCAGTCAATTCGAGCACCAAATTGACATGGAACTTGTTTGCTATTTTTATAAACGATGTGTGTATGTAATTGGTGAGTCATTTGATATTACTCACTTTTTATCATCGATTCTAACCCTTTCAAGCTCTCATATTTTATTTGATTAATGCTGTACTTCATTCAAGGAGTTATTTCTCTGATAATCCGTCATTCATGGACTAAGATAATTATACCTCCCTATATTGGAACTAAAACTAACTAATAAACTAGGAATTGTTTCCAATTTGTGAATAATAAATCGTCTGAGAAAAAATAAGCTCTATTCGAATTTCTGAATAAAAGAAAGGTGATTGCGAAATTATCGTGAGGATATAGAAACTCACGATTCGGTTCTTTCTCAAAGAGAACTGAAATCACTAATTTGCTAATCAGAGAACGTATCGTTTTAAATTCGCCAGTGTATTTTTAATTAGTTACCCGGAACACTCATCAATATCATTGTTTTTCCAAATATAGTTACAATCAATAAAACATCCGCAAAACTAAGTACTCAGATACGAAATAATTGTCACTTCAGGCATGAAATAATAACTAGATTGTGTAGCATTCCTCATGATGACGTTATGCTAATTTTTGCTCAAAGTAGTTCATTAATTCAGATTATTTACTCGGATAAATAAGCCTTTTATATAATCAACCAGAATGGTAGCAATTAAAATCCACATGGTATTTGCAGTCAGAGCTTTGGCAAAAGGAAAACAAAATCCCACTCTTCTCGTTGCGGGACTGAACTGCGGGAGTAAAACGGAAATGTGTAAATTCCAATTATGAAGCACACCATCGGTAAATTTATTTTAATGAATTGGCATTTAATGGCGTATGAAACGCGTCATTATCGCCGCATCCAATGTGGTATGAGGAGGTGAGTTAACGCTTTCAGCGTTGATAAAAAGGCAGGGATCGCGAAAGAGATATGGCGAAAGAAATTCGTCCGTTGGGAAGGGCGTGAAAGAAGAATAAAACTGAATTAAATGAAAATCGAATCCATCAATCCCCAATTAATTTCATGATGCCCGCATGGGTAAAATGCAACCAGAACCACAGAATTTGCGCTGGTAGTTCAAGAGAAATAATTTTCCTGCGGTGTTTGGGTTTTGCCTTGCGTTCAGGAAGATGTGCGCTAAGTCATGGCTTAGGGTCTCGGGGGGGCGGGATCTAATAACTAGTAAATCAATCACAATCGGTGGGAAAAGGGAGCGCGCGTTAGAGAGGGTTTTTATTTTTTGTCCATTTCCACCCGGAAGGGTAATGTTTTGAGTTTCTACCTTTTTTCCACCCCAAGAGGGATGAGCGCGATGGGCGTCCTTCATTTGTTCTCTCCGAAGCGACTAACCCCCTCCGCTCCTCTCTCTACCCTTACCATCCCGTCTCCCCGTATTCCCAGAATATCGTTCCGTGCGCCCTTGGTTGGCCATTCATTGTTCATCGGAGGGCGGCCATGTTTTACGTCGGTGGGTGATGTGTGGGGGAGGTGGAGAGTGGAAGTCTAACCTCCCACGAGAGTCCGGGAGAGGCTTTTTTTGAGGTCTGGAAATTGTGAGGATGGCAGTGGGTGGATGGATTGGGGAAAGAGTTGCAGGGGAGGATTTTAGTGCGTGTGTGTGCGGAGGGGGTCCGAGGGGGTGTGTAGAGCCCCAAACAAACTCCCCACGAGCATCCTTACACATGACGAAAGAGCCGACTGCTTACCTGCTCCCTCCGCCCTTCCTCAAGTCCTTCCTGCAGTGAGACTCCCTTCGGCAACCCACTTCCCCCACGATTACTTGCGCTTACCTGGAGCCAACCGCTTCGCCCGCCATTTTATGTCAGCACTTACTTAGTTTAGTTTTATACTCCGGGATGTCGGAGCGTGCCTTCGAAATGGGGGACACGATGCCACGCATTTCTCTTCGTCTTTCTTTTATCGCTCTGCACCGTTTTCATCCTGGCGTCACGGCTCTCGCTCGGTCTCCCTCCGTTCCCCCAACCTCGTGTGTCCTTCCCTCCTCACCGCCAGCGTTTCGTTTGATTCCTCCAAGACGGCTGTGTAAGGGGGGATGGGATCTTCTGAGGGCAAAGGGGCTTTTGAAAAGGGCAGCGAATGTTTACAACGTTCGAAAACAGCACCTCTTTCCTAAGACTTTATCTTAAGGCGGTACGCTCCCTCATTCTCTGAGCGTTGTAGCAGAAACACGGGATACTGAAATTTCCATGTAGTAGGTACTTTCGAGTGTATTGGTCCTCCAGCCTAGAGAGTCCCTACGTCCTTGATCATAATGCGGAGCTAAAAGTGACTCGAGAGAAAGTAAGTTTTTCTTTGAAGAATACAACTATACATCCCTTCGCTTTTATATAAATCGTCAGAGAAGAAACAATCATTCCTCATATAGCAACACAATGAGAAATGCTATACATACATGTATCTATTATCATTCAAGAGGAGATGGTTCATCTGTCCTGCTGATTTTCCGAATTATTGAGCGTATAAAAGAGAAAAATTTTATTTACTTACTTACTGAGTACTTTATGAAAATCTTAGCATCTTTTTCCTGATTATGTACTGACAAAAAACGTGTACTAAATACTAAACATTACTCCTGAACACCCCAATGTTTTCCGTTTTTTCGTATAATTTTTTTCAAGTGAAAATGTGCAATGGAGGTAATGTCTGATAATGCAATTAAATATTTAATTTTTGCATTAAATGGTTGGAATCAAGATGGCATATCAGATTTACAACAAAGCCAAATTTGTACTGTACAGTTATACGTATATAGCTTCAATTAAGTAAAGTTGATTAGAACATTTCTCTTACAGACAAATTATTCAATCCATATTTTTTCAAAAAGCTTTCAATAGTGAATTTTTTTTTAAATATACGCACCTACATTAATTTGGGGATAGTTTTTGCACCCCTTAAGGAAAGCTGACTAAAGACGAGGTTTTTTCATTGACCATTATAATAATATGAAGAAGGATGATAATTTTATTCTATTCGCGTAGCTTTTGGTTCCAAATACCCTTTACTTAGAACTTAGTTGGTTGATTATTTATCGATGCCCTTGTATACAAGGTGCGGCAGTATAATTTGCTGATTTAATGACAGGTTCTATGCAAACCAGCAAGTCATGCTGTCGCATTCTGTATATCCCGAATCATCTATATCCATTATATTTATGATACCCAAATTTTTATTATTGCATGTGATGACTGATTTGTTCATTAAAATTCCCAAAAAAAAGAAAGCCAAATAGTAAAAAAATAAAGGTCTCGAAGGAGAATATTATTATCTCTTGAAGTAGTGATGGTTTTCTGCACTTCAATTGGTATAGACGAAGCTGTGAAGATAACTTATTTTTATGTGAATCGCCATATGAAAGCATATTACGTATACCTCTAGTGGTGCCTAGGTAGGTATTTATTCTATAGTATACACTATTCACAGGAGTTACGGTGAATTAAGTATTTGGTGATAAATAAGGACATAAAAACGAATTGCATTCATTAATTAAAAAAAACTTGGCTAAAATGTTTTTAGTCCTCTAATAGCTTAAGTCTTCAAATTTCACAAATCAGAAAACATTAACCCAAATCGTGGCCGTATTTGGACGGTGGATTTTCCATAATTGACATTTAGCCTCTGTATACATTATAAATTATTTCATGGTTATCAATGGTCACAAATTTTATGTCAATACTATTCGTGTAGGTGCTTTCATTTAAAACTGTGATTTCTTTAAATGGTTCCGTGCCGCGAGGCTGCAATGGCCCAGATAAATATATATTTGGTAGAATTAATGATAGTGAATTGTATTTCTCTTTTAAAATTGCACCCATAAACAAATCTCCTCAAATTAGCTGATTAAAACGTATATTTCTCGTGTATTTCCTCTCCATGATGGCGTTTATGTTAATGCTATTTATTTAAAACCTGTATATCGGCACATTTACTATTTAAATAAATATTTTGCCACTACTTACTCACAGCTCTGCCCTCTGAAGTGAAAAATTTGCCTGGGCAGAATTCGAAACCGTAACCAATAGATCACTTAGCAGACGTATCCTGCCGATACCGAGGCTGGAATTAATAATATATATTTATAAGCTTAAAATACCTTCAATAAACTGTGAGTATTTATTTCATATCATTTTATGATAACCATTGCATGATAGAAAGGCAGGTTTGAATAAATTTCTGGTAAAAATCAATGATCTTAGGGCACGTTCATGGTACAACAAATGAAGGGCAAAATCTGCTTTCACTACTTCTCAGGGTAAGAGTTATATCTAACCGATCCACCGACGAATTGAGCGTCATTTCTAGAGTGGAGAGAGATATTTATTAATGTACTGGAAACCAAGGTGTGGGAAAAGGGTTAAGTTGCTCTAAAGCGCCATTTAATGAAAAGGTACCCCGTGGTCTTCAGTGAGTTTTCCGATTGGCCCTCCTTACTCCTCACGCACACCCTTGGGGGTTTGAGAGGCATTGCGGATAGACTGTAGAGAGCTATTAACATAGCCACTTACTCCACGTCCTTGTCCACGGACGAGCTCTCATCAGACCCTAAAGAATTTCATAGGGTTTTTTTCTGCTATTCAGCTAAATTGTAATTTATAACACTCTAATTGATTTGTAATTTTAATTCTTTTTTATTACTTGCCACAAGTGATTTCAGATAAAATGTACTCAATTTTTTCAACCGAAATCGATGAAGAGTATTATTCTAGATAAAAATGGGGCTTCTTGATGCTTCACATAAAGTTTCTATGAATCTATTAACAATATAAATTACAGGTTTAGGTGCGATGTGGTGAAACTGTCCCATAATAACAGAGACGAAAATACTTGGAATTATTATTATACTTCTTATCACTAAGTGGATAATTGCAAGAGTTTACGTCTCTGTTATTGTGTATTTACCTACTAGAAATAACGCAATAATATTAGTAGCAATTGCTTTTTTCATAATCCACGAGTACTGAGGCCACATTTAATTGTAAATACGTGCTGAAAAGTCAATTCGTGTACCGCAGAAATTACTCCCAAAATGGTATTCAGCTAGAAACCATTTTATTGTGAGCACGTCTACAGGGGATAATCCTTGACAGAGAAAACGTGACATTCTACGATGAGACCAAAAAGTGTTAGGTAGTCGTATCTATGTCATATGATAGAACAGAAACTTTTCAGATGAAAGTCTGAGACACGTCAATGACCGTTTAAAACGAATTCCTTAAAGGCGTTTTGCGATAGAATAATAGGTAATGGTTTAATAGTGAGTGGATAAGAGTAAATTTGACATCTTCACTTTAACACATGCTTATTTGACGTGCTACAATAGGTGAATATGCGAAATTTATTCTATTAAAATACTGTAAAAATGTTCAGCAAATAAAAAGGCCTGTTCAATTGAATTAGTAGTAAAATATTTTAAGGGGTAAAAGGAACCTATATGAGCTTCGTCGTCACTCAAAATTATGCATACAGCTATTACTCGGCAAGAGGTCATTCACACACAGTGGACATTGGCATAAAGCCGAATGATACTCAAGTCCACTTTCGGGCAATTTATTGCCGGGAGAGGCGATAAACCATGGAGACTATTGACCAAGAGCTGAGCACTGACTGGAAACGTCAATACTTACACTTCGGCCAAACACTGGAGGCATATGATTTCGAAGTATTTATTACGACTTCCAAAGTTCGTATACGAGAAACATTGCTATATCCTAGCATGAACTACCTAGGTAATACGTATTTTTCATGATAGCCACAAGTTCATTACAATAGGCTTTACTTTAAAATCCGTAATCTAACCTCTAAACAGGAAATCAGAGACGTACATGAAATTTAGGTGATTATTCAACAATTAGATCCACTCACGAAATGAATTCAGTTATGGTTAAAACTATAATCAGCAGAATATAAATTGATAAACTTTACAGAAATAAAAAATACCCCTTTTAAACTAAGTGCCTTGAACTAAATAAAAAGTTATTTATAAATGTGATGAATTGAAAACAAATTTTAAGCCATTTCAGTACTTTTTACAAAATTCCCACGTTTATCAAACGAAAACAGATATTTTTAACAGGAAAAGATGCATTAATGCATGGCTACCCTTTAAAATGTTTAGTCATTTACAGTCCTTAATGCTGAAGTGCTGATGGATGACATAACTGTCATTATTTCAGTAGAAAACTTCTTGTGGCGTGATTAAATTGCCTTTTAAACCTTGTATCATATATTCTAAAGGAGTAAGGAGTAACGGAGTAGAAAGACGGAGGATAGCTTAAAGCGAGTGGCTCCGAGCAACGACGTAGGGGTGGGACTGTCTGCTCCTTTCACCCCTCCACATCGCTGCCTCCTCCATCTCTCGAAATTATTCATGCGCCCGCTTACAACAAACGTCTCTTTTCTTTTCTCTTCTTTCAGTGACTCGGCCTGTTAGAAAGAGAAAGGAGAAACAACGAGAACGAGGAGAGGGAAAATAGGGTTTGACGCGGGAGTGGACCGGTGTTGGATCTTCCTCCCATTCACCTTTATCCTCCACTTTGATAAACCTTTTCTCCAGGGGGGCATAGTGAGGATGGCAGACGCAGGGGCACAATGCGAGGGTCGGCAATGGATTCGGCGCGGCCCGCTGCTGTTCAGCGCAGTGGGGTCAAGAGGATCCGTAAATTCGTCGCTGCCGCCGTGAACACAGCGACCGAGGTACGTCTCCGAGGACCACACTCCCTCTCTATATCTCCCCTGCTCTCCATGGCACGAGGGGGGCTTGATGCCGCTGCTGTCTGCCTGTCGAGAGAATTGGCGATGGAGCAGAGCAAACTGCACCGCACCCACTCCAGAGGTCCCGCGCCGCCTCCCGGTCCACCGCACCCCTGCCCTCACCCCTCGTTCGAACCGTGAAAGCGGCGAGCGACGGACGAGTAATTTATTTAGTGTCTGTCGGTTCAAGAATTCCGCACGGGCTCATAGAACGTCCGGGTTTTGTCGTAGGCATGGAGCTAATGGGAAAAAAAGGAATGGACGGTGGCAGGGAGGGATAGTATTTTGGAGCGGGACTTTGGAAGGGATCTTTTTCTCCGGAAGCATTACTCTCGTACCCGTGAAAGCACATCATTCGACGCCCACCACGATATTCTTCGTACTGATCACTTGGCTTGCGCCGAAAAAAAATGTGACGAGTGAAACGCAATTTCTAATTGTTCCCTTTTTCGTATGCTAATAGGTATGCTTCATATTGTGCATTTAAAATAACTTTGGAACCTGAATTTCGGTTATCATTTTTCCATTATAGCGATTATTTTGGATAGCCTCTACCGTACCGACGAATATTTTCTAAATATTAAGGCACCTGTTTTATTTTCCAATAAATAGTTCATTTTTAACGGGCATCTGAAACTTTTTGACTTTTGAGTCATCTGATGAGAAACCACTGTTGGTTTATTGTTAGGTATCCCAGGAGTTCCGTGAGCCGTCTAAATTCACAGCATTCATGCCCAACTCGGGACTCAACAACGTGACCTTTGGCTTAACGACTGTTTTATCCATCTGATTAAACCAACCATCTAATTTCCTGCATTTGTTACAAATCATTTACACATGTATGTGAACTATAAGTTGTGGTAACTTTTTCGATCTTGATTTCTTTTCAAGAAAAGATGGAAACGCAAAAATAGATGCATTCACACTGCATAAAGTAAAAAACTGGAATTTATATTTCCTGTGTAAGTGAAAAAAATGTTTCCTGTCATTCATGAATTATTCTTTTCATATTCTGTCATCTTTTATACTCATACTGAGGGAGACAATTTAGATGGGCTCTCGTGGTTAACGGTGAATTTAAATAATTGTGCAAACATGCAGTTTGCTTGATTTACAGGATTGTAAATTAATCTTTAATTCACCTAAGAGGTTGAAACAGTCAAACTGTTCCTTAATATCGGATTAATGATTTAAAATCTAATTGAGCGCTATTTATGATTAATTATACTTCATACAATTAAATATTTTTTCATGCATTCAATAACGATGAAGATGATCCAAATTTTTGCGTGTCAATAGGCATCTTTTTTGCACAGGGCTGAATGTTGTAGTGAAAGATTAACGATTAACAAATGGACAAAATTTTAACCATGGCCCATAACTGCGTCTAAAAAGATATCCTGGACAAAATACGGAAAGAAATATAATTCAAAAACTCATATAACTTAATGTGGAGAACTGTTTTTTTCGGTATAATACCGGATTCAATTGAATATTCTTTTACTATGCCGAGCAGACAATTTCTGAACGAGAAAGAGCCTTTTGGTGAATACTGGCCGATGACTACCTCAAAATTGGTGACTACCGAAGTAATGAAAACTTTTCTTGTCCTGAAAAAAACCTGTCAAATTATTACTCTGCTTCGGATCGACGTACATATTGAGCTGCGTACGTCACACTATACAGTATGCTCCAATCAGTAATGGCAATTCAATCACAATTGAAATCTTTTCTTTATATAATGTGATAACCGCACTGAAAATTTACCAATTTATACTTTCTGGGTTATATGGAATATCCCATTATTTCACCATCGTCAATTTACTTGTGCACTCAATAGAGGAACGCATAATATATATATATATATATATATATATATATATATATATATATATATATATATATATATATATATATATGTATATATAGTACATTACGCAGTAACAAACAATACAGAAACACAAAAAAAGGTCACTTACACGTTATTTCTTGATAATTTCGACGGAATTCTACTCCATCTCCTCCGGCTTACTTCTCTATCTTCCGATGAAGATGGAGTAGAATTCCGTCGAAATTATCAAGAAATAACGTGAGAGCGATTTTTTTTGTGTTTCTATATTGTTTGTTATTGTGTAATGTACTATTCGGCACTTCCGTGTTACGTCTACGAAATCATATATATATATATACACGAGGTCATCCGGAAAGTAGTACCCGTTCGTGCCGCATGAAGTGCTGACGACGCGAGTAGCCGCTGGACGAGGTCAGATAGCTTCAGTGGCTTGTCTGCCTTCTCTGAGCCAAGTTGCGTGACGCTAGCATTGCCTGTGTTGTTTCTGTGATTGTTTACAATGTTTAAAAAAATTGAGAACGCCGCCAGTTGTGAAGTGAGGGCAGTGATTAAATTCCTCAATGCAAGAAACGTTCGCCCATGTGATATTCATCGCCAATTAAAGGAGGTGTATGGAGACAATGTAATGGACGAGTCGTCTGTTCGGCGGTGGTGTCGCAACTTCAACATGGGGAGGGGGAACACACACGACGATGAGCGTTCGGAGAGACCGTCTGTCATTACAGACCAACTGGTGAGCTCAGTTGACGAATTCGTGAGGAACGATCGGCGCGTCACAATTGATGACATCTGTGAGCATTTTCCCAATGTTTCTCGAACAATTGTTCATGAAATTGTTAAACACCATCTGCATTATGCAAAAATTTGTGCAAGATGGGTCCCTCGCGTATCTCAATGAGCTGGCGGCGAAGGACTATGCAGCAGGAATACAGAAACTTGTCACACGTTATGACAAATGCCTTAATTTGCTTGGAGATTATGTTGAGAAGTAGTTTAAAGTATCCTCTTTCAAATAAAATTTTTTATGTTTGTTAATATTTACTTTTGTGTCTTTATTTCACGAACGGGTACTACTTTCCGGATGGCCCTCGTGTGTGTGTGTGTGTGTATATATATATATATAATGCAACCTACTGAAGTGCAGTGGATGTTTAATAGGATTGAATGGCATGGCATATTTGTATTTTTCCAATCGCCCTAAATTTTGACCAATTAATTTTTATGACTTTGTTGCGGAATTTTTACAATCGTCTTAGAGATATTATTACCACTTTAGACATTTAAAGTTTCAGTGGTCGAGAATATTTCAAGGATAATTTCTCTTAATAGTTATAAATGTCTTGTCATTCTGATGTCTGAAAGAGATTGTGATTCAATGTCCGGCTCAACCTTCTAAAATGACATTTTTATGATTCCACATGCTATATTGAGCAAGTTAAGCCTCCCTTAATTACGCCTAATGTGTGATGGGATGAAAGTTAATCGATGGAAACACTGAGACATCCGGTCCTGGAGGATCTAACCGATGGTAATGGGAGTTGAGAAGAGTGTGCGAAACTCGAGAGATGGAAACTGCATGGACAGCACATATAGTACTTCGCACTCTGGGGAGTCATAAGGTAGCCAAGAGCTTCATGCTGCAGATGATAGGGGGCCGAGTCAAGTTTTTTTTCCTTTTTGGCCTCGAAACGACTAAATGTTATTTTGAATAACATCCACACCCTCGCACATCGACATGCGTGTTCTCTTCAAGAACCACGACGTTGCAGTCGTCGCTCGAATTCCAGCAGTGGGCACGTATATTCTGCCAACCTTTCTCGAGGCAGCTCCTGCATCCTAATCGACGGAATGGGATGCTCCCCCTCCCGTCATTTTACCCGTAGGCGAATGTGCCAGCGTGGGAGGGTTTTGCGGGGAATAGGGCACCTCCATCGGCCCTTTTGAAAAGGTTATAGACCCTTTATCGTAACCCCCCTACTTGCCTCCATGGGGAACACGTCGCCACACCACCGGACAAATGATCTCGGGACTCACGGTGATTGCCGCCCTCGCCTTCCTTCTCGCCATGTACCGTCCCGCTACCTTTGAAGCACCCACCCAGCCACAAGGCTTGATGCCACCCCTTAGTCAGCAGAGTCATCACGAGATTTGGCCAGATGGCGGAATTATTCCATCGGGCGAGTCTCTCGGGTCCACCGCTCCCATTGGCATGTCCACTCTCTGCTGCGTCCCTATTCTTCTCCCTCCATATCCCGTTCCAAGCAGTTTTGTTATTTCCCCATCCTCGAGAGCAAATCGAAGCAGGATGCCTCGGGGTCGTTTCGCAGGAGAATATGCATCGGGTGAGACCTTCTTGCGTTTCGTTTCTCACGGCACTGTTTACTTCTACCTCTGACTCCGTACCCTCTCTTGCCCTCGGGGATCCTGGGGCTCACGGAGAAAGGAGTACGTTCTAGCGCGCGTGAGCCTCCGATGTTTTTGCCATGCCTTCTATTTAGGTGTTTACGGAGCACTCTGCTGATTCCCGGGATGAGGATTTTTTATGGATGACACCCAAAGTATGTTTGTGTTAAATGATATCATCCACCACTCTTCCAGGCTTCAAAGTAAATTCTGAAAATGCAGAACAGAAATGACCCAGCTCAATGTAACTTATCTCAAGACAAAACATCACAGAGGTTGCAATATCAAAATTACATATAATGCAAGCCAAAATATTTTAAAGATGTAGATATTGTATTTCTGAGCAGCTCCTCCCTTGGTTAAAAAATTATGGTGTAGCATTATCAATAAACCTTCATCTAAAATCGAAATTTCTTGTAACGCGCCATTGCACTGGTTTACAAAGAACTCAATAATAAGTCCTCAGTAATTAGTCCAGTCAACTACGGGACTCAGTCTAATCAACTGTGTCGTCCCCGCAATCGGGAGAGGCGTGAGATGACTAGGAGAGTAGGAACTTGGAATGTAACGGCAATGTTGAGGACAGGGAAATTAGAGAGCATAAAGCTAGAGATGGAAAGGGGAAATATAAACTTTTGGTCTATGCGAGGTTTAAGGTTTGACAAATGGTAGATTCTATTAGGGTAATATTTAACACCGAACTTGTTAAATAATTACATGGCTTACATCTTAATGACAACATCTATTAATATCTTTCAAATTGTTCAAACGTGATGTGGGAACAAATTGGAATTTTTTTATTGTTAACGATTACAAAAATAGTAACATCATAGAGTAAATAATACATTTTACCTAAATATTGCTTGTTTTCAACACCTAGATGATTATCGTTTCTTAAATACTTAGAAACCGTGTATTGCAGCTCAAATTTTGTGCGAATCAAAAGAAATTATTACTCAATTTCCTACGCATTGGCTTTCATAGGATTTGAATAGAAATTGTTGACTTCAACCGACTACACAATCTCTTCTTCAGAAAACATTTCCTCTTTTAGTTATCTGCTTCTCCAATATTCCCTATTTCTTTGAGCACTCGATTTTTCTCGCTTCAATCTTCCCTCCAGGCCACGTTTCTCTTGGCTTTTCGTGAAAGAAAATATTTTCACGCAATAAGGAATAATTTCCTTTAATATTATGAAACATTTCTAAGCGTTTTGTTTAATTATTCTCAAAGAGATAGGTATTACTTTACTGGAAAAAATAATGCTTTGATATAGTTTGGATGCATTAACTGCTTTCATTTGACAATTTTCTTGAGGTATTTACTATAAATGACAAAATTAACGAAAATTACAGTAAATACAACCACGACATTGAATATAATACTCTTATATTGAATATTCCAGCGAAGAAAATCAATTGTGTTCATCAAAAATGAATAAAAATAAATGAAATTCATTCTTGAAAAAAAGTGATAATCACCTAACAAAAAACTCACAGCTAATTGCTAATTCCAAAATGGAATCCTAGAATCCTCTGCGGTGTATCGAGAAACGATTAAATGGTTATAAGAGATAATGAGACCAAATTCACCTTTAATTCAACTCTTCTTTTTCCTTTAAGAATGGGATACTAGAAGGGAATCAGCAGGTAAGACGAAATGGCCTGGTGAGTTGGATTAGAAGTTCCCACAGTCTGTTATAAACTTCGATGTTGGTTCATCAGTCGGGACATAGGTATTAACACGCGAAGTTCACAAGTTGAGATTGTAGACAGCGGGTGGGCCTCTGTTTTCAAGGCTGTGCGTTTGAGTTGGAAAGCCTTGCCAGTCCACATAGACGATCTACTAAGGATTTCCTACTCTTTAGTGTTAGTGACTGATAGACAGGTATAGGTAATATTTTGGGATATTTTATTATTAGTTAATAGCAAAGTGATGCTAATTATCCGATGGTATAGACTTGAATCGCTTAATTGTAATTGCTATGGCTCCCTGGAAGAGCAGCAGTAATTTGACACTTAAGTTCCTAGTCCTGAATACAAAAGTATAGTTTGTTCATAACTAGCTGAATTGAATAAATTAATTCTAAGGACCTGCGGTGGATACTGAAACAGCAATTTTAAACAGAGTCATTCGCTAATGCGCATTAATATATATACATATATACATATATATATATATATATATATATATATATATATATATAATTAATAAATATAATATTTATAAATATTTGGACTACTCTTGACACACTTACATTTAAATTAAATAGCGATAGTGAATAAAGATCAAAGGTGATATATTAAGTTCTCTGTAGCAGTTAATCAGTGATAAGGTTCACGGGGCTTATGAGGTTAATTTACCCTTCAATTGATCAAATTTTGTTATATATCGTGATTAAAGAAATGGAGATATGCAGCATAGTTACATATAATGTATGTAACTACTCTTAGGAACACAAACCTCTACTTTTTGGACAGAGGCATGGGCTGTTTACTCTGAGGAAAATTATGTTTCTACAGCCTACTATTTTTCAGTCAACAATTATATGATAAATAAATCAATAATTCCATTCACATACGCATGATAAAATTATCAGTATAATGACGAGCATACCCTCACTCGGATGGGTATTGTCTTAATTTTAATCTAATACTCAATTTAATATTACGGGTGTTAATTCATTGAATTTAAAATTCTTATCTTACTTCCAATGTCATATTAACCTACTTCCGAGGTATGTTAATTATTTCAATTACTCGAGTTATCTTTTGTTCACGCAAAATTAGTCTGCATTCTCTTCCCCAAAATTCTGGCATTTAATTTTCTTATATTATCTCCTAAGTTGTTGATTTAATGCGTTCGATGATGTCCGTAGTTCTATTGAATTTTATGTTATTGAGACGCTCTCTGCAAAATGGAGCGTGTTAATGTCTACTCCATCAACCTCATTTCCTTTGATGATATCTATCTCTGATGTTGTTTTTAATGTTCCTTACATTCATATGTTAAATACTGCGGATGATATTTTTCATCAATTTCCAGTTCCATTATTTATTTCCTTTTCTCTGTTTAATTGGTTCTCTATTCCCAATTTAGCAACTGTTTTGATGTTTAGCAGAGAATGTTTGTTCGTCTCTGTATTGAAAGCCAAGTTAGACAGTATTAAAAACATTCCGACGAACTGTTTTTGACGCGAATAACTCTAGACAGCATTTGGCGTTTTTCATCCGTTTTGGCATCATTTCCATCGTTATTGTACTTATTGCTCTTATCTAATTGTTCTTTGAAAACTTTTGAATTTATTTTGTTATTTTGCATACGCTTACTTTGGCTTTATCTCTCTGCGCAATTATATTTTGCTTGCTGATTTTTTCTTTCCCAGGGTCAAAGTATTTCTTTAGTTTTTTTATCTCCATCATGGATTAAATTCTCAATACATTCGTCATCGGTTGTCTTACTCCACATCTCCCTCCCCTTTCATTTTTCCAGATCTTAATCTCAAGTCCCAATTAAATAACGATCTTTGCTTAATATTAAGATCTTCGATTCACGCCTACAATCATCCTTCACCTTCTTTCTCTATATGCCTTTTCTGATATATAGTTCGTTACTCGTAATGATATAAATAATTTATTGCCTTAAGCATATGTTAATGCATATGCATCAACTATGGGGTAAAAATATGTTTTTTCTAACAAGCGTGAAACAACTGATATAACCTTCTTTGTACCCTAGTTGCTTTTCAAGATTTTCCATTCATCTCCTACAGATACCCCTAGATCTCCAAAAACAATGTTGTAATTTTTTAAAGAAGCAAACCTAAGAAGATTTTTACCTTTCTGGAAGTAATTTTGTGTTATTTTTAATGCTGTGCTATTTCGAATTGGTCTTAAAATGTTAAAGTTAAGTAGACCACACCATACAATATATTTTATCTGGTTAAATTCAATTTAAATTTAAACCTCTATTAGGAGTAGAAATTTGGGAAAATAAATACAGGATAATATTTTTGGCTAATTTAACCAGTTTTGCGTTCAAATAAGTGTTCCCTTTGAGCTCCCTGTTTTCCGTCTCGGTGACTCCTAAGTTCTCACAAAAAGTCCAATATATTTCCGCCTCATCTCCCACATTCGGCATCTTCCCTCACTTCCTTTGTTTTCTTCACAATATCGTCTTTCCCATTCTCAGTATCATTCTATCAAATTGTCTCGGGGGAAGTTTTTCAAAACTGGGAAGTTATATTCTATATTTAATTGCGTATAGATGAAATTTTAAGCTCATTCTCCTTTACGTACAGATATCTTATAATTTTTTTATATCACAATCACACCTTTTCCGTAACATACAGCCATAATATTTCTTAAGGGGTTGAGTTTTTTTTTAATCTTTACACTGTGGATAATATGCATCCATATCTTTTATATTCGTCGAAGTCATCGTTAAAAATAATATTAATTCGTTGATTTTCACGAATTATCTCTCTTTCCTCTCTTCCGTTCCATCTTCTACCAGGGCTGGCTTTCTCCAACACCCTTTTCTCTCCCAATTCATAAGTCAACTTCTCACCTTTCAAACAGTAAGGCGTATAAAGCTCCTGGTGTTATATCCTCCCTATTTTTGCCGAGAGTGTAGCCATGAGGTTTTTCTAATCCTCATTGAATGCCTTGAGAAAGAGAACGGAGAGAACGATTTTTTTTCTTCGTGATGGAAAGGCAAGCAAAGGTTAAGAAGAATTTGGGAAGTTAATAGTGAAAGTGGGGATGTGAAAGAATTTAGAATGGGATAGAGAGGGAGGGGAAAAAAGATGAAACATGGGCGTAAAAAAAATATATACGAGAAAAGATACATTTCACAGTTTCCTTTGTAAGAAAATCCCCAAGCTAGTGGAGAATAAACATTTTATGCGCTTAGATCAACATTTTATAAACGCAACGAATATTTTAAATCACATATCTCTTGGGGTGTAATTATTTTTGAATCTGTGTTCTACATTTGCTATACGTACTTGACAGTTGTGGATGAATCATTGATTGATAAGCTTAAGTTATAATTGATAAGGCAATTTTTTTTGTAGTTAAATTTTGCGAAGCAGCAGAACTATTATTTATCCTATTTTTTAAACAACAATCGAATTACGTTATATTCCCTCAAATTAATGCAAAATATAATTCAGTTGCAATGGTGAGGACCCATTTTCTCTTACTCCTTGAAAAAAATATATTTTTCGTGAATATGTGCTAGTGATGCCCATTAACATAAAGCCTATGTCCAATCCGGGATATACTGCCTGTGATATGGAAGTGCTGATACAAAAGGATAAAAAGCGTCGAGAGTTGCTCTTGGATATCAATGGTCACTCCTAGTTAACTATTCTATGTCCTAAGCGTATTTAAACCGATTGGTTGGAAACAGAACTGATGCCCGAAATATGAAACCGTTGTTTTTTCAAAATTAACAGTTTACCAAGTATTTAGATGTTAGAGGTGAAGTAAAGTTGAAGTTTATATTTGCAAATATTATTATAGATTATTTAAAAACATGTCTCGCTTCAACTTGTTTGCACGTTTTAAATAAAACTAATATTATGTCATATATATCCCTTTAACAGAAGATTTGTCCGCAGACTACTTATAGACCGAATATAAAACTCATGTGTATAAAGATTCCAGCTCCATTCTTTCGTGCTGATGTATTTGTATGCATAGGACCTTATATATAAATATAAGCTCATTATATTCTATACTCAAATACGAAAAGAAGAATTCATATTGTTAAAAATATTAGCATTAAAATATTCATTCTCATCGGTACACATTTTATGGACTCTTACTTTGTTAGAATGTGATTTATAAATTGATTTACGGAAGATATATTTAATACCTTGATGTTGATTATTATCTATTTCTGGCACGGTAACTTCCTCAGACCTTTCTCTATTTCGTATACGTATACTAAGGTATTACCTTAGACCCTCAGCTTCTATTCTCACTTTTATTTTATATTTTACGAATACATTTTGCTTTAAAGGGTACTATTTCTCCGGAGCTATATTTTCCCCATCTTGACTTTTGCGCATTTTTATGTAACCTCTCTCAATTTAACCACCATTAGAATAGTAAGAACCAGCTTCAGCACTTTTTGTTCAAAGTTTTTACTTTCCTTTGGCCAACTTTCTCGTTGTTCCTTGCCAAATAAAATGACTTTAGTCGTCTTTCTTCTCAACTTTGAGTATTTCTGGCCAGTGCATAAAATGTTTCCGCACTGACATTTCTAAAGTCGAAAGGTTTTTCTGTCTGAATATTTTTTTTTACATTTCTTAATTTTTTCAGGTAATTATTTGTAGAATATTATGCGTATTTTTCCCCAGGCTAATGATTCAGTGTACTTTATTAATATTCCTTTAAAACCGTATTGCAACTTCATTTATAAAACCGCCATACATTCTGCAGGTAGATTGTTACCACTAAGTACCTTGATTGATTTTGTCTCTTCTTTTTTATCTCTCGGTTTGTCTCTCTGTTTTGTTTTCTGTAAATTCAGATCTTACACTCTTTTTCCGAGTATCGCTCTTGATATACTATATATATGTGGCTAACTTGCCTTCCTCCAACTTTCATTCCCATTTGAAAGTTTTCTACAATATTTGACTGTTGATATAGATGTATTTTAATCAATTCCCCAGATGAATTTTAGAAAAAGCAATATCTCTTTCAAAGCCAAAATATTTTTTGAAAGTGGGCTATTTATTCAAAGATATTAATGGGTTTTCAATCTTCCTTATAAGTTACGTAGAGGTGACGGGTTCGTAATACTTACAAAGGCAGTTTCCATAGAAACGATAGTGGATTAAGGTAAGTCTTACAATTATCAATAAAACAGTTAAATTAAAATTTATAATAAGGACGACGACGAATTGCCTTGCCGTTTTTAGGCGGCTTTGTTTATCAGAGGTCGCCTAGTTGGGCTTATGCTCTGTGTCTCAGTATATAATTCCTTTTTCTTTCTGGAGCACCACCAGCATCGTTGTTTTTGACCTTTTTTATATTTATTTAATTATTTTCCGTATTATTATTGGAGTGTGACATTATTAGGTCTCTTATGTTTATCATAGGGGTCTATTTTATTTATTTTTGTGTATGTCATGGCCCTATTTGGGTTTTCTTTTAACTTATCATAGTATGTTTTACACCTTGTTAGTAGGAGATCTGAGAGTTTTTCTATGCCTGTTTTTTGGTATACATTCTCATTTTCCTCCCAGGGGGGGAGCCCAAAAGCCAGCCTCAGGGTCTTCCGTTCTGTGCTATATAATTTGTCCATTAGGGATCTACTGAGTAGTCCCATCCACGCAGGGGCTGCGTAGGTCAATATTGGTCTTATTATTGCCGAGTATATTAGAATTTTTATTTCCTTAGGGGTGGCGTTTTGTCGGATAATCGGTGCCAATTGCGACCTTATTGCGGCCGCTTTATCTCGTATCTGTTTGATATGTATTTTAAAGGTCAGTCTGTCATCTAAGTCCACTCCTAAATATTTGATGCTTTGACTCCATTCAATCGGTTGTTGTCCAATCCTGATACATTCACAAGATGCTTCACGTGATCCTGGGTGGACGAAAAGTATTGCTTTGGTTTTTTGGGTATTTATCTGCAATTTCCATTTTTTATACCACGATATTATCTCGTCCAATGCATCTTGTGCTCTTTCTTTTATTGAGGTCATGTTTTTCCCTTTTACCAGGTCAGCGTAGAGGGCAGTTATACTTCGCCAGTCATTTCTGTGCTTTGGGAAGTCGGCTGTATAAATGTTGAATAGCAGAGGGCCTAATATGGATCCTTGTGGGACACCAGCTTTGGCAGTTTTGTTGTCGCTTTTTTCTTCGCCCCATTTGACTTTAAAAGTTCTTCCGTCTAGGTAAGACTTTGTCCAATTTATCATCCATTTGGGGAATTTCCAAAACTCCATCTTTTGAATTAGGCCCCCATGCCAGACCTTGTCGAAGGCCTTAGATAGGTCAAGGAAAATACCGATGGCTTTTTCTTTTTTGTTGTAAGCGTCACTTATGAAGTCTGTGACTCTGTGAATCTGTTGTTCGGTTGAATATCCCTGGCGGAATCCGAACTGTTCTTGTGGTATGACTTCCTTTAGCTCCGCGTATCTCTTGATGTGCGGTGCTACAACCCTTTCAAGGAGCTTACCCAGGCTCGAGAGGAGGGATATTGGTCTCAAGTTTTCCTCTTTTAGCGTTTTCCCCCCCTTTTTAGGGATACATTTGATCAAGGCCTTCTTCCAATCTTTCGGGTAGTATCCGAGTGCGATTGACGCGTTAAAGATCCTTACCAGATACTGACCGGCCGCTTCCGGAAGTCTTTTTATTATTTCGTTAGAGATGTTGTCCTCTCCCGGGGATTTCCCGTTTGGGAGCTTGGCTATTTCTTCAACAACATCATCCAGTGTGATAATTAGTTGCCCCTCCGGTGACCCGGCGTCGTTTTTGTTCAATGGTTTTATTTCGGCTTTTTCGGCCCCCGGGTCTTTGGTCGTAAAAATGTTTTCATAAAATTTTGCCATATGTTTGGCCTTTTCTAGGGACGTCGTCAGGGTCTCTGTTTTTGTTTTTATACTTGGGTCACTGGTAGGGGATTTCCGTAGTTTCTTTGCTAACTTCCATACGGAGTGATTGTTTTTATTTAGTTCTGCTAGTTGCTGATTGAATTTAGCAGTCCTAGATTCCTCAATTGAAGTCCTTATTTTTTTGTTAAGATCTTTAACCCTATTTTTAAGTTCTCGGGTGCCTAGGCGATAGTATGATCTTCTAAGAGCATTTCTTTCTTTAATGAGGGTTTTTACCTCATCGCTCAGCTTCAGGTAATCATACGGCCGTTTCTTTGCCATCGGTATCCCTTTTTTCATGCCTTCCACAATGGCATTTGTTATTTCTGCTACCATCTCGTCTATCGTCTCAGTCGTGTCTGGGCTGCGGCTCTTTTCTAAGCAGTCTACGACAGATTCCCTGAAGAGTGGCCAGTTTGCTAACCCGAGAGAGGGTCGTTTAGTCCTTTCCAGGTTTATTATCGGTTTAGTCCCAATGCTTAACAATACCGGGTAGTGGTCGCTTGTTAGGTTTTTATAGGTAATGGCTTTCGCTGGGCTCCTTACATTTTTTAATATTGCGAAATCGATGACATTTTGGCCATGTACCCTCGTCGGTTCGTTTGGGGCAATTATTTTTGCTTTGAGATCATTTGTCCATTTTCTGATAAGTTTCCCGTTTTCGTTCTTTGTCGGGCAGTCCCAGTCATAATGTTTAGCGTTAAAATCGCCACCAATAATTGTTGGTTCGTCAGAGTCTAAGAGGGCGTCAAATTCTGGTTTTACCATACTTTTTCTTGGTGGGAGGTAGCAGGAGTATATTTTTATCTTCCCTTTGTCTATTAAAATTTCCAGCCCTATGCTTTCTAAATTGTTAGAGGTTAAAATCGGCAAATCTGTGGTAGTCAGCTCTTCTCGTACTGTGATTGCTACGCCTCCTGCAGCTTTTTGTCTCTGTGTAAGGGCTCGGTCATTCCGTCTTATTTTATAACCGGGGAGTTCCCAGCTAACGTCAGTTTTTAGATGCGTCTCTGATGGAAGGCATATGTCCACCTTATTCCTTCTGAGGAAATGAAGAAGCTCGGGCGTTTTATGCTCTAGCCCTCCGTTAACATTCCACAGGCAAATGACCAATTTTTGTTTATCTTTATGTCTATTTTCCATGATAGTTGGCGCTTGTAAGTATTATGCCGCTTATTTTGGTCATCATTTCCTGTAACATTTGCATTTGTAGTTGCATCATTTTCCCGAATTCGGACATGGTTTTTATAAGGTCGGATATTTCGGGGATATGTCCGTATGTTTTTTCGGTTTCCTGGCTCTCGGTCCTAATAGTACCTGTCAAGTCCTTTCCTTCTTCCGTAGATTTCCCTCGTTCTTGTGCCTTTCTTTGCCATGGGTTGATGGCCGGTGCAGGTTTGAAGGTTCTATTTGCTCCCCTTTTCTCCGTCTCTGCGGGCGTTTTCTTTTGTTCGTACTTTTTTGCCGCTCTAATGTAATCAGGGCATGTGCGGGTGTAAGCTTCATGGTCTCCGCCACAGTTGCAGCACGACACAGGACTTGATCGGGGGCAATTCATGCCCTCATGATCTCCAGCGCATATATAGCACCGAGGGGTGGCCTGACAGTACCTTGAGCCGTGTCCGTAGCGATTGCATTTGTAGCATCTCTGGGGCTTGCTATATTTAAATGCTGATATGGTCACTGAATGTGCGCACAGGTATTTTATTTCTTCGAGTTTTTTAATATCAAAGTTATCTCCTCTATTTACAGTCGCTACGTAGATGTCTGCGTTTCTCTCGCTAATCGGCTTTACGCTCAGGCACGGGATTTTTGCCCCATTCAATTCTTCTTTTATGTACTCGACATCTATACCGCGGTCAAGGCCATGAATTACGTATCTTACGACGCCTTCCCCTTTTGCGGCCCATGTCGTGAATTGTGCTCGCTTTGTTTCGAGAAAGTTTAAAACTTTTTCGTAGTCATCCTTGGTTTTAAGCTGTATTCTATTTCCGTCAATTGTCTTTTTGATTATGAAGGTTTTGTCCTTTGCCAGTTCTCTAAGCTTTTTGATAAATTCTGTTATGTTTAGGATTTTGTACACAATGATCGCAGGTGGCCATTTACTTCTTGGATTTGTCTGGTTTTCATTAGTATTAAATTTACTTTTCTCCGCTTTTTCCTCCTCTGCTAGATTTATCAATGGCGCGTATTTATTTCTAGTCCCTATATTAAAAGACCCTTGTTTGGGGTTTTCTTCCCTTCGTCTTTTCTTTTTAGTTTGTTCTACTGTTTCGAACAAATGTTCATGAACAGTGTCGTCAGTAATCTTTTGTTCCTCCATATCACGGCAGTACCCATCAGGGTTTGTACTTCTAACGCTAGCGTCACTTTGATTTTTTCCCTTATCACTATCCCTTTGAAATAGAATTGTTTGGATTTGGGGCGGGAGGGGTATTTTGCTTCTAGCCTCTACTTCTTCAAGCCTTGTTGGTTTAGATGGCGATCGCAACATTTTATCGATTTTAGAATCTACGTAACTGAATTTGGATTTGGAGGAGTCTCCGTCGCCTATTTAAGGGGAGGGAATATCCCGCGATGGCTCAATTGAGGAACGTAGCAAATCCGGCCGATCCGTCCGACAAGCGGTACGGGCACAGCCGGCCTAAGCCGGTTCCTCCCTATCCTACACTCTATGCCCTAATAAGTGGACCCGTGCCGATCCCCTGAGAGTGCAATGAGGGGTTCCCTCTTCCCAGGTTTTCAAGCACGAGACAACCTTGGGGGCGTATCGGAACACCACTCGAGAGTGATAAGAAGGGACTGAGTTAGCCTTCCCCCCCGAGCGCTTCCAATACGTATTTTGAGACTCCTCGTATCGTAACCCAGCAATAGCTCCCTTCCCATGCACCAGTTTAGTTCGGTTCGCTTCCGTGCACCAGTCACCAATGACCATGTCAGTCAGTTAGTTCCAGTCCAGGTCCAGGTCTCCCAGGTCTCCGTATTTCCAGGTCCAGGAATCCTCCGTCTCCGTCAGGGAATATAATAAGGAATGATGACTGTACATTTATATTAATTTGTGATATTTTATTACACGCCGATAAATTCATCAATATAAGGGCGTTCAAATATTTGCCAGGGTCACAAATTAGTCAACCTGTGGCAAACTCATAATTTTATAATACAAATTGCAGATAGAGCGGAAGAAAAATATATTGCGTAGGGCGGTATGGTGGAAATAAATGGGTGGCTGGGTACCGTGTTCTATGTGCCGCCGTGCGGAGGAGAAAGAATGGCCAAGACTTCCCGCCTGCCCTCCCTCCTCTACATAGCGTGGGGCAGAAATTTCCGTCCTTCACACGTCACTCCCCCTACTCCCCGTCCTTTGCTTGGCCTATTTGCCCTCCATTGACCCATGTCCCTGCTGATCCTACGTTTTAAAAGAAGAGAAAGTGGCGGAAGAACAGGCGTCTTTCGGATCTCCTTTCAATTACCTGCTATCATCTTGCCCTAACTCAACAGTCTATATGCCTTTTTCCTCTGCCTATTTCCAGTCGTCCCACTTCATGGGCCTTCAACTATTTTTTTCTTACCCTTCAACCCTATCACGAATTGACCATCTAGATTTCTAATTTACTTTATTTTTTGTATTTCTATTTTCTCGACCGGGGGTGGAGGGCGTAAACGATTGCGATTGTTTTATGGAGTAAGGAAAACCATTTATTTCTTTTGCCCTTCAGCCTTTCCTATTCGACCCCCTTTATTTTATATGCATCGTCATTTTCTACACTTTTCTTTTCACACTCCCTCTTAAAAAAGTTCGCCCACTCCCTCAAAATTGGTGACTCCGGCATCGGTTCAGCGCAGTTCTGCGAGGCCAGTCGACTTATCTCTTTCCACGGTTTCTTCGCTCGCCTTTCACTTTGCAGTCAACCCTTCGAGCTGGAGAAGCATCGTGGTAAATGGTCCATATACTTCCTCCACTTTCCTTGCGGATTCCGGTGACTCACCGCGGCATTAAACAGTATGTCTGCAGAGATTCACGCTAAGAAAACATTCACTTACTCTGGAGCATAGAAAGCAATATTTTTGAGTATTCAACAACCATGACAACTTTTAAAATAAAAAAAACAGTGGCATGCTAAAATTATTTAAATTTAATTTTTAAAGATCTCTAATTTTAAGGAATAGTCCTCAGCTGATTATTGAATAATAGAATAAACTTACGTTTTAAAATGGACGTTATCCTTGGTTATGTCATTGAACATTAAATTTCATAGATTCTATTCATATAAGAATCCAAGCCGTATGTTACATTTTAGCATCCAGACGAGTATTGCTAAATTATCACCGGAGCAACAGAATCTACCGGATTAAGTTAAGAGGGCTTATTAAATACAGTGGTGAGGAAATTAAAGTTGCAGACTGAGAGAATCATTAACAATAAAAGTGTTTATAGCAAATATAATTATTCATAGAGGTTTTTTGATATTTTTGGGGAACACGATCACCTGGAAGGAAAAATTTAGAGTGATAAGAAATTATAGCACAGGGAAAAAAGGCTTCTTTCCTACCGATAATAAGAAAGTTCCACTGGCAGTGTAAAACAAATATGGGTCAAATTACTAGAAAACACTTTATTAAAAAGTAAAATTATTGTTTGCATGTTCATCGGCTTGTGGTCAGAGCAGTTGTAACAGTGAAGAAAAAGAAATAAGTAGAGAAGAAAAGATCAATTAAAAGGAATTATTTGAGGCACGATAAATTGCTTAAAACTATTGCGTGAAAGAAAATGAACCATAAAATCCACAGTTTATGCCCCATAGATGCAATCAATGAAAAACGCTGAAGCAAAGATAGGGTTACAAGAACATTTTTCGGAATGGAATAGAAATAAACGACTCACTGTAATAAAACTTGTGAGTGAGAAAACTTGAGGAAATTTGGTGGGAATAGATGAAAATCTGGCGAGGTGGGTGTGGAAACAATGTGCATCATAGTTAACGTATTTTTTCATAGCAACGACACTTGTGTGTGGACGTGCACTGTTTAAGTGAAAGATGATTTCCTTCTTTACCTAACTTGGGCCTTTTTTCGAGTGTCTTTTGCTGTAATTGGCCCAAGAGGTTAGCGCAGTATTTCTCAGCAGTCGTTTGACGAGTAGGAAGAAAATCAATAAATAATAATGAATTGTTTCTACTGCTTTGATACTGTTTTGTTCCTGTGGTATAGTAGTGCACTCAATTTTCATCTGTGGTCTCAAATCGGTGCCGAAAATATTGTTGGTTGGTCTTCAAACGGTCGAAAATTGTTCGGGAATTTCCATTCTGATACGGTTGTGATCCTGCGTCAAGAGTCATGACACACATGTAGTAAATAATTTTCTCATTTCCAATTCCACTGTTAAAATGTGATATGCCCGTTTGAATGATATCCCTACAGTTTCAGCGATTACTCACACTTTCAGTCGGCGATCTTCCAAGGCCATTTTATGCATTTTCGCAACAATTTCTGGGGTATTGGCACATTTTGGCCGACCACTTTGCGGATCATCTTCTAATCTGTTCCGACAAAACCTAAACTCGTTTACCACTCGAAAACAATTGAATAGGAAGGAGCACAGTCCCCCAGATTGTTCTGAAAGTCGGCATAAAATTCCTTCGCTGTTGTATTTTTCTTTGCGAACTATTCAATTACTGCTTGAATCTCAATTTTTTACATCCTCACAAATCACTACATGGGAATACAAATGGAGAAGCGTCCACACCACAGATTTACTACCAGAGCACTGACACGTTACGCATTTATTCATAAAAGATGACCTAGTACTACTCGGGAAACTCGTTGCGTTAGGGGTGATATCTGGTGGTGATTCCGAGAACCTATGCAATACTCTCTACTACTTATTACTCGAGCATGATCGCTTCGAAAGACCCGCTAGTAGAGTCGTATGATCGGTGATAATCTCAGAATCGTTGATTGCTAGAATTAAAGACAACTCTCAATAATTTTCATAAATGGACAGAGTTAATGATGTTTTAGCGTCAGCATTCATAATACTCAAAATTTTACCTATACCTCAATAATTTCTGTTACCCTATGATTTTTTATGCAAACGGTCATTCATTCGACGTACAATGGTCCATAATAGTGATTGCCGAAGCGTCTTGTCTACTATTCTTAAATTTGCACAAAAGTGGTCATTTAATTGCTTATTGTTCATAAAATCGACAAAGTCTACCCTCTTACAGTAACTATCTACTCATAGACTTCCAAAATATGGTAAATCCAATTAATTAATTATAATAGGAGAGTAGTTTCAATTTTAAAACCATCAGAATAACTAAGTCATGTTTTGAAAATACTCAATAAATTAATAAAACTTCAATAACCATGAAATATTGGAAAATGATATTAAGTAAACGCCATTTGTGTTAAAACTATGATTAGTCTTGCATTGCTACCGGAATATTAATTATAAATGAAAAAAAAATCAAAATATAATTTTTATTTTCAGTGGATTCCAGAATACTATGATACACTCCATATTTACTATAAAATACTCTATATTTAAATGAAATTTTCAAATTGCTTAAAATATACTGATGATTCTGAATTAATGGATAATTGCTGATGTTACAACTTACTTGTGCTGGGAAGTGTTTGTACCGTAGGCAAGCTTCTATTTACCCTTCTCGGAACTATGCATTTATTTTTCAACCAAACAGGAAAGAGGCGAATCAGGCGTTTCTCTGTGAGAATATTTTAAGCATGTTTTCCTTTAATAATTGTTCATGTGATAGCAATTGCTCCAAAAATCGTTCGAGAAAAAGGTGTCAGAGGTTTACCTAGAAGCGGCTGGAGGAAAAATAAGTGCTGACCTTATTCCACGATAATTTCATCAAAAATTAAAGTGTTTATTATAGGATAAGCGGTAGAAACGGTGAAAGTTTCACGAGTGCAGCTTGTTTGTGGACTCCCAAAACACCACCTTTATCCGGGTTCTGAATTGCTAAGGACTATAGAGGATTTTTTACTGCGTAATTGGTTAAGGTTAGCGAAGAGTACAGATTGAGTCATTTTATAGGATTCGTCCGGCACTCAAAAATTGGTGAGTTCACCATTTTAACTTTGTGCGAGGCGAGTTTCTCTTTTTTGCTATGATTGAGTATTACGTTCCGAGGGAGCGCCAGAACCAGCAAAGTCATTTATGACGAGTCTTTTTTCTTATAACAAGACACTATCGTAGAACCTAAAGGATATTGTGTACACATTGTATCGCTAAATTGGCTCACGAAATTGTTTTTTTTTAATTCAGCAGTTTTGAAATATGTACTTTACTTAAAAATGTAAGAGAAAATTATTAGGACATTTTTCATTACAGTTTAACCCCAGAGATTATAACTCGATATATTTATTGAAATTAGTTTCTACTGCGATTGCACTGCACCTCTGAAGAAAATAGCTTAAAATAAAAATTTTATTTTGAAGCTGCTTACATTTTATTAGCCTGTATAGGAAACATCACCGCTTTAAAAAAGTTAAGCTAGGAATTTCAGCAGAAATACATATTTAGTGGCACCATGAATTTTATTTTGCCCATTTTCTGAATGTCTGCTTGCGTGTCCGGATGCGGAAGGATTTTTACGAGCACGACACCTAATAAAATATTCACCTGAGAGTCACGAAACTTTATATTTAAATACTCAGCTAAGTAAAGATAAACTTATAAAGTGTTGGGCAACCCACCGGAAGTAGCCATTTCAGTCTTATTTAAATGCACGGGAGAAGCGCCACCACAAAATACCTTTTAGTAAGAGGATGAGAAGGGAAGGGTTTTCTACGGCAGTGGCAACGATCCAAGAAAGCCATGGAAAGAAAGCGAAGAATTATTTTCTTTGAAAATGATACGGATATCCGTTAAATTTGGATTTATTTTTTCATAAATATTGGAAAAAATCAATTAGTTGCGAGAAATTTTCACTATTTAACGAAGAGAGGACTGTATGATTTTAATTATTTTACAAATTACCCTATTTTGGAAGCAATCTTGATAAAAAGTCGGTTGTGTATGCATTTGTAATGATTTTTGCCCTTTTGGCGATACTTTCATAGAAATTTCCTTTTTAAATCCTACTAACTGTCCGAATACCAAAAAATATTTAATAAATATGAACTAAACTATTCAATTTATAATATTCTGTAAGAAATGATTCCAAACTTTATCATACATTTTGCTTTACGGAGGCTAAAATGACCAATTTTAAAAGATCTAAGAATGACCTTATGGCACCGTAAACTATTGATTTAAATCCTTATTATTAGGTAACAATAGAAAAATGGTATAGAAAGGATAGTGTGCCAGCCATATTGGATTATTTATATTCATTTCATTAGGAGGCATGCCTCGCGAATAACCTAATACTACTTTCCAGATGCAGATTCTAATCAAATCTCATTGTTGTTTACGAATTTCGAAGATATTTCAAACACGTTTAAAAAAATTTTATTCAGCATGCAAATCCCAGATTTTCAATTCGTAATTATTTTGAAACATCAAATTACGTTGAAAATGAATAACAGTTAATAGTTTACGGTGAATTGAGCGCATTTTTTAAGATCGGAAATACGCTATGCTATCTCAAGAAATTGAATATACGCAAATATCAGTGAATGGGGCAAATGAGGCCACCGGGTGTCCACCGCGGCCTACATCAGAGGAAGAATGGACCCATTAGTTACAGTGCCGTCTCATACAATGGGCATGTAACTTCCTGGCATAACCGCCAACCACCACCTACCAGACCCACATACTTATATACTCTTCCTCCCTCACTCTCTCGTGCTTTCATTTTTGAACGCTGCGGTTTCAACAAATGGCTTAAAAGGAGTAATAGTAGGCTGCAGATGGTGGGAAAGGTAGGTAGGAGAATAGTAAAAGGATGTTGTACAAGGATGGGTTGGTGGGGAACTGGGGTATACAGCGCCACCTATTGTAGAAGGATGTGAAGTACTTCCGTATCTTCTTCGCAGCAACCACTTGAGAGAAGAATATATCAACGATATCATTAACATGGTTGTAGATTTAAGGAAAATCGATGAGAAAACAAAAAAGAGACAAAAACAGAAGAGGTGGGGAGGGCAGAATCGAGCAGATCACAATTGCAAAAATATTTACTTGACCGGGACTTGTACCACGGATGCTCTAATCACTTAAACAAAAACTAAATTAAACATCTAGTGGGGAGTAATGGAGGAGAAAAGATTGGGGAGGATTAACATTTAGAGTTTGATGGAAAGCGAGCTGAACTAAGGTAAGTGGAGGTAAAATTTCATCTGGCGATCGCCTCGTGCTTAGTTTGCATAATTGAAAAATATGCTCTTTGTAGGAATGCTTATTTATTTAGAGACATTTGAACAGGAATCAACGTCTACTTTTCCCAGATTTACGTATACCAAATTTTCAATTTTTTTTTCGAGATACCGGCTCAGATATTTTCATCAACATCTAAATATTATCCCCTTATCAGTCAATATATATCTCCAGATTGTTTAGTCATTGCCTCTGAAGATCAAAAAAGAAAGTTTATAAATTTTTCATTTATGATAATAAATTTGATCATAAGGTTGCTTTTTTTATGATCGGTTGTTAATTTGAAAAATACCCAGGGACTATAGGTGTAGTAGCTACTATTACGCAAAGGGGAAATATTTTCATAGGTGTGATATTCACCTAAAGTATTAACTAATTGATTAGTCCTCACTCTATCAATGTTTTTAAAATCATTTTAATGAAAAATTTAATAAAATAATTAATTTTCATTAACATTTGAAATTACGTATTAACTATTATTATATTAAATTTTAATGAAATAATTTTTTTATATTCACCAAAATATGAGATGTGTTACGCCAAGATTGTGGAGGAGGATTGACTGGGAGGTAAGAAGACGTAAATAATTTCAATAATTTACAGCTTTGCAAACAAACTGTGACAATACGTAGTTCAAATTCCATGATCACAATTTTTTCCTTCCTGTAGTTGCGTCCTTTATTGCATATTGCCATAGCACATTTACAGGTCAAAATAATTCTGAATAATTGAAATGCAGTAGGGAAATTAAAAGAGTGATATCAGTAATGACTTTGTCGAAATATTCACCACTTTCATCCAGCCGATATCAAATTTAAAACATGCTCTGAGGTTTTTATATATTAAGCATAATTACGTCCCAGAGATATAGCCTGCATAAGCCTGAATAAGCCACGCATTTATAACTGTAATGTTATAGTTTAAAATATTATATTATTTTTAAGTTAAAGAACGGAAATATTAAATTCACCATAAAAAAGAGATGGAGCAAAATTATGCTAAGTTCTCCTACAATGCCTTCTTTCCCGATCGGTTCTTATTTCAATCTAATTCTCATTAACCGCAGCTCAAGGAATCATTATAGTTTCACGTTACCAGGACCACATTTGCTCACACCTGTGAAAAAGATCATATAGCTCCTTGTCTGGACAAAATGAATTTAAGTGATTTACTTAAAAGTATTTAGAAATCAATGACGTTATTCTCCCGAAATAAAACACTCATACAGAAAATAAAATTCATAGATGTATTCGGAAAAATACGGAGAAAATTACTATCAATAATATACATTAAATATGCTATAATCTATGATAGTTAATGCTTTGAGATGCCTAAACTCACCGCAGGAGAGGAAAATTTCCCACGCAGAAAAACGAGAAAGTAAAATGGATGAGGTTTTGCGAGCATCAAAGGAGGAGATGAAATGTTCAGTGAGTGTAAAAAGACGCAAGATGAATAAATCATACCGTAGAATATGCTGGAAGTGAGAGTATTGTGCGTGTGTGCGTTACACCAGCGGGAATTCCTTCGAAAGAGTATACATAATATTTGGCAGGAGGGAGGAGATGGGTGGGGGGGGAGGGGAGGGGGCGTGAAGAAGGGGTGGGTTAGAGAAAATGCGATTTAAAATTGATAGGAAAAGTAAACTTGGAGGAGAAATGGAATACGTAATTTGGCCAAGATTGGAGGAGGTTGGGGTGCGAGAGGGAAGTGCTGTGTATCCCAGATCGATTTTCCGCGCAAGTTTAAGCAAAACCTCCTTCGTCCTCCCACCACGTAAAGCTGAACCCCTCAGCGTCTCGCCATTTCTAAAAAATATTCAATCATAATTCTTTCACACTTGATTCCCAGCCTGTGAAACGCTATGAAGTTTGATTGCTGACAAAAGTTCTTGTTTTGTATATGCCTAGTTCATATTGTGATGTGAAATATTTATCCAGCTCATATGGTGATGTGAAATTTTCAAATACCCCAAAACTCATATTCCTTCATACTACGTGATTCCACTCTCTGTCCCACGCACACACAATATATGAATTCAATATAGATAATAAAAGAAAAAAATTATTTGGCAATAAATTAAATAAGTTTTTCTTTCCTGTTTCTTCTCCGATAGACATGCATTGCCTCGTACTCGTTATCACTCCTGGTTCCTTAATCGTAGTCTACCTAAGCACTATCTCTCCCATTGCCCACCGCCGTGTTCCACTCTCACATAACCATATCATATTTTCTCCAAGGTACACCCGAAATATTTCCCTCTGCATACTTGTTAATATTATTTTTGACAAAACTGGAACCTTTTCCCTTTTTTTGACAGGTTTTGGACCGAAACGGTCAAAATAGCTGATCCATAGGAAGAAAAATTACCTTTGGCAAATTAGCTCTCACGAGAAGGAATTGATGACAAAGCTTTAAGTAAGAATGTTAAGAATAGATTGGTTAAAACTATGATACTGAGCGTGGTTTTGTACAACACGGAAACATGTTCGTTGAAACATGATGATAAGTATGGATCGGAGACTTTCAAAATGTGGGACCGGAGATGATTAGAAAAAATGGAGATGAAGGGTTGAAAACGAAGGAATAGTGGGGAAGAGGAAAGGTCATTACTGGGAGAAGGTGAAAAGGCAGCATGAAGGGTGGATAAAAATCACTTTTATAGGAAATGGAATGTTGAAGAAAGTGATTGAGGAGAGAACGTTAGGCAAGCAAGAAAGAGAGAGGAAAAGAATTGAATGTTGGACGGAATTCAGATGTAGTATGTGGTCAGGCTGTCTTTTAGGTGAGGCTAATAAATTTAGGGGTGCTAATTTTATGTCCGTTCAAAACTTAAAGTGAAATTGGAAGACACCAAAATAATTCTTTGTTTTCTTAACTACGTTATGAAATCTCTTCTATTAACTTCGAACTTGGTTTTAATGTTAAAGGTTTACTTGCATAAATCTCATTATTATCGCACTCAGGTGGTGTTTGAATTATCATTAGTTCAAACAATATGACTAATTCTTACATATTCTAAACTTAAAACATTCTATCGCAGACAAAATTTACGAACTGAAGATCGGAAAATTAGACAAGAAAATGGCTCCTGTGGACACTTGAATGATGTATTTTTATACTTATCACAGAAATGTCTGTTTTTATATCATTCTTAATCAAACAATTTTTGTCGTACAACTCGTGTGATAAATACTTACAAAACATGAAACGCTCTAACCTGCAACCAATTTAACCAATCGTTGATAATATCATCTCTAACTTTCCTTTCGTGTTTTTTGTACGGGTTGTTTCTAAGCATATAACCAAATATAATACTTCTCCAATTTATTTTAAATGGAGCAGTGGTTTGATATAATCACATTATCCATGGATTTCTAGCCAACCGAATGTAGGATGAACATTGATTTGAGGAAGAGGTTCTGGTGCTGAAAACTGCCCCCACTCTTCAATTTTCAGATCTAAAATATTCAGGTGTAACTTCATGAGGTAATGCAAAAATTAAGATGGTCCAATGTCTCAAAATATTCGTCAATCTTTGCAATAATTTGATAGCCTGTTGGTCTAAAAATGTAATGAATACGTACCTCGTTTACTGTATTTTAGATTCTAGTGCTTCAACAAATTCACTCGCCATCATCCAAATTCTCGGAATAATACATGTTAAAATGTTTTGACCTGAAGACGCAGGCAGAATGGCCAGCGAAACTGTCTTCACCCCGGAACAACTAGCAAGGCTAAAGACCCCGGAAGTGCAGAGGCAATCTTTGAAATTGTTTTTTATTATACAATTTCTCAATCAGAGAACATAATTATTAAATTCCAATGTGTCATGAATATTTTAAACTTAGTTCAACGGAACTAAATATTGCCTAAAAATAATTATAAAATCCTGAATTTTTTGGCATTGTTAAACTTTGTATATAAGCATTCATTCTCCTTGCGAATTTCTATGAATATATCTGAGGCTTCTACTTCTTTGTTGATAAGAAAAATACATCAAGTGTTGTTATTGAAACTTAGAATATAGGCGGTGCATTTTAGGTCAAGCCTGAGACTGCCTTCGGATCACTACGGCTTTCTAAAATTGAATCGAGAAACGAATATCTGAGTCATGAATTTGAAGTGATTTCCAGGAAAAAAGGCTAAAGTCGTGCATACTGACTGAGAAAATTTACGCAAACACTTACAGGCACATGTATTCATCGCATTTGCTTGCGATTGCCTTTGGCTTGATGGAGGAATGCCGTCAGGAGTGACTGTTTATACAATGGACAAGGAAGTATTGGAAAACAGTCACTACTCGCCCGCAAATTGCTGGAAGTGGTCCATCAATTCTAAAATAATCGGATGCCATTTTGGCTCAAGGAGCGGGCTGCGATGTTTATATATAAATATAAATATATATATATATATATATATATATATATATATATATATATATATATATATATATATATATTCCCAGTGTAGCTACATTTAGCTACTATTTCTTCATCCTTATTCAATCACTCCCGAGAAAGCGAGTGATGGATTTAAAAAGACAAACAATAAGGTAGGAAAAATGGAAAAGAGTCCCCTTTCTGCACAATAAAAGAACCGGTGGAGGGAAAAAACGGGCACAAAAAATAAATAAATAACAAAAGAAGAGGCGGTGGAGGAGAAAACACTGGGGGCGCAGGGCAAATACGGAGAAATCGGTATTGAACGCTATGGATGGCGAGATAAAAAGGGAGGCTCGTGGAAAGTAAAGAGTATGGAGTGTTGGAACGATTGCGGAATGGATTTCAAGTAATGGGAAAATGGTGTTCTCCGAAAGGGTGAGTATGGGAGGATGTGCCCCTGTGTGTATGTGTGAGGGTGGGTGGGCTGGTGTGTGGGAGGGATAGGGGAAAAACAGGGAGGTGGGGAAACTGAGAGAAGGAAGGGGTTGGCGGGAAGTAGGGAAAGAGAGATAGCGGGTGCAAAAAGAGGCGGGCTCTCCATGGAGGTGCAAAGTACCCTTTAAAGTGTAGAGGGTGAGTGTTTTCACATGTGCCTCCCGTCGTGTGGCGATCAGCGCTACCAACCGCTGACACAGATTTTTTCCACTGCAAGGAAAGGAGTAAAATTTGCAGGAAATCGTTTTTCTTCACCATTTTGTGTTTACTTTTGGTCCCCTGTAGCATTTGGATCAAAAGTAGAGGCCTGGAAGTGGGCCGTGTTTGCCTCGACAGACAGGGTAGCAATCAGATACAAACATAAAAGTTTTCAACCATTAAAATCTGTTGAGCAATATTTAGTATTGTATATATTTACCAGTGTAAGGAATTTTGAACTAAAATTGGCCAACGAAAAAATGTAAATATGTTTTTTATTCAAATGGTATATTACGAGTATTACCATACTTCGTCATACATTGACGCTGAATTCCAATGCAATAGAAAACTGGTTAAATGGCTCATCTAGATCAAGACTGCTCACTATAGTGAGCCATATAGTATCATATATCATTATATTTCCAAATAAAAAACTATATGTATATACACATACACATACCATATATATAATCCAATTATAAACATACCATTTATAAATAAATAAATATATACGTATGTTATATAGAGTAAGAATTGCATCTACTAGCTCTGAAAGAGTATGAAACCCTGAAAATCACGAAGTTAATTCACATTTTCAAAGCAAAAGGAATGATTTACGAAGGTACCTAAGTGCTGAAATCAATTTCTGAAACATTTAATGGCAGATAAGATTTTTTCTGTCAATTTTATGTCATCGGGAACACATGTTAGCTTAAGGGTTCAATTAACGTGATCATCTCATCAAAAAATAATTGAATAATTATGGTAAAACTTTCAAAAAGTGAGTGAAAAAGAAGTAAACAGAAAATTAAAAACATTCGTGCATCGTAAAGTTTGGGTTGACTCAATGAGCATCCAAAAGTATCGATTAATCTATAATGGATGAAGTAATGAAAAGAAAAAACAAAGCAATGTCTGGAATGAATTACGAGAAGCAGTAAAATGAAAGATGTATTTAAAAGGATTAGCAGAGGTTTTTGCAGATAACGGGTAGCTAGAAATTAACGAATAATTGGTACTTAAATATGTGTAGTTGGTAATGAAAAGGCAAGAAAGGATATCGGGTAGCTAAAATCAACTCAAGGATTCCTAGATTCAAGGATTTGAGAACGGAATCGTACTAAAAACGATTTTGTTTTTACAATTTCTAGAGGCATTCCACGTTCATTTAGGGAAGAGTCACTAAAAAGCAGCTATTCACTGTATGCACAATAAAATAGAATGAAAAATTTTCGTTGTCATGGTACCACTAATATATGCTAATTCAATGGATTGTACCACATCAACTAATGCAGCAAAATGAAAGACTTATTCCCAAATTGTGCAATGTATAAGGACGAAGAATATGTCATGCAAGAGAGCATGCACGTATTTCATTTAACGCCATCAGATCTCTACATATTTTAAGCCATCTAAAATGTTTACCTACTCCACGGGGCTGCATTTTGTATTCGTTTTTATGGACTGTCCTCAAATTTACGGAGGGTTGGCAGCGCTGGAGCCAATGCGTACCCGCGTGTGGCCCTGGGAATAACGGATTCACAAAGAAGAAGGGAGGGAGAGAGAGGGAGGGTGGAGGAAGGGATTGTCGACAGAGAGGAAGGGAACAGGGGGATGGATGGAGGAACTTGGAAGGAACTCCTACACTCTCTCTCCCCACGTCTCTCTTTATGCGTACTTTCTCAGGCCATTCTCCCTCCATTCGATTTATATGCGAGCGTGTATATGTGTTTGTCGGGCCTTTTAGTCGGATCCAAAGTTTTCTGGAGCTGCGGCGGCGGGTGGGAAGTGGATAGTTGCGTCGACACGCGCAAATCCTCCAAGAGTAAAAGTGGAGCGGGTGAGTATGTAGTGAAAAGAGGGAGCGGGTTGGGTGGAGGAGGATGAGGCAAGGGTGAGTATTGAGGGAAAAGGGCGAGAGATCTGAGGGGAAAAAAAGGAATTGATTGTTTACCCGGCAGCGCTATTTTTACCAGGTCGGTGGAATTGCTTCGGCGAAAAGTGCGCAATACAAAACCATACTCCAGGCCGCTGAGAGAATTAGATGGATAGTTGGATGTAAAAGAGAATCCCCTGCTTTTTATTGAAACTTTAACAAACTATGGCTCTTAGCCAACGAGGCTTACGTTGAAGGCCCTCGTGAGCAGGGTTATCTGAGTAAAAGCATTTTTAAAACGTCTCCGAGGTTTTGGCATCATTATTTAACGCTCCCATTTATTCCCCTTTATTTTTCATTATGCTTGTAAAAATAAACCACTTTTAAAAAATTGAAAATTTTAATCAGAATATTAGAATCTTGTTACCATCTGATAGACAACAAATAATTCGAAAAATTAATTTCATTTAGTGCTGATTCCGACATTGAAAAACAGCCGTTATCCATTGTTACTTTGTTTAGGTATGAATTCATTAATTTTTCTACTTGACTCTTAAATTTAGGATAAAGTTTATCAATAAACTCACCGTGTTATGATTAAAACTATTGAACTTACTTGACTCTTCTCAACGAGCCGCTTATTTGTGCCAAAACGCTGGGGATAAAGAATTCATCGAATATATAGGTAGGTCTCTTTTGATAGGGTATTCACAAAGTAAGGTTTCAAAATAATATTTCCGAAAATGTCCCCCCACAACTATAAGAAATTATTGAAAATGATGGCAAGGTGCAGAATTATTCACAGGCATAAGCATACAAAGTAAGTGCGTTAGCATACAAAAAGAAAACTAATTCTGTTCGCTCACTACCTGAGCCGACTAGTGCAAATTCGAAAAGGGCTTATTAGAAATAGCGCCCGTGGATACATAACCCTGTTACAAATAGAGAGGTAATATCCGGGTTATAAGCTAGGATTGGCCTGCGAAATCAGGACGCAAATGAAGAGATAGGGGGAGTCTGTAACACGAAACGAGTTATAGCTATAGCAGTACGCTAGCAAGACGAAGGGAAGGTGGGGAAGAGGAGTAAAAGATTGACCCGAGCGAAGCGTTGCGCGAGGGAGCCTCCAGTGGCAAATAACAAGACGGGTCTTGCAGGTTCGAAGGGTGGGGGGTGAGAAAGAGCCCCAGCTATTCCATTCCTGGCGCACCCGAAAACGCTTGGCGCCGCTCTTACGAGAAAACACGACAGTAAGAGTGGATTAGGAAGTGTGCAAAGAGCACCAGGACTACGTGAAACACGGCCACGCCCTCATTTTGTAGCGGGTATTTAGTGACTCCGCTCTGAGGGAGTTTGTCCCCCGCGAGAGTGGGTCCCTTAAAACAGTGCTCCTTAACAGGATGGATTAGTCACCCAATGGTAGTGTGCGAATTGGTAAGGGGTGAAATAATATGTAAGGTACATTATGCTAAAACGGCAAGAATGGTTAGACGAGTCTTTGGATGTAAAGCAATTTTTTTTGATTGGGCTAAATTTTACGTTTTTAGTTAATCCGCATGGCCAAGATATTTTTTCTTGCATTTTAATTTAATTAAATAAAACACGACGAGCTTAATTTGTCTTTTTCCAAGAAAATACATTTTTATCGCATTGTCTTCACTAAGATTCTGGATAAAATTTGACAAGCGTATCCTTACATAAAAATATAAAATAAATTATATTTATCCTATACATTTCTTATTACTGTTTTCTATTTAGTTCCGACTCACTTTAGATAAATTTTATATTAAATATCAAATCGAAATTTATTACAGTACACCGGTAGCATTTGTTTCTCTGCGTATATTTTTTTCTGAAAGAGGAAATCCATTTTCCAAAAGAAATAAACTGATTTAGTGGGAAATTTAATAAAAATTGATGAATATAACTTAACCAATGACCGTGTTGGAATAAATACAGAAACTTATAGGATTATTGACCACGGTTAAATAAATTTAACAATTAAATTTTATTAAATTAAATTCATTGTATAATGAAATTAATGATAATGAATTCATACTGGTTTTCTTTTATAGCTAAAAGAACGGGTGGGTTAAGTGAAATATATTTTAACTACAAACTGAGCAGCACAAATATTTTAAAAAATCATGCAAATAATGATGAAAGTCTAGAAATTATAAAGTGGAATCATATTTCATGGTTTTATCAAGATTCTTTCACTGTCCTTTCACTTTACTGTACTTTCACTTTAAAATAGTTAAATTTTCAAGCAACGAATATTACTTAAAATATTCACATCATCTAATTGTGAATTAAAAATGTACAAATTTACATTATAACTTGGCCCTTTAAATCAATAGTCGTCTATGATTTTGTATTGTGAAATAATAACTGTCAAACCTTTCATGTAATTTATAAAATATATTAAGATAGTTGTTGTTACAAATACATATCATAAGCATTTAATTAGTAATAATTCTTCCTTCCAGAAATCTATTTTGCAATTGTAAAAGTCATAGACGTGAAAAAAACTAGCGGAATCTCCCTGAGCTGGCGTTCATATTCTATTCAGTTTCCTTTGCTACAAATGCATTTATTAAAATAACATTAAGTTGTTTGGTTGAATGCACATCACACCAACTCCGCGCGGATTTAGGGTTTTAAATATTTTCGCAAATAGGATTAAAATAAACAGCCTAACTTAGGTTAGGTCAGATTTGGATATACTCTTCTGGAAAAGTTTTAATTGGAAAAAATCGATTTTAAGGCGAAAAAATTTCACACACTTTTAGCAGCGCATATTTTACTCATTATTAGAATTTCAAATTACACCCTTCAATCAGGAACGGTGTTTGTAAATTGCTAGTTCTAAACAGCTGATGTACAATCCGAGAGTCTCCGATTATTTCTTTCAAAGTTAACTTCGTAGTGAGCAATTTTTTTGGTAAACTGCTAATGCAAAATACTAAGGTCTTGAATTATTTCTTTTAAAGTTAAATTTTCAGGTGCATCAGTTTGTTTTTTAAAAAGCAGTGATTATTTCACCTAGCAAAATCCAATTGCATTTATTCATAGATTATGCAAAATTGGGTGCCCATTGACGACGCCGTGATGAAGAAACTGCTCGCGTACATACAAAATGCCTACAATGCGAATTAAACCCAGTTACAGTAGAACGAGGAAATTGGTCCAGCGAAGCAGGGCATAGTCAACTATTAATATATAAAATCGAAGGCCTAGAATTATTCCTATAAGCGTGCGGTTTTTAAGTGCTTCAATTCGTTCACAATCATAAAATTACTTTTGTAAACGTAAGAATACCCCATTGAATTTTGATAATTTTATGAACCAATTTCTTCAATTAATCTTAAATGAGGAAACTATATAGTTGATGAATGTTTTAAATATCTCATTTAATGCTATTGGTTTTTTTCAATATTATAAGTAATTTATTTGAATTTCAATTAAAAATGAATTCACGCATCCGTCTCTCCTAGTACTTTATGCTGCCTCTGCAAACTTCCACCCAGGGTGAGGGGTTGCGAGTGAGCTAACTGCCTCTTTTCTTGTGAATTACTAACTAATAACAAAAAAATTCTAATAATTGAAATGGTTTTGTAAATGGCTAACTACTGCCTGCTGTATCTACAATAAGATATTGCATGCCTTTGAGTATTTTAACTTCATCTGCTAATCACTCATTATGGACCCGATAAGACGAACCGCGAGAAATATCATTTATAAAAAATATCACCCTTGATGATATGTCATGATACATAGTTGTAGAAAACTATGTATACATATTTCATCTCGATATAATTCGATAACTAAAATATTGAAATTTTAAAATGGTGATCTATCTTCATCTTTGACGCGTTTTCAATCCCAGAGTCAACATACGATATTGAATAATTCTCAGCCATGCTCTTATGCACCCACTTGACCAGAAAAGAGCTGGCAAAGGAAGCGCCTTTCTCAGAAGAGCCCCGTGGCTATTGGCGGCGCCTGTCCGGCACGGAAAGAATTGGAGGAAGTTGTCCAGACTACCGAGGAAGAAGAGAACCCTTTGCGTTGGCGGTCACGTCTTCCTTTGAGCACCGCACGGGGTCACGCACTCACGTGGCGGAGGGAGGGAGAAGTATTGGAGGGACAGGTTTCGTATGCAGACGATAGATCAAGGAGGAGGTGGTCGAGGGGTATGAGAGTGAGATAAAGAGGAGAGAAGGCATCAGGAGGTCTTTGAAAAATTGATAACGAGGAGAAGGCTCAGGGAATGAATGAATGGGTTAGGTGAAGGAAAGGAGCTGATAAATCAGGTGAAAAGGGCTCAGGGTTCGGTGGTGGAGGGTTGATTTCTTGAAGGGTGGGAGGAGGTGAGATTGTAAAGAGGTGGCGAGGAAGGAAAAATTCAAGAGATTAAAGGGATAAGGGGAATAAAGGGGTAGGGGATAAATGTGAAGGGGGTAGGGGATTGATGGATGAATATGTGATGAATGGGGGAGAGAGGGAATAGATTGGTGGTTGGAAGGTCGGGTTCTGAGGAGCGGAGGGCCAGGATCCTGGTTAGGTGGAGATTGAAGGAAGGCGTTCGGAGGGGAATGAGATTAAGGATTTCTATGGTAGGAGCTGGGAGGGGAAGCAGGGAGCTGGGGCATGGCAAAAATGAGTGAGTGGATGAGGGGTTAATAAACAAGATGAGCCGATACGGCTCAAGTGCCAGTTTTTTATTTCCTCGTTAGGTAAGGTTGCATCGGAATCCGATACGAAACTGATGCTTGGAATTTGTGCAGCCATAGCGCGGTCTTATTTAGAGTGATCCGTTATAGTTTTGCAAATTTTAATAACTCAGTCCTTCACAATTTATGTTGTTTACTTTTACTTTATTTGGGTTTCTGGGGTCAGCTCTGAATTTCCATCCAGCTAGATATTTTGTTGACGTTTAATTTCAGTTACCAAAAATAAACTAAGCTTGTGTGGCTACTTATAATCGATTTTCAGTCACTCAATAAAATTAACCTAAAAACTTGTATCCACCGTTTTGTTTTACATGTACTCATTTAAATGCCACAAAGCGTGTAATTCTCTCCTCGCGTAAATGCTTGTGCGATTGTATCCGATAATTTTAATTCAATTAGTTTTAAAGTAATTTTAAAGAGTCAGTATTGACCTTTAAGCCATTTCACAGTAGGTACAATTAAAAAAAATATTCCAGAGCTTCGAACTAAAATAAATGATTATTTACATCGACATATTCGCGTTGTTTGAAATTAGTAATGTGAGGGTATCCGTTTATAATTAATGCAAATAATTAAAACACCCAACGAATTTGTATTCAAAAGTAATGCATTACTTTTGAATACAAATTTTTATTACATATCTATTACGTTAAGAATTATTCTATTCAATAATTATGTTACTGATGTTACTTAATGAAAAGAAGCCCGTTTTTTTTGAGCGACCCACTAAATTTTGAGTCTTGAATCTCCGGTATTGTTTGCTACTTTGATACCAAAAATATTTTACGCATCTAATATAAAAATAAATTGATTAAAATAGAAAAGTTATGTAATTGGTGAAAATATTTTAAAAAAAGGAAAATTTTTTATTCCAAGTTTAGCTGAGTAAATCGTAGTGGATCACAATTTAAAGATCAATATGTCTCATCAAAATGCTGTATAAATTATTAAATCCAGGGAAAGCACGGGCAGCGAAGAGAAAACGCAGTCGTTGTTTTCTTAATGCAATTAAATCGGAGTTTAGGAGATCAAAAGGGAAGGGGTGCAAGTATGATGACCTAGCATTCATGTGAAGTAATTAAGTTGGGACGTAAATGTATCGTCATTAAGACCAAATTTAAAAGCAATAGATGACAATTGAAGGGAGTGCCAATGGTGAGGAAATTTATGTAAGTACGGAGATTATGTTACAGCCAGTTGAAAAAGGACATTGCAAAAGAAATCAATATAAAACTATGTTAAATACCTAGTTTTGCAAAATCAACAATGCAAGAGCAAAACAAGTAGGAAGTACATAAGCATAAGCTTTATTTTTGTTCTGTATTAAAGAATTTATCTTCAAGGGCTTCTGGTGCCCATTATTTTATATTGAGTAATACTGCCAAGATTCAAGCGGTAGTACTGGATTAGAGAGAGAATTTAAAAAAATGATCAAATATTTAAATTTTGAGAAACGTTTTTGCGCCGATTTGCTTTTTTAGGCTTAATAAATTATATTATTATTTCCATCCCCATACTTTGCCCTCCTGCGTGTAATATTATAAAGGATATAATTGCACAAAATTGGGTAAGAAGAAAGTCCAATGAATGCAAAATTCATTTAACCACTTAAAAGTTGTAACACTTTTACACTGTTTTAACATGCAATAACTAAGCTTAAATTTTGTATCCAACACAAGTCTATCTTTAGCGGAAAATTTATTTAAATTGTGGAATTAATTTTCCCGAAAAACACCAGTCGAATACAAAAAGACAGATATTTGGGACCCACCAGCATTTATTAAAATAGAGAGTTACTTTTTCCGTATGAAATTCCAACGGTGGCTACGCAGATTATATGAGATTGGATCTATATCGGAAAGTGAATGGTTCACTGTATTAGGATATGAAGTGATCGTTCCCGTACTTCTCTCCAGTGCGGATGGTTGCTCGAGCACTCTCGGAGGAAGTAAGGAGGCATAAGCCTTCCGTCCCTTTCTAACGTTTTCCGCCGAGAGATTAAACACGCTCAAAGAGACAGAGCCCTTCGTTAGCGAGGTGGGGTAGTTGCCTTTGAGTGAGGCGAGGGAAATGGAAACCCCTTTGCCCATCGACGCATTTTAAGCCACACCGGAAAGGTATACGCTCAGGTCTCACGTGTGGGCCCGTGTTTTATTTTACGCATATCGAGAGTGAACGACCCACGGCAGGAAGAAAAGAGAAGTTCCGGGGAATGTGCGTAGATGGTTGGAGAGTGAAATGGTAATGGGAAACGAAGGAATAAATAAGAGTGAGGGAAATAGAAAGAGTGCCTAGGTGCAGCAAAGGTGAGTCATAATGCACGAAACTGGAGAAAGTGAAATACTCTTGAATATGTGCCGTATATCTTCATTGGTACACAGTTATACTTACTGGTTATTCCAATATTCATTTGAAAAAAGTAGTTGTAAAAGTTGGATTGTATTATCTCTCTCCTCACGAGAGAGTTTTATTCGATGCCGGAGTGAAGAAGTTTGGCATGAAGGGGTGAGTTATGGGAGAAAAGGGTAGGGAGGTACCCTTCATCAGTCTTAAAGCTTGTGGATTTTATGGAAATGGGTTCCCTAAAAGTGTGTACAATGCACACATTATAACACAAAGGCCGTTGCTTAAGCTCAAATAATAAATACGAATAGATTTGTCAGGAATGTTTAAAAATAAACCATAAACACAGTTATCAACCCGAAGGTCGGTTTGGTAGGTAATGGTAGAGTTCACCGAGTACTAAGCCCTAATTATGGCGTGTGAAACTCACACATCAAGGTAGGGGGGCCAGTTCCTTTCCCTGTGCCGGTTATGGTTTCCCACGAAAATCTGGTACCCGAAAAATCACATAGCTTGGGTGGATCTGCAGGTGCCCAGAGTGCATCGCCCGGGAATCGAACCCGGGACTCTCCGGTCAGTAGTCCAACGCTCTACCTCTATGGACTACGGAATGATACTGGTAGTACTTTTAACCATCCACCTACAATTCCCTTTCTTGACACATTGAGATTCGCTGAATGTGATTGTTCAATTCGTTTTTTCCCGAGACTTTCAATGTAGTATCATTGCAAATTTTCATTATTATATATTAACTTTTATTTAATTTTGACGCTCGAATCATGCTAAATCCATACTAGCCGGGTATTTAATTAAATTATGTCATTACATACGGTCACTTTATTTGATAGTGCTGAAACGAATGCCCTGAATTCAGGTGATTCTTTTTCTTATAGACTATAAGGGCCCTGCTGCAGTTACTCTAAAAAAATAATTAAAAAACCTTTTGTGGTCTACAATCAATGATTGAATTTATTCTCTTATAGAGCAAACAACCAACATTTTGATCTCGAAAGTATGTTCAAGATTTTTTATCATGGGAACAATTTGCAAAATCCAAGCAGGTAAACTGTTCAGATAGTTGAAATGTCCTCCGATGAAACATTGTACCACGAGAAGCTGAGGCGCGAATCTATTACTACCATTCAACATTTTACTCGCCGTACCGATATCACATTAACCTTTATAGAACTAGTTTACAGCTCCCTTGGTCCACAATGACATCACTTAGCTCCAACAGATTGAAATAAATTATGTTTATACTCACTTTTGGGAATAGATGATCACGTAACTTTGCTTGAATTAAGTATTTTTTAAGGTAATGTATTAACATTTCTGTTCTTAGATATAAAATATGTATGGTTAAATGAGAGAATCCAAAGAAAATATTTTAAATTTAGTGTGAATATACATAATTATCTTATGCTTAAAAATAAAGTTCTTAATATCAACTACTTGGGTAAATAATGTTACTTATCGTCAATATTAAATTTGGCCCACTAGAATATACTATGTAAAAATTTTTATAGTACGATTTTCGTAAAAAACTCAGACACTCCTTAGAAATGAGTAGGTCACAACTCTAAATTACAATGGTCTTTCGAATGATAATGCGGTCAGCCTTTTTCAGCATTTTGACGACCATGTCGGTTATAGCCGATGTCGTTGTATCCAGATTTTTCCTTTAAACTTCCAATAATATTAGGAAAATGAGAAATGTATCTTTGGTTTCTAGAGACATACCCAGGATACTTTTAGTATCCCCAACCACTGTGGGATCATAATATTTGTCTGAAATACGCGCCTAGATAAACTTTAACTCGGGATATGATATAAAATCGAAGCGGCGAGATATTCAATTCGACATTTTACATTTCCCTCGGAAATTGCCTAATATTTGTGCCCAACCCATGCTCTTAACCACAAATTTTGACGAACCAAAGTGAAATATTGGCTAAATATTTAACACATTTACAGGTACCTCACACACCTCATACCATGTAAACCTCTGAACAAAAATGTACACACTTTTTCCTTGCATACTTTATTACCATGTAGAATCATTTTCTCAATCCTTAACTTCACCGAAGCCCTTGAATTGTTCTCATTAGATTCTCACCATTTCCCTTAACAGCCTAGCTTCCATCCCTTCCGTCCCTCATCAAGGAAAAGGGTCGAGTGAGGAGACCTGGTCTAACGGACACGAAGTACCAACGGCAAACGGGCTGAGCCGCTTACTCGGGCGGCTGAAAAAGAAAATGCGGTGATTATCACAATGATTTAAAACTCCAAAGCCACCTACATCCCCGCCAGAGTTTTTCTTATAGTATCCCTCAAATTCGATGACAGCTTCACAGAAATCTACAGCTACATTTTCTAAATACCCCACAAGCCGCCACAAGGGCGTGTGGCGGGGGGTGTATGGGCACTAACCGTAATTAAGAATAAAACTGCATACAAAAGCCACAAATTTATACAATTTACAAACAAAACATGATACAAACTCATGCAAAAATATTTACAGCCCACACACATGCAAGCACAAAAACTACCAACTAACATACACATGTACCAACAAATATACCTGTTGTCTTTGCGACGTTTAATTTTGTTCAAATTGGTAAATGTAATGTTTTTAATATCTCTAGAATAACTTCGGTGTCTTACTATTATGATTCCTGATTGCTCGGAGAAAGAATGAGTATTTGTATCTATCTGTATTGCAATCTATCTGCCTTATTTTATCTTGGTGGTCTGATCTACCTAAGTAGTGTGGGGCCATAATAATTTCCTTAGTGTCATCGTTAAACTCGTTTATTCTGAGCATTCATAAAAGTCTTAAGTCTCGCTTGTTCTCTTCGTATCGTAAGTAGCTCACAGGCTAAATCCCCTAAGAGACCTGTCACACGTGTTCTTATCATAACAACTTTTAACGAATCTGGCAGAATTCATCAGGACTTTATTCAAATGTTTTTGCAAAAATTTCAACCAAGGATCCCAAATACTTGCGGCTATTCCAAATGAGGTCTAACTAGAGTAACATAATACCTCTCTTTAACTTTCTCAATACATTTCTCCACCACCCGTGAAAAAAATGAGTCAGTTGGAAAAATTTGAGGCTCATTCTTTATTTGTCTTGGCAGATGGGTAATTATATTCCATGAAAGACTACTTTCCGAATTTACGATAAAAGGACGGTGGGAGGAGAGAACTGTTCATGGTGTAAACGTAGGAGGGAGAAACAAAAGGGTACAAAACTCGCAATCGTACATTCCCTACGTATGTAGACAGCAGCTGCAAAATGGATTTTTAATCAGCATATATCCTCTTGGATTGGCTTTGAATCGGTAAAATACAATCAAATTCAGACATGTAGTTCTTTCTTAATATTTTCTCAGTGGTAAAAATATTGATGGGTTAATTGAAATTCTTGAAACTTCATGGCACAAAAATCATCGTTGTTCATAGAATTTCAATGGAACCCTTCATTTAACTGAGGCTGTAACTATACTGAACATTCTTCAGCCCTCCAACCTTTAGTTGTTTTCGTAATGCTGTCAGTCGAGTGTAATTTATCGACCTTTGGTTAAGAGTTTACTCTTTCATTACCAGAGAGGAATTTCTATGCCTTATCCTTAAAATTTATATGGTATGGATTCCCAATTCCGAAGGTCAATGAGAGGATGAAGAAGGTCGACGAAATGTTACAACCCAGGAATACTCTAGCGTAATACCATTCAAATTTTGTCGGATGAGCTTTGAAATGAATATTTACCCAAGATTGTTGAATATCCAGGATCTATTCCTTTTTTTCTCTCACCTATACGTGAACATTACATTGCGCCTAAACATACATTCACACATCTTTAACATTCGGAATTCAAGAAAGGTGAAAAATATATTCCATGGAGGATTTTCTCGTGCTTATCTTCTACTTAAGAAAACATTATTGCCTCAAGAAGAATTTTGATATTGCATTTAATTAAAGTCAGACAGAGTTTGGTACTCAGCTTACCTAAATCCACGTTTCAATTAGAGGGAAAATCTTTCAAATCAAATGCAGCTATTTCAGACTTCAGTTCGCTATCTCGTAATATACGATTTAGTTAACATCATAAGTGAAAGAGAACTCATAATTTTGATTCATTTTCCTCAAGAACGTTTATGCCTCAAACCTAATGCCAAAAACTTAATTTAACTTTAGCAACAGTGTAAACTGAATCATGCTCTTTGAAGTTAAGTTTTTGTCTCAAAGGTGGCTTTTATTTCATCCTTCTTTTCTCTCTCTTCTCTCTCCATTACATTTGTATCGACAGTGAACCGAATAACGTGCAGGATCCAGATGACTATTAAGCGTTTTTGGAAATCCATTTCTTAGAAAATGAGAGGATAACTATTATTTGAGTATTAAAAATAGTTCATAGGAATAAAGAAGTAAGTTAAAGGCTGAGGAAGAGAAGGGGCTGAAGAGAGAAAGAAAATGGAAGAGGAAAGAATAATCAAAGACAGGCTGGAATAAAGGAAGGTAGGGTAATATTAAAATACTGTGATGAATTGCTTCTTGTTTGCAATGCAAAGATTTTTTTCATTTATCCATTTTCACTCCATTTTACCATGCACCTTGCCATACCTTTCCATTTTTTTCATAGCAGTTATAGTTTGAATATATATGAATATCTATGGAATAAAACATTTAGATTTAATTTCTAATGAGAGAATTCAATTAAAAAACGCTTCGTGTAAATGGTCGTAATAGTTTTAAGGATGCCATCAGCTTCTAAAAACAGAGTTCATCTCCTGATTTCAGCGTAAGTATTAGGTTACCTTGAAACTTGGGTTTAACAAAACACTTTATGGCAGAACATCCGCATGCACATCATGAGTATGAGTTGATTTCTGACTAAAAAGAGAGGATAACTATTAGTGTGTCGAAATGGGTTAAAAAAACTTAGCCATCAGGAGAGACAGTTTGGGCGGTTGAGCCAAAATATTTAAGAAAATATTATGCAGCATCGCCCTCCATATTACATTGGCCTAATCAGGATATATATTGGGGAGGGAATGTAGCACGCCTATTCCCATGCCAGAGGGTGCCATAGGATAGAAATATTGCTTTATAAGTACCGTGGAGGACGTCGCGTTATTGGCAATCCTTATCATGCATAGAAAGATCACCTTTGCGACCTCAGATGGGATCTGTTGGGTGGAAAAAAGTAGGTATGCTCAATTCAAATTTGCATGCAGGATTACCAACCACCCCCAAAGGGTTAGCTGGCCTGTGACCCTCAGACCATTAATAAACCCAAGAGAAAATTAAACGGGTCAAATCGGTCGAGATTGGAAAGGCAGTGGACAGTGGTTTTGGTCGCCTCCCGTGAGCACTGCGTGGTGGTTGCAAATGAGCCAGCAGCCAGGTCCCCACACTTCCACGCTGGTGGCGGTGATTTCACACCGGATGCCGCTGACGGACATAATTACGCGTGCCTCGGAGAGGAATGAATGCCTTTTGTATCCCGCGACCATGTCCCCTTCCCTCTCTCCTGTCCAACCCCTCCCCTTCCCCCAACCTTAGAAACAATGGACAGCGCTGTGGAACCTGGACAAAGCCTTTAAATGCTGCCGCAAGTTGGCGTGCTCTCAGTGTTTCGGGCTCCGTGCGTTACGTGTCGACGTCATCCGGCGTGGGAAGCACCTAATCCGGCGGTGGGCTTTACGGTAAAAAAGGAGCTTCTTTGGATGAAAATGAAATAGGGTGGAGGATGGGGACATAAAATAGCAGGAGGAAGAAATAAGGAGACTAGCGAGAAACGGGAGGGAAATAAGGAGAAAGGGACCTCAGGGAGGGTCTGGGACAGGATAGGTGGAGGAATTGTGAAAGGGAAAACAAAAACGATAAGAACTGCGACGCTGCGTAAGGATTTCTGGCGATCCGTGCGGAAGATGAATGGCAGGGAGACTGGGGCAGGTTAAGGGGTGAGGGGAGCCGGGAGCGTGGATTTGAGAGGGGAGGCGGGGATATCCGGTGCAAAAAAAGGAGCCGTGCGGATGGGAAGGAATTATTTTCTTCAAATGGAGGTTTTTACGTTAAGCTTGTTTTCACCTGCATTTGCTTCTGGATTTTTTTTCTTCAAAATGGTAGGTCAGGTGTCAGCAAATATATTTATTTTTACTATGGGACAGGCTGTCAACTTCTGAAGATTTGGTGAATTTCTTTCCGCCGTCATTTGATTTCCCTAACTATGCAAACGTCGCTTCGCACGTACTCCGAGAGATTATCATTCATCACACGAAAAGTAGGTTTCACCCAAAAACCTTAGGTCTCAGGCAGTAGGCAATTTATATGCAGACAGAGAGAACGTGCATCAAACGAAAGTGGTGCCTGTTACGTAAAATAAGTGAATGGAGGTAACGGAGAAAATATTATTAATTTATAGAGTACCATACGCTAGGAAAGCAGGAAAAATGGAGTTCGAATAACATTGAAAAATATACCAATTTTATTTCAATTAATAACATCTCTGAGATTGTATTTCAAGCATTTTTAACTATAATTAACGAAAGGAATTGGGTCATTAATTTAACAATAGTTCTTGAAAATACAAATTAAAAGTTCGAAATTGCTTTTAATATCTTATCAGCAACGTTCTTTTAATTATTAATCTCTCAATCTATTCTAATGGCATTTTGGCTTAACTAATTCATTTATCTTTCAAAGGCTTCTTCCTCGTTGCTAAAACTCATCCCTATGCTTCAATTATTCAGTGGATTCAAATTCTTCCCTATCTTCCTAGCAATGAACCAATTATCCCATTTTTGTTTTCTAATTACATGATAATTTTGCATTATACACTCACTTCGGTAAGCTTTCATGTTTATTTATTCTTCTTCTTTTTCTAGTTTTACCCGTTCAAGGTGCATATTTAAACTTGTTGGCTGACATGATGGCTCTTACCATCATTTTCCCAAAATCTCTTCCTAAATTTTGCTTGCAGTTTTTTGCGTCCTTCCGGCCATTTCCAATCAGGTGTCTCTTCAGATGTTTAGGTAAATATATACAGTTACTAGTGTAACCTAAGTTTGTAAAAGTCTCATAGTTTCCTCTGAAGTGTTTCATTCCTATAGGTCCATCCAGTTTTTTCTAGGCTGTGTAAACTTTGAACTTCTTAACTCTTGTCTCGAATAGCATATTAGTGATTACCGAGAACAATGACCAATAAAATCTTTATTTACGCTAGTTAAAATGTGGGTGCTCTAGTTCTATTTCAGTGTGCAAATGGATGATCAGCTGCCCAAATTCATCGGAAGGTGTGCATAGTTTATAGAAATTCTGTAATGAGTGTAGGAACCGTTGTTAAGGTGTGGAGACTTCAAAAACGGTAGCAACAATTTGCAAGATGAAGAGGAATGGGATAAGGTGGACCTAGGATAGAAATCGTTTAAATAGTTCACAAAGTAGATCAAGAACTGCAATTCGATCGACGATTAACGATTAGCACTTTGGTTAATAAATTTTCTCCTGCTCGACGAACCACTTTTTCCACAATTTTTACGGACTAGCTCGGATATAACAAATTATGGGCAAGGTGAGTAGCGAAAATGCCTAACAACAAACACAAAGAACAAAGAATGTGAGGTAGACGAGCGTTTTGATCCCTTTCAACAATCCCGACGTTGCAACTAGCATCCATTTCCTTTTCTTACACTTGGAATAGTGGCTTGGTGGTCTTGGGTTTGAAGACGGTGAGTAACTCATAGAAGCTGTCAACTGGTTCAATTCTTTGGTGGCAAACTTCTACGAGGGATCCGTATGCTGAGGGATCAAAGAAGCTGGTGCAGCGTTACGAAAAGTGAACTGCGAAAAGTGATGTAGGTTTGCAAAAAACTAAAATTTAAAAAAATTGTAATTAATATATTTTTATAATGAAATAAATATAACGTAAAAAATAACCCTCGAGTTATCTATTTTAATGTAAATTAAACCATATTTGATTTACACATTTTTCGGGCTGCGTCCGCGTATGTCGTTTAAATGCGCAACAGTTTCGCCAGCTATCCTGCTGGCGTCCTCAGGTCAAGGATGAAAAGAAGCTCGCTGTCCCGTCTTATATAGGGAAATACGAACGAACGTAAACCATATTTATTTCATTAAAAAAATGGCAATGGTATTTTCTCGAATTTGATATCATGTACATAGCTAGAGAGCATGCTTTAAATGTTGTCTCCCTTTCCAAGAAATAGTCATCAGATACTTTATTTTGTTTTGAAAATAAATAAAAAGATAAAAAAATACAGGGTGAATTTAGCAATTTTTTATTCGCTTCAAATCGCGTCCATGCATAAAGATATAGTTGGTTAAACTTTGGGAATTCGGATTGAATTTTTTATTGATTCATGTTTTTTTACTCACTACAAAAAGCCACCCACAAATGGAAAATACAGTAAAAATAATGCAGTTTTTCAGTGGCTCTATTTTAAAATTTCTACTTTGGGATTGGATAAGGCCAATAAAGGATATTGTAGGTCCCGTTACTTGATTTGAAAAAAACCGACAGGTGAGATATATATATATGCCTGTACATTCAGGTATATATCAACATGCTGCGTGCCTGGCTACATGGCTAATGGGACTTCGATTGCATTCCTTCCGGGAAATTGCATGTACCTCGGTTGCATTTTAAAAAGATGTAGGTACAAGTACTCCGCAACTTTCTATTTACATTTTTCTCTCATTCTACCCTTAGACGTAATTTTGACGTATACATTCACTTAAAGATTGACTTTATACCTATCGTAATTCTACGGAAATGTTTGGAAATGAAGTGTGCATTTGAAGGGTTGCATAGCGTCTAATACAGTTCACCAGGAGTTTAATTTGTACCTTCTTTTGCAATTTTCTCGATGTGAAAAACAATCTCATAAAAGTCTAATCTCCTTCTATTAATTCACATAGCCAAAACCTATTAGTTTAAAGATATAAATTTTGATATTATTATACTGAATAAACACCTGCAATGAATTGCTTTAATTGGAAAAGCTAATATTAACATGTCAAGACTACATGTCTTACCTATAATAATATTTTCTTACAATATATCCTCTCTTTAATGACATGAAATCCTGTCAATTGTAATTTGAATGGTTTTATTGGTGTAAAGTTAAGGAAATATACGGAAAAAGAGAGCTCGAAGATAGAGAAAAAGAGTTGAAAGATAAAGAAAATAGATAAGAAAGAAAAGAGCAGTTATACCTGTAATAACGATAGAATAGATATTGGAATGTCTCTAACTATTTTCTGCTTACGTTGACGATTTAAGTGGAGTAGAGGCTGAAAGGACTCAAAGTCTAGTGGTGGGGGTTGTGCCCTGATCTGTGTGCTCTAAACTTTGACCTTTGTTTGGATACTTGATACTTTGTGAGAAAGGAATATTGACGGATCGTATCAATATATCCCCTCCATGTACACATTTCCATTTGAAGTATAACCTGTTTTATTAGAATATTTAAGAACCCTAATGCCTAATTAATATGTCCTTAGTTTTATAGTAACTCTCACTCTATTATTTATTTTTAATTCTATGAAGTTAGATTTCATATTTGTTCAAATTTATTTTTCTTATCCCCAAGTTTCACTTGCTATTCACTTTCCAGGTTGATCTAAGACGTCGGTATACGAGTATGCTATCATATCAATAATTTTCAATGTGATGTCTTAATATTATTGATCTAAATTTTAACGATTGTGATGTATCGCGATTATTTGTGCATCTGTTTTTCCTTTCCTATCATTTTGCTTTGATGTTCCCCACGGATTTTTTTTATCAACTTAAGCATGATTTTGCAAGATATTTCATTTTTCTTTTAGATTTTACATAGAAATCATAGAAGGGAAAACCGTATCTTTCATAAAATGGAATATATATATATATATATATGTGTGTGTATGTGTGTGTATATATATATGCATATATATAGCCATAAACCATAAACACAGTAATCAACCCGAAGGTCGGTTTGGTAGGTGACGGTAGAGTTCACCCAGTACTAAGCCCTATACGGCGTGTGAATTCACATATCAGGGTAAGGGGGGCCAGTTCCTTTCCCTGTGCCGGTTAGGGTTTCCCAGGAAGACCTGGTACCAGAAAAATCACATAGCTTGGGTGGAGCTGGTGGTGCCGAATCGAACCCGGGCCCCTCCGGTCAGCAGTCCAACACTCTACCCACTGGACTACCGCGACCTAAAAATATATATATATATATATATATATATATATATATATATATATATATATATACCTATTGCGCTAGGCAAAGAGGCTTTCACAAGGAGGAGGGAGTTGATGGGAGGGACGTTGAGTAAGGATATTAAGAAAAGACTCGTAAAAACTTTGATATGGAGCGTAGCTATGTACGGCGCGGTGGTCATTGAAGCAGGAGGATAGACGTAGACTGGAGGCTTTTGAAATGTGGGTTTGGAGAAGAATGGAGAAGGTGAAATGGAAAGAGAAGAAAACAAATGAAGAAGTACTTGGTATGGTGGGCGAAGAGAGGGGTTTGTTGGGAGAAATCCTGTGGAGGTAGGAAAAGTGGATGAAGGCGGTATTGACCGGCAGATGGGATGTTGAAGACTGTCATGGACGGGAGAATGTTAGGGAAACGAGGAAAGGGAAGGAACAGGATAGGGATGTTGGACGGGATGAAGGGAGGAAGAAAGTACTCAGAGATGAGGAGGGGTCTGATGTAGAGTAGGATACTGGATTTTGTATTTTGTTAGGAATCACAAAATATTTATTTAGTAGCTGTGTATATATATATATATATATATATATCACAATTTTTCCCATGCTAATCGATTTGCAAGATTTCAAACGCTTTTAGGAATATTGTTATTTACTTTTATGCAACTTAATGGCACAAATTCAGTCGTTGTGTGAAACTACGTCCCTTAACACATGTGGGGACCTGTTTTGCAAGCCCTCAAACCTCGCGGCGCACAGGTTATAACACACATGGCCAGCCTTCAAGTTAACAACTGATGGGACGGGGTTGTAATACGCAAGGGAGGGTCATGTGTTTTCCCTAAAGGTCGTTCTCGGGGGGCAAGGGGTTTGCTTCACGCGAAGGCAAAGGGCGAATGGAGATGCACCGGGGGTAAAGAGCGTCGGCGGGATGTGTCAGATGGGGAGAGGTTGGCGTCGATAGAGGCTGCGGTGTTACAAGCGGAGAAGGGAAGAAGGAATGCAAATGGGGGAGTATGAAGAAGTGGGGCGAATACTGGGAAAGGGCCTTTGAAGATCTCCCTCCCTATTTTACACACAGCCTGTGGATGCAAAAGCGCCTCCGCAAATATTCCAAATTCTGCACTGAAAAAGGTCGTTGGATATGCAGGTAAATGGAGGAGCGAGTGGGATCCTCCATGGTGGGGGTATTTATATGAACGGATTGTAGAACGTTTCGAAGGATTTGTGGAAGATATAAATTTAATATGCTGTTGGAGGAGAGTTCAAAGGAGGCACAGAATTCTTCATAAGTACAGATAACGCGACACGAAAGACTTGCATTAATAGGCATGCGTTGAAAGAAACACAGTCACCAAGCGGATTAGTCTAGAGAATAACAGCCAACTAGTTAGAAATGATTGTCACACTCTTACTCTCTTTGTCCCGTTTACTGTTTCTTCTCTTAAGCTTCCAGGACATAAGAATTTGCGGGAAAAGTATCTTTATATATTATCACTTCTACTAATTTAGTACTATCCTAATATTAGAAAATTTTCCAAAATATTGAGAGCACTAATGAATTAAAACCAAGCGGTATTCTAAATTGGTCGGAAAAGCGGAAATTTTCTTCGAGTATCATTCAAAAACCCGTTGATTGAAGGTTTCATATTGATTTGATCCGCAGATGAAATTATATCATCTGAATTTTTATTTATTCTATTTAACCTGGTGTGCTTTTCAAATTTTACTTACTTACGAAGGACTAAACGTATGAAAACAGGTATATTTGATCATGTGATAAAATTTGGTTTCATTATATTAATTCCGTTATAGTGTTAAAAACAATAGGTTCCATAAGCTTAATTTCAAAATCAATTAATTGCAAAATTTTATCAAGAGATAGTTTGACTCAGAAAGATATTGGTGTGCACTGTTATCATATCGTCAATTTTCTTTGTAGTTCGAGATTCGTCACCATTTGTGAAAGCTTTAGGAAAATTAAAGGGTAGCATTTTATCAAAATGCCATGCAGTACTTATATTTCTCTATGATTTTAGACTGTCCTTCAAGGAAAATAAATAGCACAAAAAATCACAATACTCTTATCAACTGGAACTACTTTAATTTAAATATCTTCTTTTATCTGTTGGAATGAATGTGATGAGAACTCTAGGAAACTGTGTTACGAAAAACTAATTGACAATAAATACTCTACTGATAAAGTTCAAAGAGAGTAGAACTGAAAACATAAAACACTCTCAGAGTGGAGAGACTTCATGATTTCTTCCTCACACAACCTCACTCACTTCGAACGCAGCAGATTAAGCGTTCACGAAGTTCACACGTTTCAATGAGGGAAATGGCCACTGACAAACGGGATGCCGTGCGTCAAACAATGATAATTCCGGCTTTATTTTTAATTGTACCTCTGCCCGGGTGTCGCGGGGAGATACCGTTTTAAGGGTCGTTCATCGAGTTAACTCTCGCATACACGCATATTTCCCCAAAATTCCGCGAAGATTGATGCCCTATTCATTGCAGCAATACGAACTTTTCTGAGAGATGCCATTAAATGTTCTAATTTGCTCCATACCAATTCAATATCGAGAGCTAGATATAATAACATAATTTTTTGACAAAGAGTATTTTTCTTTTCCTTCTAGGCTGAGTTATTTTATACTGAAAATTAATCTCGGGATATCCAAGGGTTTTGCATGTGCAATGCATATTTACTCAATTAATTAAAATAAGTACTCTGCGCATCTTTTAATCGTTGGTAAAATGCACGTTTTCATCAAAAAAGGAAATACATAGCATATTGAACAGTTATGAAGATAGCCCACTGGCGTGGAAGTATAAATCAACTTTTCGTTGTTTTATCAACTTCAAATGCACAATAAATATGTATATTCATTAACTGCTCGTATGGTGCCCCATCAATTCATCTGTCATTGCTTTTTCGAGACTATATTTCAACAAATTTAGGACGTTAGACATTATGGCAAAGAAAAGCAGGAAATTAGGCAGTAGATACAAAGTTTCTGGTTTAACATGGTGGATATCCTTCATTATGAAAGAGGATCCTTGGCTTTTCCACATAAAACATTTTATTTACGACCTAGGTCCGGTTGCAGCGTAACATCCTCTGGTCTATCTCAGAAGTTTTTGGACAAAAATGGTCAGAGTAGTAGGGACTAATGGTGAATGACTGCATTAGGTATTGAAGGTTTTGCAATAAGGAAGGAATTGATGACGAGAACATTGAGTACGAATCTTAAGAAAAGGTCAGTTAAAACACTAATATGGAGTGCGGTTTCGTACGGCGCGGAAACATATTTATTAAAGCAGGAGGATAGCCATAGATAGGAATATTTTTAAATATGGATTTGGAAGATTAGTAAAGGTGAAGTGGAATTATAGAAAAGCAAATGAGGAAGTGCTAAGCATGGTGCAGACAAGAGGGGTTTGTTGGGAGAAATCAAATAGATGTATGAAAGATGGATTCAGAGCGTTTCGGTTGGCGATGGTATATTGAAGACTGCGAAAGAAGAGAGAAGGGCAAACAAAGACGGGATAGAAATAGGATAAGAATGTTACACCAAATGAAGAGCGGAAGGAAGTTTGCGTAATTACAGGCCTGTATAAAGGCACTTACTGTGGGGATCGATTTCAGGTAGTTTTTTGTTTGGTGAAACAATTAAATACAGTGTTGTGAAATTGTAAAGTCTGTGTCCATTCAAAACATTCACTATCCAGTAGAATACCAATTACATACATGTACGCATATATGTATGCATATACAGCCGAGATATTAGGATAAAATTTCGTCTGTATACTAATTGATCCTAATGCACAAAAGTTTTTGAATTACACCTATTAATATTGACTTGTTTTGTTTCAGGAAGCCTGTGGACTGAAGTAACTCGGAATTGGAGAAAGGTACGGTGCTCGGCAAATCAACGATAAAATGATGGCTGTTTATGGAAACGGAAGCTCAATATATGACACAGTTGTGAGGTGGGAGAGGGATTTTAAAACTGGCTACATATCCCTCATATACAATGCATGGATTGATAGACTATCACTCAAGGACGAAGCTGGCACAGTGAAGAGAGTTGAATACTGTACCCTATCAAATCGAAGAGCAATTATCCAAAGCATCATGAATCTGAGACTGATCCTAGCTACGCGAGTGTTTGAAAAATTATGCAAGAATGACTGCACTCGTCAAAGGTTGCAGCTCGCAGGATTCCTGCGACTACGAACTCATTTTCAGAAGCCAATAAGTGACCTTTCAAGGAATATATTGGAGTACGGAGAAGAGGATTACTGTCATCGCTGGTTACAACAGAATAATAATACACATCTTGGTTCTACCAATATGATCCAGAATCCGAAGAGATGAGCAAGGAGTGGAGGCACAGCTGATGGTCATGCTGTCTGTTTTTTGGGATTGTCGTGGAATCATCTTAACAGGATACCTGGAGTAGGATAAGACCATCAATGGTACAATGGTGCTATTACTACACACTGCTGAACAAATTTCCATGTCCACTAAAAAAGAAACGGTGCTTTACGATCACCAAAGCCACCCGTCTTCTAGCCGACAATGCACCTGCTCACTTATCTCGGAGTAGGGTTGAGTAAATAAAACAGATATTGCTTTGAAACTTTTCTGCATCCGCCCTATTCTCTTAATCTCGTCCCAAGCCACTTCCTCCTATTCTCATAGCTAAACAAACTATTTGCGGGTTCGAAGATGTGATCACAGAAATGACGTCATTCAAGGGGTAATCAAATATTTTTAGACGTTGTCTAGTGAGTCCTACAATGACAGCCTTCGAAAGATTAAGAAACTCTGGGAGAAATGAATCACTCTTAATGGTGACTATGTACAGGAGTCTTGAGATTAATATATAAAAATTAAGTTTCTGTCCAGTAGTTTTTAGTAATAAAATTTTACGATAACTTCTCGTATGTATCTATACACACATGCAGCATGCATGCACGCACACGCATTTCTAAAAGTAAATTGATGCTTTCCTAAGTAATGAATATTTTAAAATGCTCCCTATCCTCTTATAGATGATCCTGCGAACCACTTTAACTGAGTGCGAAATCAAACAGATCCTCCACTCAAACAGTCCTGAAGTATGGCCGGATTTTCATTTATTTTTGAACAGTAACTAAAGGCGGTCTGAAGGATCATCCGGCTGAAGTCCTTCCTCATAAATGCTACAAATTAGTCCATTAAAGCTCTTCCTACCACATTTTCCTAAACCTATTGGTAGTTACGGGGAATAATGATTGAATTGAGCTCTTACTTACTTACTGGTAGTATTGAATAAATGAAAACTCCAATAGCCGTAAACAATTTAAAGAACTGTTCAACTCGTGGGGAGTTTTCTACTCCAACGATATTATTTGATTTCGTTTTCCTCAATGCCATTTCCATCTCACTACCGAATAAGCCTGAGCCTAAGCTATCCTCATCTATGCCATGTTTCCTTCTATGTATGACGGTGATGGCCTAATTTCCCTGCCATACAAATTTCCTGTAAATTCCTTCCATCTCTCTTGAATCTTCTCTGGTCCAACAAATATTTCCTGACTTATTTTTTTAATTGTTGTCACAGATTTTTCCTTCTTACTTCCTGACAGTGTTTTAACCATAGCACACGAATTTCTCCCTTCCTTTGCAAACTTTCCATTTCCTCGCCCTGCATCATCCACCACACTTCTTTTGCTCTGTTTGTTACCTGTCTCAGTTTTATTGTACAAACTTTTTTTAATACTTCCTTCTACTTATCACTGTGTTTACAATCTTCATTTCCTTCTCATTTGCATATTTCTATACACCTTGTCCCTACTCAATTGTTTCCCGTTCCTCTTTCCTAATTTTTGTTCCAATAGTTTCATCTGCGACTTTAGATATCCCTTTTTTGATATTTTCCAATTTTTTCTCTATAGTTCCAGCTCCCTGTCTTCACTCATAATTTAAGTATTTTAATATTTTCTTGTCGTTCCAGTTAATGCTACCAAATTCCATTTCCTAAAAGGTCTTTCCTGTTCCATCTTTTTAAATCGGACGGTATTCTTCATTATTACTAAATTATGGTGTGGATCCGCATTAGCTCCCAGAAAACTTTGCAAATTAATCACGCCGTTCCTAAGTCTGTGTCTAGCCAGTAAAAATTGTTAAACTGATATCTTCCTCATTCCCCGGCTATTTTTCATGTAAACCTCGGGTTTTTCCGTTACCTTCTCACTATATATTTTTTCAAAACTTTTTGGCGACCACTTCTTCCCAACGCTGTATTCTAGCCAACTCCATATTCTATTAAGTAGGATCCTTTTCTGTTTTTTCCTCAATACTGATGCTGTAATATTCTCTGTGCACGGATTTCGTGCGATGACGCCCGCGGAAGCCCATCTTGCCACCTAGCACGACACACGGCCCAGCGGGTCGAATACTATATTATCCAGCACTCATACTCTCCTATGCTTCATACCTAATTAGTGTTTTATGTATTTATATGTGAACAAATTCACGGATAATTTTCACGTAAGGGAAATAAATATATATTTAAATGCATGTCAAGAAAATTAAATGAAAGAGAGACACGGCTTTCATTTTATTTTTCGGAGGCCAAGCCACTTCTTTACCGTGAATAAGGCATGTAAGAGCACGGGCGATGGGCATGGGAAAGGGCAGTACCTATTAGGAAAATAGGAGGGTTGGTCGAGGGACGAGTGTTAGGTGAGATAATTCACAGGATGGATGAGGGTATTCATACAGGGAATGTTTCAGACCCGGGTCCAGGCAAGCTCCTAGGAGTCGGAGCCATGCCGCCATGCAGATTTTCAGCTCTAATGGTGTGCCTAGAGTTTCCGGGCGGAAATTCCTTCCCACTGATCTCAGGGATTAATTTCTCTTTCCCGTTTCCGAAAAATGTTGGTCGGGAAATCGGGAATTGTGAAAATAATGACGAAGAATTTTGAAAATATTTAAATGATCTCCAGTAAAAATTCCTCTTTTTTAGCAATGACCAAGAGTGAAAAGGAGGAACCAGCAGTTATTTTGGACTCTAAAAGATGCTGGAACACACTGGAGAGAATGATGGAGAGATTTTTAAAGATCATAGACCCGACTAAGACTCTCCTACGAGAGTTGTAACTCGATCACTTTTGGAAAACAGAATGTTATAAAATGTTGAGAGGTAATTTGAATTGTATACAATCTAAAGATTAGCATTTGAAGCTTTATGCAAAGGAGAGGCTAATATTCTCACAATTGATGGCATTTTTAAGTTCCGTTACAGTGATTTAGAAAATCAGGGTTCTTCAAGGGGCCAAATTCTTTTGAAAAATAAAATTTGAATTGGTTAAACGTAAAAATAGAGATCTTGTGTCTCTAACAAAGTACTTGAGCAACATAAGTTTTTGATGTGACATGTAAGAGAATGCATTGTTTACCTTATTAAGTAATAAATTCCACGATTGACAAAGTCATTGATGGAAAGACATTTTAAAGGAACATTTACAGCAGATGTTCCGAAAAAAGAACTAAAATATATCCTTATAGAGAGTTCTAACATTAAAGCAGATTCTGATGCGAAGTGTAAATTGACTAAAGCATACCAATTTCGACCTCAAAGTCCAGCCTTATGCACGCAGAAAAATACTTGCTTCTCTAGGGAGGAAAATAAACTGATATGGAGCGACGCATTTTCTCACTCCTAACTTGGGAGATGCTTTTAAATGCAATGATAACAATGCGACTAATGTTTACAGAAAATAAAAGAAAGTTTTCCACATTAATTTTATTTCTTACAAAGCAAATATCACGATTGTCTAATCGGGCTAGCTTAGTTAATGCTTTCTGTTTCTTAAAGTTTCATTTTATTAAATGGAAAATAAAAACTATTTGAAGAATTTTTTTAAATTTTCAGCCGAATAATATTTGCATGTGTTTTCCAGTAATGCTAAAGTCAATGAATAATATATTTAAATGATATTGAGGATGTAAATACCTTGTGTGATGTATGTAAAACCACACTGAATACTATAAGGTTTGATTATATAAAGTTTTTATTGATTACATTGTTTATATTTTGAGAAACCTAGCCAAAACCATACTACAGTGACCCCTGTTTAGTGCATAGGGCAAAAGATACACTAGTCATGAAATGCCGGTTGACGTCCATTTTCAGAATTTAATCCACTCAGGTTTTGCATGGCCCTATTGCATGCATAGTAGGAGTTTCTAGGAACCTCTGAAAGAATGCGACGGGGCCGGGAACCCAGTTGCCCCCCCTTCTGTACGGCTTTTCTGTTTATTAGCATTTACTCTTTCAGTCATTTTTACTGATGATAAACGAAATTTAAATAAATAAGATTATTTCGGGACTTATAGAGAATTCTCGGGAAATGTGATTTCCCGTTCTCAATTTCCGAAGGTCACAAAAGGTCGGGAATTTGGAATCCCTAGGTCTTTCCGGTTGGGGGAAGGGGGCAATATTTAAGATATTAATTCAGTCAATTAAAGGAAGCATGGTAAAGGAAACGTATTGTTTTGGAAACTTGTTTAAAGGGTGATGCAAAAGAAGAGTTGCATAAAACTGTGTGATTATTTTTGTGAATATATAAGTAAAAGGTGCCGTTTCCCAACATTGATGTGAGGTCAGAGTTTGCAATTTAGTTGGCACATTATGTTGCTAAAGTTGCACGGTGGAGATAAGTGGAATGGAAAGTTTTTGTGGGGAAGAGAAGGGAAATATGGTAAAAGTGGTTCATGTTTTATATTGGGGTTGATTGAAACTGTTTGTGCAGAAATTGTTGATCACGGAGGATTAAAATGAGGGTTTTTTAGATTTCAAAATGCCAGATACATTGGCCAGTCTGGGACATTTTGGTAGTATGCTTTCCGTTGTTTTGGGTTTGTTCGTGCATGTTTTTTCGAAGAATAGGCACAACTAAAAAGAACTATCAGATTTGCATTTATGCAACTTAACCACGCTGGTCGAAGGAATAAAAATGACATCCTCGGAATTAAGGTGTAAGGGAGGCGATTACGAGTGACGAATGGAGAGTTGAAGTGGACAGTGTTAGGGAGTGGGGTAGGACACGTGTGTCGGTGTGTGTTTACCAGTACTTTTCATCGTAGACTTGGAATAAAATGGTGAGAGAGGCCTTTAAATAACTCGAGATACCGGTTAACATGAGTGGGGAATCAATAAATTAGATTTTTAGATGACCGAGCTTTAATTAGCCAGTTATTCAACGAGTATGAATCACTGATAAATACATTAAAAATCTGAGTGGTGAGTAAATGTTGAGGATAAATGTAAAGAGAAAAAGGCTATAAGGCTTTCGATAAAGAGGGAAGATATGTTTAACGTCAAAATAAGAGAGTAAATAATAAAATGTATTCAAAATAAACGGCAAATTGGAAAATTAATCTATGCGTGGTTTGGATGAAGTTGGTCATAGAAATATGGCCATAACAAGGGAAGTTACGTTAAGCAACGAATATGGTGAAGATCACCAAGAAGTGATGATTTACAACAGAGATTTTAGGGTTGGTTATTATTTGAAGGTTGGTAAATATTTTATTATGAAGCTCAATTTTGTACGGCGTGGAAACATGGTCAAATTATGAAGATTGGCACATCAAGGTTTTTTTATCCTGGAACAAAAACTTTTCTACCACTTGGCGGATAAGTAAGCATTAACATTTAAAGGGGAACATTTTATTCAATTAATTAAGAATTGGTTTTAGATACTCTCTTATATAATAGTCCTTCATTTATCGTGCCATAAAAAAATGATGATAAAGTTGAATCCGCCATTCTTCCTCAGTTCCGAATGAAGTGGAGTCCTAAACGTTAAAATTCTACTGAAAAATTACGATGCATCCAATTTGCGCAAAGGAAGATAGATGATTAATTTTTTTCCATGCATTTATATTTTTCTTCAAATAGCAAGCCTGGTAATCCTGGGGTATAAGTTACAGCCTATTGAGCCGGAAACATCACCTGGCGCCAGTTCACGGGAATTTACATTGAAGCACGACAATCATATTACGAAAAAAAGGTTTATTATATTTCGTTGTATTGAAATAACTTTGAATGCACTTCGACTCAAATAAACGGTTTATGAAAATGGTGAGGATTAAATAAATATTTAAAAATACATTATCGGCATTGCGAGGAGGATAATTCCTCAAAAATTGGCGCTGGTTTTGCAATGGTATTTATCCTCTATTTAAGAGAATAATTTTGAAATCAATTTCCCGAATGAAAAGCAAATGCAATCATCAGAAAATCTTTCTAGGGATTTGTAAAAAATACTTATTTTTTAGGTTTCCAGCATTTTCGCCTTGTATACAAGCATCTCTGAACAAAATTAATGAGAGTTTGGATAACCTTTAATGACTTGAGGGTTTAGACATGAGATATTAATTCTCACCTAATCAAATTACTTCATTCTCGAGTTATTGGCATCTCGTTGTGTTACGTGTAATTTGAAAAGTATTTCTTTTGTTACGAAACATACGAGTATTCTAAAGCTCAAGTGGTTGATAAAAAAACAAAGTATTTAATGTGGGATGAAACTGCACATAATTTATAATTTATTGTAATTAATAGCAATAACATTTGAAAGAAAGTTAGGGCAGATAACTTAAAAATTATAAGGAGAGAAATGATGAAAACATGTCTAGATACGTTATGTTTTTGTGAGTTGAAATTGAGAGATAGCAGGGATTACTAAGATACTCGTATAACTAGAGATTAATTTCTGTTTAGGCATGGAAGAGACAATTTGGATTGACCTTCATACTGAGCAGAAAGATGGATAATATAAGTAGTAGCATATGTAAATAAAGAAGGTGAATGATGAGAGTTTCAACCAGTCTGGCGTTCATGGTAAAGATCGTCAACTAATGAAATAATGTTAAATACAAAGTAAAAATAACCAAATAAAGGAAATAATGGAGAACGTGCATTGAATATAACACCAAGTACTTTTAGGGGTATTAAAGAACAGTGGTAGCTTAAGTCAGATGGCGAGGGTTGATTTAGGAACAAGGAATAGCCATGAGAAAGAAAAGAGCAGACTTTTAAATATAGTTTCATAGGAAATTGGTGACAACTGGATCAAATTCTATCTGAATTAAAGGTTCAAATGGGCACTTTGTTAGACTGTTTCCAAAAAGTCATAAGTTTAGAATGTATGGTAATAGATGTAATTGAAAATGAGCAGTCAATGAGAAGAACAGATTTTTTGAAGGCAACTTACTTGGTCAGTGTTCCCTAGGGGACTGCAAAAACGTTTGTAATTAGGTTTCGATAAAAGTCGAACGCCTTGATCAAAAGTGAAGCAAAAAAAACTAAGAATTCTAATTAGTACACAAAACGGTAATTTGATTTATAATTCTATGTGGTAGATCAATATAAGGCCTATATATTAAAGAAATGACGCCAGTTTGGTTTCAAAACGGAATGATGATACACCGTGGATAAGGTTAGTTTTAAGTCCCAGAATACAAAATGAAGAGATTTTATAAGTTAGATGAACAAGTCAGTAGAAATAGATAATATCCGTAGTTAATTGCCAAAAAGTCTCGGAGAAAATTAAAGCAAGACAATTTTGGAATATTCATCAATAGGCCGAATAGGAAAGCAATTAAGGCAGAACTAATTTTTTTTCCATTCTGAAAAGTTCATTTCAGCGGAATATGAGGATTTTGTGTCCAAATGCGGTAAAGTTAGCGCTGGCTATTATCATTAGAAAAAATACTTTTAAGGGTAAGTAAAAGAGAATGAAAAGGCTGCCACGTATCGCCGGTTCTTTAGATAAGTATTTTTAGATGATCAGTCAACAGTTATTAAAACAGGCAATGGGACATTCTTGAGTTCTGCTCCTTTGGAACCCAGATTTCTTTTTAATCTGGGTGTAAAGGTTTTAAAATATCAAGGTGCCATGCACTTAGTTTAACGGGTATTGTCAAACATGGTTCACCAGTTGGTAGTATAAATATTTTAACTGAATTCTATAGCAAAAGAAGCCGTTTCGAAGAGGATGTAATTGATGATAGATACAGTGATTTAAGATGCAAAGCAAAGACTAATGGAAAAAGATGAATCATAGCACAATGCGGATCCACAGTTGGTCTTTAAGGTTGAATGATCACATGTTATTGATTTTTGAGATGTGGGAATGTCGAAGAATAGTTCGATGAAGGAGAGGGTTGATAGGTGTTGTCTAAAGAAGGCAGAACAGACAGATAATAATAGGTATTGATAGCTTGAAGTTTGTGAAAGAAGATACGGTCAATAAGTAGTGATCACAGACACTTCCAGCCCCATAATTTATTAAGCTTGAAATTCCAAATAATGTGTAATATATATGTGGTACAGGCTTCATTAAATTGGCTCCGGCATTATGTCAGGGGAAGCCGTTGCAAATTGAAACTTGCTTGGTTTGTCTGCTGCTGCTGTGATAATAAAAAACGGTTTCCACGAAAGTGGTTATTCACATTTAGGAACAAAAATGGACAAATAAGACGAAACCCGGAAAGTGAGGATTGGGAGCACAATTTAGATTGATTTTTACGATATTATTGCGGTTTCGGGGAACTCACCGCGCATAAACACGTCACATATGCACTTTTTCTGTTACCAATATAAGGGTGCCACCCAGTGAAATAAACCATATTTCAAATAGTACTTCTAACGTTATCTGACGGAGTTTGCTTACATTGGTAGCAGCGCGATGCTTGCTTTCGCAAAATAATGACTGGAGGTCGGGGTTCACTTCCTTTGATATTGATTGTCTCCCCTGTTTAATTATTTTAAATCCTCCACCGGTACCTTCTGTGACGCAGGAAAGGACAGACGTTCCGTATTTTTTCTGTGACATTGAACGGGCCTGCGTTGGCGATTTGTTCTCGCGAAAGCAAAATTCAATACATATCCGAGTGCTTCCGTCGTTGCCGTCGGCGTACTGCACTTGTTTCAAATTACAACAGTTTTCTCTGGCACAATGCAGGAAGAAAATCAAACGACCGAAGAGTCAATTAATGCCGGACGATCAAGATGAAATTTAGAAGAAATATAATGAGCAATAGCTTATGGGGGGCATCCAAACCTACCTTTGATGGATTCATTACCAGTGAAAATACCTGTGACGCGTATCTGAAAGTAATGCATAAAAGCAAGAAAGACGAATTCATCCCACAAGATTTGTCAGTTGCTAAGCATCAGTTTAATTGAGTTGCCACAGTTGTTTTCGCACATGAATTTCGTTTTCGTTGAATAAACTTTTTTAAGATCACGCGGTATACTTTACACCACACCATCATAAAATGATAGTCTATCCATTTGCAAGAACGCAACTGAGTGAATGCAGAGCGTACGCGTATGACCCACAATATATCCTCAAAAGTTTCTGCAACAATTGTGATTCAGCACTGGTTTGCTTGAGTTTTGAAATCAAATGTTCACTTACTAACGGTTATCTCAAATAGTTCATTTTCACAGTAATTAAAATCGTCATTGAAAACTGACATAAGGCGCAAAATAAATTATCAAAAGAGGTTTCCGCAAGTTAGGATCACTAACTTTGACAATCAACGAATCTATACTATGAATCACAGAGCAAGTACAAAGAGGAACCCAAATGTGTCACCTATCACATTAATTTCACCTTTTAACGAGTATGATGACATCCACAAGGAAAAAGTGACTTAGTTATGGAGTAACCATATTTAGGTGTTGCAATGAAAAGTAAGAAACGGATTTGCTCTAAATATGAGGAATGAGTGACTAAAGAAATAGTGAATACGACTCAAATTATCATTTCAAAAAACAATTTCCACAGCCTGATGGCGAGGGAAATTAGACATCGTCAATGATAAACTGTGGACTTGTTTTTATTGATTCAAATAAATAAATGGAAGTATTGATAAAAAATGAGCTTAAGTTAAAATATAAAACAAATGAAAAGCCTTCGAATGCAAGTGCTTTAATAAGTTTTCATGCATCATTTTTAAATATAAACTGAAAATACCACAATAGTGCACTCAGTTACTCTTTCAATTGAAAAAGTAAAACGACGAACTTGGGGTTTGGAAAATCAGTTGATGATTCCAGAGCTTAAGTTTTAGTGTGATAGTTTCAGTGGTCTTTTCGCCTAAGATTTCAATCGGTGAATCGAGTTCATGCAATCTTACTCAAAATAAAAAAAAAAAAACCTCAGACATATAGGTTTTTCTTTTTCATTTACCACCCGAGTTGTCTCATGGAAACATATTATACTTAAGAATCTGCAGTTATTATCTGACGAACGAAGTAATACCCGTCAATAAATTCGAGATACGTGTTCATAATCCAGACAAGTCCAATAAACAGTTCATCTAAGCTTGAGCAAATGTTTTTATTGGTACACTTAAGGAGAGTTAAAGTGGATACCTATTTCAACGATCATTTACATTTTTTCCTCAAGCATCGATGAGTCGAATGCACTAATTGACCTAATGTGTGCTTCCGCGTACACTAATATTTGGAGGACGCATTGCCTCCGGAGTAGTGGACGGGGCGAATGGGAATCACGAGCGTTCTGAATTTGTGTATTTAAAGAACCGAGGGAGGTGAGGACGGAGGAAAAAAGGGGTGAGGAGTGGTCGACTGAGGTGGGGATGGGAGTTTTTCTGGAGGGCGGGCGTGTGATGCGAGTAGGGGGAGGAAGGGGCGAAGAAGGAGCCCCTTTTCTTCTCCCTCGCGCGCATATTCCAGCCCGCCGTGAGGGGAAGGGGAGGGTTGTATCATGAAGGGAGGGGTTGGCGCTCTATCAGCGTGTGCGGCAGTAGCGGTCCCTCAGTCCGCTGCCGCACTTGTACCGTGGCGCTACGGGTGAGCTTGGTCTCGCGCCGTCCGACGCGTCGTTCAGTTCGAGTCCAACGCTGTCGGGAGACCGGCCTACGACGCCCCTCTTCTTCGGGCGCGAGGCAACCGGCTACCCTCCCGCTGATTGGATTGCTCCCGAGTTCTATCTCTTCTCAACAGTGTTTTCGGGAGTGATCGTGGGAGCACGTGCTCCCTTGGTTCCTTCCCAAGCTGGGAATCGGTCGCCGGGCCCATCTTACCTCCCTCAATTGCCTTGGTGTACTTTTATTTTCCCGTCGCCCCCTCTTCGAGCGTCCGAAGGGGCGCGGTTCGTTCGGCGGCGAAGGGAGCCGTGACTGACCGCGTTTTTGTTCGGTGTTCGGGCCTTTGGCTCCTTAGTCTTGCGAACCTTTAACCTCTTCCTGCCTTGGTGGGGCCAATGGATAGGAAGGTCCATTTCACCTGGAAACTGCCAAGAGGTGTGTCGTTTTAACATTTACGCAACTTCTTCCTGGAGGAAAATCCTGTTCTTCCGCTCCATCCATTTTTTTCATCAGATCCAGAGAAGCGGTAAGTTGATTTATTTTTTTTGCTGGAATCGTGGAGACTTGTAGTGTATTTTTTGAATCTGTGTTGAACCTGATGTTAACATTTAGCGTGAGAATCATAAATATATATGCTTGTGTTTTTCAAGCATTAAAGCACGAAATAGAAGTTTGCGCTCAATTAATGTGAACGATGCGAAATTTGGGAGTCATTGAGATTGTTATGTATCGTATAAATATGTTTTTGCACAGTACTCTCCGGATTATTTTTTTAAAGAAACACTGCCAAAGACTAAAAGACTTATTTGCTGTGGAGCCAGAGTATGTTTTATTTCCACTTTCAGGCCGCGTTGATTGAGCCGTTTTATTTGACGGCTTCTTCGCCCGTCTTACCCAAATTTCGTGTTCTTCTTATCTCGATGGACCCGGATTCATTATCTTAGGGTGTCTCGGCTAACTTTATTGTTCGCATGAAGGACTTGAGTTTCACGAATGTTATGAGTTCCATCGTTTCATCGATTGCTGTTTTTTGCAAATACAAGCAACAATAAACTGCGAACTTGAGTTCTAAGGACTACAAGGGAATTAATTTGAAAATTGAACGTCAAAGGGAGTCTCTTGAAATTAAATTTTACCAGTTTTCCCATCACTGTGACTTTGACGCCTTCGCGAAACTATGTATTTAAGCATATATCCTTCTTGGCTTGTGTGAGGTAAGCCCGCCGAAAACAACTCTCAAACTGACTGACGGAAGAGAAAATATTTCGGCAAGGACCGTAAGTTTCCCCGATGCTATTATGTTATGCTAAGCTAAAACACTTGTGAGGACTGAGAAGAATAAAGCCACTTGAAATTGGCGTCGGTAACATTCGTTGAAGGCGGTGTAATTAATGCCCCGCGAATTTATTTGATGACGAAGGGCAATTTAACGCTGAAGATGCAGCGAGATTCATGTCTTGAAGCGATTTCTATTTTTTATCTTTTTGGGCCATAATTTTGGCGAAGGATATAAGAATGGAGTGACTGGCTTAACACGCAATTTTGGGGCGCGGTTCGCTTAGTTCTCGAAAGATTTAATGCCGATCTAGTTGAAATTCCGCGAGGAAAGAAGTCATTTGTTTTTTCGCACGATTTGCATCGCCCGCGAGGGAAGCAAAAATGGGATTTTCGGAGAAGCGGCAAGAGAAAGTTTACACCAGCTGTCTTGAAATATTTGCTCTAAACACCATGTTCAACTGTCAAAAAGTCTGAATTAACATCCTCAGTTTGCTGAGGGAACGTAAGAACTTGTTTTATGAGAAAACAGTGTTTGACTTAGCGGTAACTTTGCCACGTCAATGTGGCTTAAGGGAAAGCATTTAAAAAAATGTCAATTTTCAGATATTGAAAAATCCCAAACTTTTATATATTATTTATTCAGCGATTTTTCAATGCTCAGCAATACTTCATTCATTTGCTGCAATATTAAACAGTATTGTCATATGTTTGAAGGTGATTGTACATCGGTCTTGGTGTACATCGAGGAGATCGAAAGTACCCCAACCGCGGAGAGGGAATCCGATATATAGGCCGAAGATCTTCAGAAAAGAGGATATCTCTTCAAAATTGAGCTCACTTCCCAGTGGGAATTGTTAAAATGCTCTGGAATGTTTGGTGGACTGTGTACATAGGCGAAAAATGTCATATTTCAATCGAGTGAGAATGTGCGTCAATAATACTTTTTTGATTTAAATATAAAATATCATCCTTTTGCTGTAACTCGGCGAGCTGTCATTATATTCGGATCGTATTTTAGGTATGCCGCTCCCTTCGGCGTCAAACGCATTCCCCTCTCCAGAATCTTTGAATTACCGGTTTTCGGTCGTGCTCCGACAACGATGGGAGGTGTGGGATTTCCAGTGGACGTTTACATCAAACGTGCAAAGCACGTTCGTCGTGAGCATGAGGCATGACTGCACACAGCTCCTGCCGTGGCGTAGATTACCTTACCTTTATAAGCATTACACAACAAGAGGATGAAATATGGGAGGTCGGCATTCACCCTGCCTTCGCCCGTAAGTCATCGTGAAAAATGAGGGGTATTCATTAGTGATCGCGAGTCACCCTCTATGTAATGGGGTCAAAGGAAGGCTATCCTTCATTAATACTGCTAGCGACCAGCCTACACCAAAACCGCATCGAAGGATAATGCGAGGAAATAATTGTCTTTACTCCCGTGAAATATTACTAAAGCGATTTTAAATCTTACGTTAGGGAGGAAGTGTGGACGGAAATCCGGAGGGCGCCAACAATTGCGGAGTTGAGGGTGCGGTAACCGAATTTAAATTGACCTCTTTTGGTCTCTCGCTGGAGTCGGTGAGAAACTTTAAAAAGTGGCGGGAGCAATTTTGACCACGGTGGCAACCTTAAAACGCGGTGCAGAGGACCGAAAGACGATTAATGGCAGGAAACACCGTGCATTAATACTAACTCATAAGCTAATAGGCTTTGTTTTGGGAAGAAATCACGCCCTCGTTTACGTGGCCAATCGCCGAAATCTGTAAATTTCATTTTAGAAGGAATTTGTTTCCCCAGCTTTAGATAAATTTTAATGAATGTGTTGAATGCTTTTTTTTCTGTCAGCTTCAAAGATAAAATTACACTCAAAACCATTCCCGAACACGCGAAATTTCGTATAATTTTTTGAAATGACTGCTTTTATTTCACTTTCATTAAAATATCTTGATAGGAAAAAAGCTGTGAAATATGCCAACGCTTATCTTATGAAACTGGGATTCAGCCTCTGGAACAACAGTAGTCAACGCATTATCACTGGCGTTCCATCAAATGTTCATTTATTTAATTGAAATATATCTCATTATTGTAACCCCTATAATTACCGCAGATATATTGTATTACTATTGCAAGGTAGTGGTAATATGGGTACATTGTATTTAAAGATAACACCGCTTTCAGAAAGTAAGAAGAGAAAATTAGTGCACATCACAAAAGTTACGGCAGAAAATTATAAATTCAACCATGAAAGATTCAAGAGAGTTGGAAAGAATATATTGATAATGTATTGATAGTAAATAATATATTGATAGTAAATATATTAAACCAGACAGTTTAGATTTAGAAAGAGTACGATGTAAATGGGAATAGGCTAGGACCAGGCATATTTGATTGCGGGATAGAAAAGGGATTAAGGGAATTGAAACCAAGGAAGGACGTAGGCACCGATTTCATCCCCAACTACCCACGGGTTTAAGAAAATGAGGAAGGAAGATATTATATGAACCAATTCGTATCATTTATGAGGGAGGAATCTGGCCAGAAGATTCCGTCAGATCAGTATTAGCTCTTATCACAAAAAAGGGAGAGGAAGAGGTAAATGGTAGGATTACAGAAAAATGTCTGATTGCACACGCGAAAAAATTGTACTTAGGATCACCATTAAAAAGAAGATGTGGGAAAATGATTACTTATGGATTTTAATTCATGGAAGTAGAGCCTAACGCTTGATTCCATTGCAGTTATGAGCCACTAATTCAGAGACGCATGCAATACAATCAGGATATTTTGGTTTGTTTACCAGATACTGGAAAGGATTTTAATGGGAAAAATTATAAAATGAACATATTACCGAATCCATAAGTAGATTGGAGGGATTCATATCTTATCCGTCAACTATACCTAGGTCAAACTGCCCAGGTGGATGTTACCAATGGATGAGTTGGGATGGGCATTAAGGAAGAAAAGCAAGACAGGGATGTCTATTGTCAAAGGTGGAGATAACCTAATGGTAATAATGGCATGGAAGGAACTGGTGATTGGAATGAAAGATGTTGATGAGCCCATTTAATCAGTAAAACTTGTGAATAATCAAACTTTACTCCAAGAATTGCGGGAAATTCTGCGACAGTAACTTTTAACGGAGTCATCCGCTAAATGTGCATATACACATGACCTGTATGGCATTACCGGGATCCGAACTTTGATCCCTCCAATCGAAGGGATCCGGGTTCGAATCCCAGTCAAGGTGAATGATTTTTACACTCTTAAGTTGTTGCAATCAAACTTCGCTAGCCAACCAACGCGTTATAGTCAGTAATTATAGACGGCATTCAAAAATTAATCAGAGATATGGTATGAGACTAAATGTAAGAAAAATTAAGTTCATGAGTTTTCCGATGAAGGAGAAAGCTACGTTAAACGTCAAAATATTAAGGCAAAAGCTAAAGCAGGTGGAACACGGTGCGCATCTTTTAAGTGCCTTCGACCAAGATGGCCATAGCAGAATGGATATAAGAAGAAGATTTACGTTAGGAAAAAACTTTCCCAAGAAATATGAAATTGATGAAAGGGACGTTATGTAAGGAGGGTAAGAAAAAAACGAGTGGAAAGTATGGCATGGTACGGCTCGGAAACTTGGCCTTCGAAGCAAGATAATAGTCATCGATTGAAGGCTTTTGAGATTAGGGTATGGAGAAGGATGGGAAATATAAAATGGAAAAGTAGAAAAACAAACGAGCAGGGGAAAGGAATTTGGGGGAAGGAGAGGGAGTTGTTGGAGGAATCCTAAAAAAAGGTAAGACAGGTGGATGCAGAGCATTTTGATTGGATTGTTAAAGACTGCCAGAGCAGGGATGCTAGGCGTGTGAGGTAGGGGTAGAAAAAAGGAAGGGTGGTTGGGCGGAATGAAGGGAGATAGAATGTATGTGGAATCGAAAAAAAAAGTTTATTGCAGTTTGGGGTTCCAGCTTTAGTTAGGCGAGAATAAGAAATATATGATTGCACAGTGTGTGTCCATCCAAAATCTACCTTTAAAAATGGTAGACTACCAGATAATAAATAACCTTAATATCAAGAAGTAATTAAGTAACTAACTGTTTCAATAATCAATATCACACTGTAATTGTTCTTATAAATTTTAACTTGAAATTTGTAAAGGACAGTGTACAAAAACATTATTCCGCTCCACGTGATGAATAACACACCAAATTATATTTCTCACAGTACATTAGCTTTCAATTCATTTCTGTGTTTTAATTGTGAATAGCAGAAACTTCAATGAAATGTGGATTAATATTATACATTAATCTCATCAATTTGGTTGGGTTCGGTGGTTTTTTAAGGATATTGTCACATTAACACGTGATTGTGCGGAATTTCTTGGTCAAATAATAGGCAAAAAAAGTAGCCGATATCTTTGGGAAAACTATTAGAGTTGCGAACTGTGACTGTGATCGGTGAAATTGTTTCTTGATTGAACAAGGAGAAGATAATTTTGATACTGCGGAAGGCTGAACACGTTCAAAAAATTTATTCCATCAGCGAACACTTAATATTTTTTGGAAAGCGCAGGTATTTTAACGCTTGCATAAAAATACTAATTTGAAAACCACCGACAAGACTACAAATATACTATCAAGGGACGAGACTGGTTAGCGGACAAAGGGAATGAAAGAAATGCTATTTTTTGAGAGATTTTCCGTCATCCACGGGCGGAGTTCGAATAGCGCTCCCTGGGATTCAAGGCCCGATAAACCCATTTCCGTCCTTTCAGGGTAGGAGTTGAGGGCGCGGGTAAATTGGAAGCGGAATTGAAATTTTGGGCGTGGGGAGACACCAATAGCCAAGAAACAACTTTACTCATTCGCTCTTTCGAAATGAGAATCACGCCGCCACTTAAATTTCGATTCGTTGCCACCCTTCCCTAAAAGGTGGGCGATTTTCCGGTTCGCCAATGGCCAGGTAATTAATCGGTTATTGCAGTCACTACCCATTTGGTTCTCCAGACTTTTGCTTCGGGGAGTCCGGAGCTCTCATGGAATCATTCCCATTAGAACTGGCTGAAAAATGAGTTAGTACGCGAGAATGCAGCTAAGCCGTGCGGCCTGCATTTTTTTGTCACCTTCCTTGAAAAATTTTCTATTTTCCGTTGGTAAGCTCATTTTGATTTCAATTTGCGAGGCAATTTGCATTTCTCCAATTCCTCCATAGTTGTATTTATACTACCTACATATCCACTGTAAATCATTTGCAGTTATCACATTTGAAATCTTCTTGTTTTATTGACCCCAAATTTCAAACTGAAATAATAAAAACTTTACTGCAGATTAATTTTTAGAAGTTATGTTTTCAAACTTATACATTTTAATTTAATCATATTATATAGCTCATTTTTTGGTACACCGAATTAGATATTAGGAATAAATAAAGTTTATAAAATTTTTTCAAAATAAAATCATTTTCTATGGCTGATAATGTGTTTAACACAATGAAAATACGTATTACGCTAAATTTTCCGTGAGTTTAATTAAAAAAAATATATATTTTAATTGTTTACTGTGGCATTAAATGGATTTTAGTTGATGCTCAAAGAGTAGGCAGAGAAGGCAAGGGATAAAATTAATATTTCATCGCAATATTTTTAGCCATTTTCATAGCATAAATACTATGCTGGGTAACTAAAATACACTATAATCAGATTCAAATACGCATAGTTTACCATGGAAAATTACCATTTCAAAACGTTTTAGCCATTTTTGGATGCCAATTTATGCCAAAATGAAGAGTAATTGGAATGTGAGCAAAATCAACTCGCGTCCAAATCACCATCACAAGCCACATTAGCTGGAAACCGCTCCTAAATTACAAGCGCTGATTACACTATTCAAATGAAAAAACCGACGCAAACAAATTGCCTTCGAAGAATATGTTAGTTAATATAAAGTTAAATCAGCTTCAAAGTCAAATATGCATCAATTTTTTGAACGTTCGTTTCTAATTATAGTTAATTAACGGCGAAAAGGGGTATGTATTATGTCCTTGCGATATTTCGCTTAGGTTTATGGATAGTTCGTGTTTGCGGCCGTATGTATTGTTTATTTTTTCATCACTTCAAATTAAAAATCACAAAAGTGAATTTCATTTAATTTAAAAATCATATACCTTTAACAGGTTAAAAGTACAACTCCGAGCAGTGATGTTTCTCTGAATTTAATGAAGGACATATTAATGCTAAACGTACAAGAGAAAAAGAGTAAACAGCCTGAGTTAGTCGAAATTTATAATTTTACTTTACTTTTTGTTGTACACAGCCGAGATTCTAAAGGAAATACTCCATCCAAATTTTCTATTCGTTCAGTTAAGTGAAATAATACGATGTAGTTCCAATACAACTGTGATGTGATTTAATAAAAATTACTTTAAATGTGCTCTTATCTAGTGAAAGACTGAAATAAATTTGAGACATGAACTACATGGAGTGACAAGAGCTACTCTTCAATAACTGACCGGCAGTAGAATCCTTTAGGTAACCATTATGATGAATGTATGTGCACGTATACAGAAAATATCTAAAGCACGCATATCGTTAGATGACATTTTTTTAGTCACCTTAACCTTAGTCTACCATACTTTCAGTTGATGAAAGACCATCTTGAAAATCCTTAAAGAATTTTAAACATATTTGAATTAAACTCTGTATTGGTCTATCAAAGACATACAATCTCAACAAACGCGCGGGAAACTTACCTCCATAATTGTATAAAATCACAATGAGGCCACCACCAACTTATAGAATAATATATATCCTGTTGAATGACAAGTACTTCATTTGCACAACCGTTATGGTAGCTTTAAAAAAGATAGGAAATAATCAATTGATAATCGTATAATTCATATTTTGGAGAAAAACATTTTTATCATCTCTATGGTACCAATTTACCAAACGAATATATTTAAGAGTTCTTATTATGATTCATTCCTCTCGAATGTTAATACGGGGACTCAATTATTATCTCAAGAGTTTGTAAGCCCTTACCCTAGAACGGAAAGGTAAAGTCTAAAGTAAGCAAACATCTTGTTATCAATCGAAAATGTCTTTATGTGATCCACGTCATTATACTGAAACAGGAAATACTTATTGTCAAAGATGTCCTTTAAAACCGATTTTTGGAAATATTCGAAGTTAACAGGAAAGTGTTGCAGTAACATTTGCATTTATGATAGGAAAAATGAAGCGGAACCGTAATAGATATTGGTAAAATTTACTCAGGAGGAGTTTAAATTTACTTAGGAGAGAGGCAAAATATGCGAGCAAAAAACTCAAGGTGCCAACTCAATGAAAAATCCATAGATAGCTTACGAATAAATATTTTCGGAAAAAATATTTTAATTACCATATGTTTAGATTAATGCCCAAAAACCGTTAATTATCAGTTTTTTAAAAGAAAAACTATTTGATTTAATCGGAAGCACCAATGCAAGGGAACCCAATACATGCTATTGCCTCGGTCACCGGTGGGAGTGTAGGGTTGTTGTGGTGGTGCTTGGGCTCTGCGCCATGGGTCGTGGTAAGCCGACTGATTGTCGACCCTCAACTACTGTTATGCAGTATGCAATATTCACGCCAGCAACAGGGAGAGAGCGCTATTTGCAGTGCACTCACCGGCACAAACTATGATTTATCCCTAAACGTCTGAGCGTGAGTTAAAACTAAGGGCTGAGCTATTACTAAATCTATTTGTATTAGTATATATATATATATATATATATATATATATATATATATATATATATATATATATATATATATATATATATATATATATATATGTATGTATGTATGTATAATATTTGGACGGCGGAATAGAACACAAATAAAATAGTAATATTTAAAAGGACACTCACATAGTAGATTGTTTCAGCTTTCGGCCTTCTCCGTGGCCTTCTTCAAGTAACTTACTTGAAGAAGGCCTCGGAGGCCGAAAGCTTAAACAATCTACTATGTGTAAACATAAATATGTATGTATATATATATTTATATATATTTATATATATAATTACCTAAACATTCAAACACGACAACCCGCCAAATGGCGAACACATTCATTCACATGGAAATAGATACGTATCAGGAAAGGGATAGCAACTAATATAAAAGACGAATACAGGAATGGTGGAGAAGGTGGAATCTAGCAGATCGTAAGCGTACAAATGTTTTCCTGATCGGGACTCGAACCATGGACCTTGCCGGGCCTGTATTCTAAACATTGAGTTTTCGGGTTAGATCATAGATCCAGCAAGTCGAAGATCCATGGTTTGAATCGCGCTCAAAGAAACCTTTTTACGCTAGTGATCTGCTCGATTCCACCTTCCATTTACATCTGAATGAAAATATATACATATATTTATATATATATATATATATATATATATATATATATATATATATATATATATATATATGCACACATACATATATATACACGTACATAGTTGCACACAATATTCTAAAGAACATATGTGTATAAATAATATTCTGGTTATCACAAAAACCATTTTGTACCAAGATCAATGACATATATGTTAACAATAATAATTTCATCCGTGGTAAAAATTTCAGATCGATCACCAACTATGATGTAGGAATTCGTACCATTGGAATATTACCCTGGCATTTACTGCTGATATCGGTTAAAATTTGATTCATTTACATGGAAATAGGTTGAATGCAACAAGCCGAGGTCAAAGGCTCTCGTGATAAGCTTAGTTACTTTTAATAACGCATCCGCTATTCCTTCAGTCGTAAGCTTTTCGAGCTCTTCTGAACAGTCGTCATATAAAGAAACGTCAATAATCGTAAACTGCCAAATCTTGTATTTTCCTAAAAGATATCAGACAATGAGAATTACCATACTAATTATATAACATCAATTAATACTATAAAATAAAATCCTTCGAAGAAAATATATTTTACGAAAAGTTTTTGTGCACCTTTAGTTTTCGATGGCATTCGAGTGTAAATATTTCATTGCTTTCCAGGAAAAAAAAGCTTCTAACCATTGAGTTTAGCTTATGGGACAAACTCGCCTATATCTCGATTAGAAAGCGATTTATGGCCGTATTAGAACCCTGTTATTGCCTCAAAAAACAATACAATACGTTTAATTCACACTGCCGTGACAGTGTGAATTTGATGTATTTTTTTATTGAATGGCGTGTCGTCTCGACGAAGGAAGCCTAAAGGAATATCTAATTAATATATATTGGTATATTTTTGCATTCTTCAATATTATTTCCTATAGCAGTATTTCGTTAGTGGAAAGCACTGTAAGGTTGTTTAAAAGTTTTAATGCATGTAAGCTATGAGGTTTCCCTCACTCCGATTATCCTCTTGAATCTTGCCTATCGGTCTTAGAAAGCCAAGCGGGATTGCCGAGAAAATTTATCACTTTCTCCTAGGGTGTTGTCTGCAATGTATCTTCCTCAATCTAAAATTTCGTATTAAATATATAATGTTCGTTTAGGAGAAGTTACTGGTTTAAACGAGTCACTCATTACCCCGTTGATCTTAATTCTTGCATCACGAAGGAAAAGAAATCTGAGAAATTGTACTGCTGTCGTCAAAATGTAAAACGTTTCGGAAGAATCAATTGGAAGGATGATATGGTACTTATTGTTAATTAATAACTTATTATCCATGTTTTCTTTATAAACCAGTTTCTTTTTGTTTAGTTTTCTCTGTAATGCATCCAAATGCACATATACCTCATCAATTAGTTGGACGAAAAGTAAGTGCATTTACCCAATGAGTTCTCATTGAGAGATTCTAACTGCACATTATCGTCATTTTTCAAAGATTCTCTCGCCCATCGCGGAATGTTTGAGAAACATCGCGCAATGCCTTTCTAATATACACTTTTATGACAACTATACTGCGATTTCAAAGAGAACACAAGGGTAAAAGTAATATTTTCAATGGGTAAAAAATTACTTTTACGGAAGCGAGTCCTTAACACACCGGAAATTTTTGTCCCCGTCGAGAGTTAGTTCTGTTCCGCCAGTCGTGTGTCATTAACTTTGAATCTAGATAGCAGGAAGCACGGCGTAAAATCCCAAAAAAAATTCACCAGTGTGGCTTGATTTTTAAGGGGATCCTCAAACTGTAGGGATGATATTTTACGTGAAAATAACTTTTTATTCCACATCCCTGAAATCCCCGCGCCTGGTATCGAGGCGGCTGATGCCATTAGTCTCGAAAGAGGACGCACAGTCCGTGGCTGTGGAGGCGGGATGCAGGGGAGGTGACTGGCTTGGGGAGGGGAAAAAGTGCAGTGGTAGGGAGATCACAAAAGGGCCCTCAAACCGCTTTCGCAAACCGCGGACGCATCCTAAGCCACACTCAACTTGTCCCATCTATTAACGATCCCCGACACGCAAAACGAACCGGAAATGCAATTCTAACGGGATAACACCCACAACATTTCACCAGCTTAAGCCATGCCGCTCCCATTCCGTACTTGGGTGCAATATGCAGGCGAGGCGACAGACTGCGGGGTCGAGGGTCGGTGGGAGAGGGGGGCGAAAGAGGTAGATAGGGCAATGGGATGGGAGACGAGGGGTGATCGAAAGGGGAAAGGTTTGGAGGCGGTGTGTGGGTCGGGGGCAGCAAAACGCGCTAGCAACGACGCTCTCTGCAGCTCGCTCTCTCCCCCTCTGACTCCCGCACCCGCTTCCGCCTCCGTCACTGCCGCCTCCGGTCCCCCGTCTCTTAATCCGCTGCTTTCTCAGCCATTGCCCGTCCTCTCTCACCGGTCTATCCTTCGACGCGTCTTCAGGCATTGGGCTGAACATGGTCATACATTACTAAGGGAAGTATGCGCGTAGGGCCATAAGAAATTTCGCTATGGCAATGGTTCCCCTTTGGACTAAAATATTTAGACTATGCGATAGATTTATCTACATATATATGGAGAATGGAGCTCAATACCTTTGTGACATTTCGAAGAATATTATAATGATTACATAATGAACTTCAAAAAGATGAAGTTTCAAGTACACCGGGAACAGTGGAAACAAAATAAACCTGCGGGTAAATTTATGATTTATAGAGCCTTTAGTCGAGGGTATAATGTGTCTCTCCTCAGCTCAGAATGAATTTTATTCTCTCCTCGTCGTAGAAAACGGCTAACAGCAGGAAAATTGCATGTTTTTTTTACTTTTAAGTGAGTTTCCGTTTATTTTTCTGTCTTTCCACGTGCTACCAACATTCGCATATTGTCCAAAACCTTTGAAAGCAACCTGATAAGACACTATCTGTTGAATTTTTCCAGTTCGACAAAATGGGTAACCTCCGTCGATGGCGGGTAGGGAGTTCCTGAAAAGCCGCATGCGATCTATTAGTTGTAGCGACAATATCGGTCTGCTCTAACATCGTTCACTTGTGAGACTGATGATAATTATCGGGCTTAATAAATCATTTCAAATTCTATATATCGACCAAACGATGTTAGGCTAAGGGCCAACGTGAGGTCTTTATATCGTGATATCGCACTACTTCAGATGCACGCACTCCGTATCATGAGTGAGGAAGGAATACATTATATCGGCGGACGGATTTCGTCGCTCCCGGTTCCGTTCCCCTCTAAACTCCCCACGCCCTTCGACCCTCGCCCCCTTCACCGCTCGACCCCTTGGCCCCTCCCACTCTTCGTTCCACCCTCTCCACCTTCACCGGGTTCCCGCTCTGGGTCTCCCTCCCTCAGTCCGTCAGCTGTTGGGACTCATGGTCCCATCACTCTCTTTCTCTCTCCCACTCTCTGGCTAAACCTCACAAGCTTCCTCACCCTTTCCTCCTTTTCCCTTTGCACATGCAGCGAGAGATTGACCTCTGGACGAAAGAGGGCAACTCAAGTGAGGGGAAAGGGAGTGGCGGGTAGGCACATGGGGCAGGGGAGGGTGTGTTCGCGGGGTAGGGTTGGTGGTTGGTGTGTGGGAGAAGACCGGGAGTTGGTGGGATTTGGAAGTGTGCGTGGTGCGATGAGCGAGTGGATGGTGGAAGTAGGGCTTACTTTATTGCTGGCCCTGCGGAGAGCAAGTGGCACGTATTTCATCGCCCCTTTGTCCCATCGTTATCATAAACAGAGCGAGGACGTGGCCCATCACGGCCACATACGTAGCCAGAAGGAAATAATGATCCAGGTGGGTAACGATCCAATACGCCTTTATTTTGCGGCATAAATAGGGACAATCGTGCCCGCTTTCTCGGTGCAAAGGTGTCATCAGTCGCGATTTTATTCAAGAAAGACGCAGCGAGTTCAAGGGCAAACGAATGCAACTATGCGAAATCGTTCGAGCGAAGGATTCGAGCGAAGGGCAGAAAATTCTCGGAAAATTTCTTTAGCCTGCCGGTATGCTATATTATCATGTTTGTGAATTAGGATTGTGAAATAGCGCTTTAATGTTTGCGCAGGCTGGAAGAAGAAAATGGCCTCATTGTTTGAATCAATTGCATTATGAATTAACTGTAATGTAATTCAATGCCAATTATATTATTACATGTAATACCTATAATGATATACAATTTAATGTAAATTATGCCTTCATATAAATTTGATGCCAAGAAATTCTTATAATTTATTCGAATGCCATACTTTGAGTTCACATTTCAGATGACGTCGGGTGCATCCGATCTTGCGTAAAGGAATGCTGACTTTTTACTCGGAGGTTAATGCGGGCTATGAGGGGGAATATGAGAAAGAAGGCGACGCCTTTAACAGTCGATCAAACTTTAAAGGAGAATCTTCCCAGAGAGAAAATTTAATTTCGTATGTAGGTATGGATTATTGAATATGCGCTTATCCACTTAAAATTAATCGCTGATATATTACTAACTTATATTTTCATTAGCAATAACGTTCGACTGGGCATTAAATTTCTCCGTTTTAACGTGCACGTCGGAGAATGATACCAGAACGCATACTTATAATAGGAAGGTGGCGGCAAAACCTTCCGTCTGCTTTACGGAAACAATTAACAGTGACCGTAGGTCATTTCCTATTTGCGCAATGCTTCCTATGAGCAGATTTGTGATTTCCATCCCTGTCCCTCCATAGCAACCGACACCAGAAACCAAGCCCCATTCCATTTCCCACGGGTCCGACGGTATCCGGACACCATCTGCCCGAGAACCTTTGCGGTGGTTCGCGGGGAAGATACCGAGTGCACGGCGGGTAGGGGCGGGGCGCAGCGTCGGGTTTATGCGGAAGGTAGGGGAGGGGGCGGGTGGTGTAGGGAGGACCTTGTGATGGAGTCGAGGGGGAGAGGGGGAGGGAGGGAGTGAGTGAGCGAGCGAGCGAGTGGGTGAGACGGGAGGTCGGCGGGAGCGATCCCCTTTCCTCGCCGCGTGGCATCGATCTCTCTCTCCTCGGCAGCACCGACTCGCCATCGCTTCTCACTTAAAGTGCCGACGCGGGTGGGCCTATAACTCATCGACTATATACTTCCCAAATTCCTCTGCACGATAAATGATAAAAAAGCACGATGTCCGACTACTTCGTGAGCTTGTATAATTTCCTACCAAGCTGAGGGCTCGGGTTCAGTTCGGGTGATCACGAATCCTTTATGACATTGTGCTCGGAGCTGGACTTGGTATCGAGTGGGAAAAATAATGCATGAGATGATCGGATCGATTTTTGTTAATGATTGATTTGTATAAACTTTATCAAAGGAAGTAATGAGTTAAAACTATCCCTTTAGTTTAGGAAAAAGTCATCCGAGAAAGAAAGTTTTCGTTACACTTTCTACACAGCGTAACGCTTCCGCGTGGCTCATCGAACCAATGCCGTAACTTACAATATCACCCCGTGCCCGGGTCAGCTGGCAATGCTTGCTTCACATTTATGGAGGAAAGCATCCTTTATATTTATAATGAGTCGTTGGTAACCACTGGTACCAACCAAGATGATGGTTTAAATAAGTCTCACAATATATCGGATTTAGTTTAATTTACCCTGAGTAAATTCAAACGTCTAGGTAATATGATGTATATAGAATATATTAGAAACCAAGGAGAAATGTATCTTTTAAATTTCCTACGTCAAATTCATTCATTAGTTTTCAATGGAAATGCAGCAGCAATTCTGCGAAAATGGGTCTTCTAAGGGTCTATGAAGTCAGAGCACGTGGAAGCAGTTCAATGGCTGAAAGCCATCCCGTATCCAGAGTACAAAGGTTATAATTCTATTAGGGTTTAAACAGACAAATTCATCTCCAATCTTTCATAGTAATTATCATATTTTCTGTCAAGCCCTTATATACTACTTCTAGAGATATCTTCCCGCAATAGTTTGTTAACGGAAACGTTATCAGAGGATCGCTCTCTATCTAATAGTTCCTTTAGTATATTTATTTCAGTAACTTTCAGATAAAAACATTTCGAAAGCTCTTGCGTCTAACTACTACAGTGATTCGTAAAGATCAACGCTGTAAACTCGAAATATGTTCGCTCCCCCTAGGTCTCAGTGGGCTATTACATTCAAATGCATCTTGCACCCTTATTCAATGGGTGCTTTCTTCGGCCAATGTAGTCAAATTAGATGCAAACCCAAACTTAACGCATGGCCTTCCGTTGCATATAAGCGTAAAAATCGAAAGAAAAGGAAGAGGGAAGGCATGATAAACAAAACAAATGCTATCCTAATAATTTTACTGACAGCTTGTAGAATCTCTGAATTTCACCATAGGCTATACCGATTCAATCGGCCTAGCCATTGCGACCAGGAAAACTTGTGTAGAAGAAACTTAAACATTGAATGGAACGAATCGGGTTAGCGCATTCGTTTAAGGTGTATCTAGGTGTGTTCAATCCTAATGATTTTGAAAGGACCGGGGGCTCCTTTTTGCGGGAGATCGCCAACCCAAAGAACTTAGATTGTGGTAGTTTTGTTGCAGTGTATGCATTTTTAATTTTAGTGAACAAAGCCAAACCCTATCCTCTAAAAAGAGAGAATATATATTGCATATTTCAGTGTATTCATCTTTGCTTCCACGCCGATCATTTTGAATCTCACCTACTTCCTATTCTATTATAAATCGTTCCATAGGTTTCCAACGGTTCGATAGGAAATTCATTTATAACATGGCTCTCTTTGCTGTATACTGTTTTTATGGAACAATTACGAGGAAGGGTCAATTTATTTCAGTCTATAACTACATATGCGCGAGGCCCTGGTTTCGAAACTGACTTGTAATAGGCTATATAGGAACTAACATTTGATTAAAGCTTGTGATTTGGTTGAAGATAAGAAAAAAGATCTTCAATATTTTTTTCGTCTTTATAATAGGGAAGTAGAAGAAAGTATTGTTTTGCTATGATGGTCTGATGGAAAAGTATGGTCTTAATCTTGGTTTATTTTTTACCATGAATTCTTTGTGAAAAAAATTAATAGCTATTTAATGTTACCAATGAGTCTATTTTTTCCGAGTAGCCTAATCCGTACCATAAACCCCGAAAAAAACCTAATTGCCGAAGCTATTGCGAAACAATTATATGAGTAATATTAGTTCATTCCACTCTGTGAAAAAGGTCATAATATTCCTGGAATAGAATTTTTACATCTCAAGATAACGCCCCCTTGCTGAATCTAAGATTACGGTGCCACAAAGATTCGCCACTACATGAATGCAACCGAGCGTGGGTGCTGGTGGTGCTAGCTTCTCTTCTCCCCGCTGCCACTCGTCTTAGTTTACCATCTCGTCACCCACGTCGCTACCGCCATTGGGCTCCCCCCATACACTCCGCCTGCTCCGTGGGATGGCTCGGCCTCGTCCCCAAATACTTCTCACCTTTAACCCCACGATCCTCGGGGCTTTTATCGCCTTCCCACCTGACCCCGAGTATACCTCTCCTCCTCCTCCTTTGGTCCCCTTCCCTCCAACTCCTCCTCCCCTTTAGACACTCTTGGGAGGGCCAACACTTCCTGCTCCTCCTCCCACCCGCCTCAGTTACCCTGAGGGGGGGGGAGGGGGCGTCGCAACTGTGCCCGGTCCCTTTTCTCCTTCACCGCTCCATATCCGACAAGCAACCCTTCCCCGGGCAGCTGCACTTGCCGTTCTCGGAAAGGAGGGACGTGTTCGGAGAGGAGCGATTTCCAGGGAGATTGGTGCAGGTAGGGTTTGGGTGGAATGTGGGGGCTATGGGGATGGAGGAAGGGGGTGGCTTTTCCCCCGGGAAAGATAGTGGGGGGAGGGCTCTGGGGAAATGAATCCGCCCGCCAACCCGGTATCGCAGTAATCGGAAGGATGGCGTAACTAGATTACGACGAGGCGTGTGCGTATTCGAGTGTTTAGGGGTGTCGGGACAGCCGCTACGAGAGCCCTCGTGGGGTTTCTGGTGCGTGGGCTGACCCGCTAATGCCAGCCTCGGAATGGCTCGACGCGGCTGCTTCGGTGATTTGGGACGGGTCTAATCGCTCTTCGATCGGCCAACTTCGTGTTGCTTACCTCCAATGCAGTTATTCTGGCCTAAAGGCTCAAGTAGACCTAATTACTACTGACCTAGCCGACCTTGAAGAAGATTTTCACGCTTAATGGTCTCAAAAAATGCTAAGGGATGCGGAACTTGTTTTCCACATCATCAACTCATTTTTCGTGAAGACATTTTCCATTCCCTGTGTTCATCTTAGCACATCTACATTCAAAAATACACATACGTACGCTGTGTTTTGTTGAAAAAATTAATAGCATTTTAAAATTAATTTTCGCCTATCCTTGCCGCTTCCTTATTTGATAAGTACACACAGAGATTGATGGAAATGTCTTCGGATTTTACTAAAACCTTATATCTTAAATTTTAAACTTTTCCGACATTATCTGTGCAATATTGTTAGTCTTAGGTGGTTTCGAAACGAACTGTTTTATTTCCTGCACATTCTACCCAGCACTTAAATCCTTACATTTTTAATTTCCTAGAACATACCTGCGTTAACGCCAACACCTCGGCTTTTAGTGCGGCTTTCTTTGAATTCACCTATTTCAGGGTTGACCTTGCACAATAAGTTCTTTTAAATATACCCACATATTTTCCTCAGTATTACGGTACTGACTCAGGTTTAGGCATATTTTTGCGTTAACTTTGAAAATTTACTTCCCTAAAATCATGAGGTTTGCATGATGAACGGCTTGGTAAGCATTTTTGCGCTCCAAATCACGCTCATTGCTGCACTGCGTTGAGGGATAATGCAATTTTCTCCCTTTATCTCCCTCATTAATGAAGACACTTCATTGCTACCGGAAAACTGAACGTTAAAATATTCTACAGCCAACCCATTGCCGAAACTGTTGAAAGATAAATAGCTCTGAATACTTACGACGTTCGATTACCTCCGAGGAATTCTTGGCACAGTCATTCATTTATGCGTTACTCCTGAGCTTTCGTGGATCGAAATAATGCGCATAAATTTTTAGAATTCTGCTGTATCTAATAAAAAATTATTTTTGAGGTCAATATTTATTTTCTCTCATATGCTCTCGAACACGCCTCATTTTGCATTGCTTCATATTTCATTCGATAGACTAATTTTAATTCTCCCAACTCATCGCGATTCAACTTGTTGAAGCGCAGAGAAGCATTGCATGAATGTTTACGATAAAAACAGTTATTTATAGTGATGAAAATATTTCCTATTAGTCTGCGTTAAATAACACACATCTAATCAATAAGCACTCGCAAAGATTGTGCATTTAAACTAATAGCCTTCTATGAACTTCGCTAAAAATCTTATTTTTATGATTTATAAACTTGTATTATTTTTAAAATAATGAAAATACCGCAAGTAAAACTTGATTCAATGCAAATAATATTGTCAGTCTTCAATACCATATTTGTTTTCTGGTAGATTTCATTATCCTGCCTATACGGTTATATAATGAAAAAGAAGGCGACAAGTGATATTCAATTAAATATAATTATGCTGTATATAGCTTCCTGAAGTTTTGTATTATTTAGGAGCTCATATTCGTCGATTTAATTTCCATGTTAATGTGCATTGAAGTTAATTCACCTATAAACGGAATGGGAATCTGTGACATGGTGAAATAAAATAATTAAATTGGAGCTGTAATACTTAATGTAATGAGATAATGGTGAACTCATATGTAATGGACTTGAGAGGCAGCAGTGCGGGTTTAACATATAATAACATTTTCACTTTTTTATTGGGCATTGCTCATTTCCTTCCTTGTTCTTAAATCCTTCGGACCTTGGATGGATCTCAAAATGAGCAAACGACCAGCAACATTTAAGAACTATAAAAAATTAACCCCTCCAGTGCAATGGTACGTGACATATTTAAATCATTTCCTAGTCCTCATAATATTAGAATATATTTTAACGGGCGTGAATTTAAAAATATGAAGATCTGCCCTAGTTACAAACCCACAGTTCATTAAAAACTTTTAAGAATCATAAGATATATTTTATGGCTCAGTTTTGATGCACCGTGTAGTTATTATCGCGCAGTAGAGGAGCTGAAGTTTTCTCTGCAAAGTTTTATGCGTGGAAACTCGCAGGGATCATTGTTCGTCATTTTTTTTTAATAAAGCCCTGCAGCTTTAGAAGTTTGCATCGGGGCTCGAGGACCATTTTACTCATCAACGTTCTGATCTTGTGGCGGAATTGAAAAATAATGTATCAATTTATTATTTCTTTTTTTACTGATAAATCTGTTGCATTCCCTGGTTTAGCAGTCTGTTTTTGGTAAAAAAAGCTTTAAGATTAAATGCTTAAAGCTTAAAAATTTTAGCTATTTTTCGGACAAAATCCCCATTGAAGTTTGATTTTCACATTCTTATTTTAAAAATCTGTAATTTTTATGGACGCTTCTTAACCAACCCTTGTAGATGCATTTTAATGAAGGCTCCTCACTTAGAGGCGTGTTTTACCTGCATAATTATTATTTGATATTGTATTAGTTTTCATATTATATTTTGGCAAGCCTATAGATCAAACGTTATAAACCCGAAGATTTGTTTTATAGAAGGGGGTAGAGCTCACCCAGTACTGAGCCAAATGACATGAAATTCCCACCGATCAGGGTAGGGGAACCATTTACTTTCCCATTGCCGCCATTTTGGGTTATATCTTCCCAAAATTGATAAAAGATATCTTTGATTGAAACCACTCATTTTGGGGAAATTTATGAAATACGCAAAATGAGGATGGGGATTATTCAAGGGAGCAGCGCAGCAGATTTTAAACAGTAACCAAAATCATACAACGTTTATTTTGCTAGAAGAGAGTAAGGCCTACCTTATGAAAGCCACTATTGCGTGCGAATTTTGCTCATTCAGGGAAAGCGGGCTAATTCCTCTCCGTGTACTCCTAGCGCTTTCCATAAAGTTTTCCTGCACATAAAATGATCCAATTGACGTTAAAATGTGGGATACATAGAGATATCCTCCGAACTTGAACCTCAGACCCTCTGGTTAGCAAAGTAACCTTACATCATTTAACATAATTCCGAATGAAGCTATGCACAGAGCTTCTGAATCGTTACAGAACATTTTTTATTCGGTTTGAAGCAAAAGAAGAGGGTTTACTTTATGGAACTAGGTCACATGCCACCAAGTAAACCGTCTATGGATATAGCTCCGTAATGGAATCTAAAAAATATGAATACCATGGATGGATAATTAAGTCTGACCTGACCGTACATTTCGTAGGAAGGAAAAATGAGGTCAGCGTTAGGGTGAATATTCTGCTTGGTTAATTTTTTTTTGCAATCCTATTGTTTTCTTGTGAACAACATGAGTGATTTATTAGTCCAAATAATTAGCATTAACAATAGTTCAACGACTTAAGGTGGGTATTCTGATGGGCCGTGAACGACACACCTGTGTGCCCTGAATAACATGGCGCAAGGTATCTTTCCCTTAATAACTTATTCTTGAGCTATTCATATTGTTTAACTCTTGCAATCTCATCAAAAATGCCTATTCCATTCCTTCAGTCTACTTCGCCTTCCCATTATACTCGCCTCTATTAAAGCTTTCAGCATTCGCTTTCCTCTCAGTATATCCTGTATCCTAGAGGTAAACCTTATTCCCACCTATGGAACTACACATTCAACGGCATCCACCTTAGCATTTCTCCCAACCGGCATCTCTCTCTTCTCCTACTCTGCTTTGAAATTCGTTTATTTACCTATCCGACCATTTTATTTCTGTATTCTTATCCACATTTAATTTTCTAATTCCTTCACTCTACAACTATTGTCTTGCTGAAATAACCTTTTTTCCGCGCGATGTAAAACGATGTTCCTAGGTCTTTTATTTACATACTTATTTAAAGTCTTGCTGTCAGCTCCTACCTCTTTGTAAAAACTTCTTTACTAAACGTGTTTCTTCTTCTAGCTATATGGCCAACCTTCATTAAAATACACTATGAATAGGTGATATATTTCAAAAGAGTAGATTGTCCCAGAATAAGTGACGTGTTCTGGTTTATGTATTTCAAGTAATATATGTGAGTATTAATTTTTTTCGTAGAGTCTATTTAGAATGAAAAATAATTAAATGTTGATTGCGTATTTGAATTATTTTGATCATATTTCCAACTTTCATGACGATAAAATTTACTAAGTTTCACATACGAGTTTCATATAACTGTATTGTTTATGATATCTGGCTTATTTTTGTGCTATTGTTTAGGCTGTTTCCATCCCAAACCTACCCAAGGAGGTAGAAAGCCAATAATAGCGAAATAATGATGCTCATTGGGGCAAACTATTGAAATAATATTATTCTATGCAATGAATAATATACTCTCAAAATGATTAATATCTTCCTTGTAATTGAAAAATTTTGGTCATTGCATGAACGAAACTTCATGAAGTACGTGTATTGCCTTACATTTCTCGTATTACAAATTTATTCCCTGGGCAATCTCTTCTGTAATGTCTTCGATGTTCTCATCATCTATCGTAAACTTGGGGGCGAATAATAATTTCCTAAGGGGCTAAAGTTAAAAGAAGAGCATGGGTGTGAATAAAAGTTTAAGACGCAAGTGAATCATACTCCAGAGTGTGCCTTTCTAAGGAAACAAATTATTCATTTGCACCTAGGAAAATCAGTATTCCTTTTGTAGCAAACAGTTAAATTGCTAAATAACTGTCTGGCAATGTTTGTCTGGGAATGGAAACCCTTCCTTCAATCACCTATCTTTTGGTAGGTGATGGCGATATACACAGAGGTTAAGAAAAAAGCATTGTCTAAAGCCGGAACTTCAACGAGTGTGCGTTCAAATAGTGAATTTATAAATTAACTCCAATGAAATGTATTCTGAACTTGATGTGTTTGTTGGAATACGAATAAAGAAATCGAAGAGTTAAAAGAATATCATTTATTACATATTGATTGGGAATGATAAAAAGGTAGTAGATATAAATCTTATCTATTCTTATCTTCTTTCTGGTGCATTACGGATTTTTATGATACGCACACTCTTATTCCTATAGCAAGGGGGCATATAAACCCATAATTTTCTCCTTTAATGAATGGGAGTAATACTACATCTAAATATATCGAAATTTATCGAAATTTATCGAAATTTATCGTAGAGAACAGCAAGAGCACAAAGAGAGAAACAAAATTGGGGGAAATGAGGGTGCTTTTTTCCACCTTGCGTTATTTTATAGCCGGATTTATAACGAAATTCGCTTCATTATTTGAAGAGGTATGAATGCCCAAGGTAGAATCCTAAAGTAATATAAATGTGAGGATTAGGCAAGAGCTTTACTTTGCAGCAACGGGCGTGAAAATAATTCAACCACATTGCCTATCAAGGGCCCTTTCCCTGAGATGGTGTTAAAATGAATACATTTCCTTGGAAAAGAATAAGGGAAATGATTGCTAGTGTAGCTCATAGTTACCAAAAGCAACGTAATCGACCCTGCTCTTGGTTTAATTGGTGAGCATGGATTGCAAAATTCAGGATACTGGAGCCAGTTCCTTCCCCTGCCCCTCCTGCTGGGCCTCGGGAATATCTTATAATCAAACAATCACCCAGTTGGGATGAATCTTTAGGTGTCTGATGTCAACAGGAATCAAAACCGAGCCTTCGGTCGCCTCTTTTGAAAACTGCCTCTCAAAGCAGAGCTATCACGCAGCAGAGGAACACTCTTTGCTCTAGGTCAACGCATTCCTCAGTGCATACTTAAATTTATGAAATAATCACGGTAAATGAGGTGACGTAATGGATCTAGAGAGGAATTCTCACAAACGTATTTGATGACATGTAACACGTGAGCTCTCGTGTCTTTCCGAGATTCTATTATTGCTTCGCCGTCATGTTTTTTTTGCGTTGCACTTTCCTGTCTGTCGCACGTCACGTCATTCTTTCGTGCCTTCACGTCTCTCCAACGCGTTTTCCCGTTCCCACATTCGAGGGAGTGTCCCTTTCCCTCTCTCTCACATCTTCTCCATTCTACATTCTCTCCAACCGCACGCTCACCCCGCCGCCAATTTCCACCGTCGTCATTCCAACCCCCCCACACCAATCCTCGCCCCTGAATAAGCACGTGGATATCCGGACGGGGGTGCTTTTAACGGAGACAAGAATAATTCCTCGCCAACGCTCAAGCTGTTATCTTTGAAATCACTTACCCAAACGAGTCGTATTAATTTCCACGACACGCGAATGAGAGGGAGGGTGGAACAAACGGAAAGGAATGGGAAGATGGGAGACAGAGAGGGGAAAGGGAGGGAAATATGGCTAGTGAACTACGTTAGAAGGACGTGGATAGACTCGGGAGGGAGGGCGAGAGAAGATGAAACCTTATTCCACCAGCATTTCATTAATTCGCGTGCACACAAACGGAAAACGGTGCGCGAACGACTGTCTTGGCCTAACTAAGGGATCGGGGGAGGAGAAATCGGGGTTTGAGAAGTACGACTAGGGCCCACATAAGAGGGAAAAAATATATATAAAAAGGTGGGAGGAAGATGAGAAGGGCCAGAGAGGCGGATTAAAAGTGGGGGATGGAGAGAAAGCTGGGTTGGGAATGTTGGGAGAGGGACTGGATGGTGGGTCTTCGCTCCTTGAGGTACGACTAATGAGCATTCCTATAGCCCTTTCTCTCCCTCTCTCTCTCTCACTGTCCCTCCCTCTCTTTCGGCTACCCTCACCCCTTCGTGAGCTTCCTTCATTCCTCCCAGCAGTCCCTCCGGTCCCCGCTTCCCTCCGCCGTCCACCCCTCTCTTGCCCGACCCTCCAACCCCTTCCGGCCCCACTCTTGAAGCCCGAGGCAGTGTTGGCAGTCTGCGCCGCAGCGGCAGCAATTCAATGTGGAAGGAATTGTAGCCGAGGGAAAGAAAATAAATTCTTTCTCACCGCCTTCTCATTCGACTCTCGAACTTTACTTGGTGCAAATTTATTCATTCGCCACCAAAGAACTGGGGCGGAGGGAAAACCCTGCGCGACGGACTTACGCTACTCCTGAATAGATTCAAATTGCAGATGTCTTTGGTCTTCATGGATCACCGTGCTGCCTATTTTTACCCATAATACATTAATCAATAGATGACAGCATTTATAATTTATTGATTAAATGATTTCTATATTGTTTATGCACAATAAGAGGTATAAAATCAAAAACTAATGGCATAATTCTTTTTCTACTATGTAATCCTCGAAATACTATAGATAAATTTAGTGCCGTTTCTTGTTTTCAATGGTAAAAATTCGAAAATTTATTGAATTTTCAAGAAGAAATGATTACCCGGAAATGTGTTGGAAATGAAAATTATTATTGTTTAAGCGTAAATGGGTCATGCGTTTCAATCCATGCCATGAAAATATAAAAACAAAATAAATAGACGGATTTAAATATCAACTCGATTTTCAGCTAATATTCCAGTATCATAATAAATTCGTGCAAATTATACCTCTTTATAACGAATTTATGAAAATTACGTTCAAATCTTTGGGCATGTGATAAATCCATTGCATATTCATTTATTAATTGATGAATGATGCCATAGATAATTATAAATCAATGAATTTAATTGTTATTATTTTTTTTATTTTAGACATATTTATTCAAGTTTATTTATTTCTCGACAAGATTTATATTCACTTTTTGGATAAGAATCATATCTGGGAATCCAATATTTTTAGCATTAAATGAGATCCGTTTTATGCTACTCATCTCCGTGGAATAAGTATCCATGTCGGTATTCACTGCTAAATTAATTGATACTTTTAAGTGGCTGCGTTGCTGAGAATAGACAGTGGTTCGCCCTTATTTATTCTTTAGATATGAAAATATTAGCTTTAGAAATTTACATTTTAGGAGTATCCTGTTTACATAGTTACTTTGTAAGCCCATCGTCAGTAGCTGGTTAAAATGCAAGGAAATATATAGTCATAGATATAATAGACCAAGAGTCTCTCTCGCGTGTATAATATTCTTCAAAGAGTATTTTCTCAAGTAATTAAGTTTAACGCAATAAGTTTGATTCTTTTAATTGAATAAAACAATTATCTCAAGAATTCCACATTGCAAAAATATGTTTTTTACCTACATTTTCTCAAAATCTTCCAAATTAGCTATCTCAGATGAAATGTATGTTTTGGTGAAATGGAATTCAATGTATAATTTTGAGAATATAAATCAATGCAGGCACCTCCAGGAGAACAGAGGAAAAATGTTCTTGTAAATAGTGAGGATTTAGACGCTACGGTGGATTAAAAAGCCTAACATTTGATTTTGATATTGGTAAAGCAATTGCAAGTGAGATATTTCGAAAGGCAGAGGTTACTTGAACTTAAAAATATGAAACTACAGTTTCATTCAACAGCTCTAACACTTTATTTTTAAGATTTTCTCAGCATGTGCCCTTTCACGTGGTTCTTCTAAGACTATGATAAAGGGAACTATTTCTCCATAAATGTGTAACCATTTCAGAATATTATTTCAATAAATCCGATGGAACCAGCAAAATGTTTATAAGGATTTTAACAAATCCTGATCTTTGAATGTAAGGTACTTTACGTACGAGTATCATAATGTTCTTGATAAAAAATCGGGAGGTGCAGAAAAGAAAATAAATTTCTTGAGCGCCAAATCCTTCATAATGGCAAAGAACAGTCCACTCCAAGCGCCCATTTCTTTATTTCGTATAATCCTTTCATCCCAGATGAATTTGACGTCATCTTAAGTCCGTCTCTGCCGTAGGTATACACTCCGGCATTGGAGTGGATGGCCGAATAACGGCAAAAACATTTTATAGGAGAAAACAAACACCAACTGCAAGTGGAATTTACGGAAATAAAACAAAATTCATCCCGGTCCTTGGTCCGGAAATCCTTTAAATGGAAAAGAAACAAAACAAAACGGAATTAAGTTATCTTTCTCGTTTTTCTTCCCCGACCAATTTCTCATCTACTCGTAGTAGCAGCAGCCTGAGGAAATCGCGGAATTCAATATAAGTTGATTTGGCGGCTTGGGAGGGGAGAGTTTTCCAGGTTTCGAGGGTAGGCGAACACACACTCCTATCCACCATTTTTCCTAAACCCCAAAAACAGCCTTTCTCCCCTCACATTTCGGTAAGGAAACCTCATAATCCAATCCCACCCTAAAACTCTCCCCTCTACGGGCTGTCAATGCACTCGCCTTCGCAGATAAAGATTTCTACCGTTTTGTCCAATCCTTTCTTCCTTGGAATTCCCGCTTATCCCAAGGCAGCCCGTTCACCACACTTCTCCGAAGTCTCCCACCCATGCTTTCCCCCTTACTACTCCCGCGTCCCTCATCTCTCGGTGGAAACTTAGAGCTTCCCTTGCCCCGAATCTGCGTCTTCGAGGAGGGAGCGTTTCCATCAGTTGATCCGTAGCCTGCAGGAGTCTCAGTGGAACGTACTGTTGGCCGACCACCGGAAATAGCGTCGCGGAGAGTTCGCGTCTTACTCTTATCTCCTTTCACATCCTGTGTAACTTCGGCCATTTCTACACTGCCCATCCTTCTCGGGTCTCATTCCACCTCGTATTTTATTCATTAATTCTCTGGATTTCATCCTACATGCTTTCTCTAATCTTCTTACGATTATCGTGCTCGCCCATTTTTTTCGCATTCTACATCCGATGTGTTGTCATTCGTTTTATGAATTTTTTCCTAATTCTGCCTTAGGAGTTAAAAAATAGAATTCCCCAAAGATTATCAAGTGTAATACAGTTGAAGTAAATACAATTGCAAAAACTTCGACATTATGCAAGCAACTTAATGGGAATGACAACTATGTTGATTTATCAAATGAATTCAGTATTGGGCAAAGTTCAAAGATCTCTTTGTTACGTTATTTTTTATGGGAAGCTAGGGACAGATTAGTAATAGCATTTAATTATTACAGCTTGAATTTTGTGCCATAAAGAATTCACTGCAGTACGCTAAAACCGAGTAATTGAATTTATTGTAAAGTGGTTTATTTTTTAAAGTGATTTAATAGTTTCAATTTAAATCAATTCTTAAATAATTTCGGCTGATATATAAATTTGGGAATTACATTTCATGTTTTGATTTAATGGATGTAATAGATTCATTATTCGTTTTTCTTTGCGATTATGCCTAATCTCTTGTTCGAAATACTTACGGGAAAGAGGGGAAAGATATTTTTTTTCATTCTATACTTTAATCCTGTATTCTCGTAAATCAAATTTCTAAAATATTGCTTTGCAATACGACTGCATATAAGAAGCAATACCGCCTCTAGTACTAACAAAAAAAGCAATTAACCGTCGAATGGTTAAAAAATATCTAAATGAGGAAGTTCATCCTGAGTGTTTCATGTAAAATTTGCCTCGGATCACGTACGATGAAACGGGATGGTGGATAATTTTTAAAATGCCAACGGCTCCATCGAAGGCATTCCATGGGATCCCCATGCCTCGGAGCTAAGGGCTGAAAGTGGCTTTGTCTGTTTCTTCCCATCTTTTACTTCTAATATTTCATCGCCATCAAGTCGTGTCCTCACGCCCGCGGGAAATTCTTAAAAATCCTTCACCCTCCCATCACCCCCATCCCTCGTCGCTCATCTCCCTTCCACACCCCTACCCCGTCATCCTCCAACCCCGAGGCCGTCGTATTCCTTCGGCATTCGGGAAAATTCAAGACTTCGAGTCATCGTTCGAATATTGATTCTTTTTGTCGCGACTATATTCCTTTTCTCACCCGTCCTCCAGGCCTCTTCCCCCCTAGTCGCCTTCCTCTCCCACCCAACGTTCCCGTCCACCCCCGCGCGCGCCTGTGTGTGCGACGAAGACAACCGCTGCCTGTCAGCCCTCGAGCTCCGTTTTCAATTTCGGTCATGAATCCGCGAGAAGGAGGGATGGAAGGTGGTGGTGGCGGCGGGAGAGCGGAAGGGACCAAGGAGTCAAGAGAGAGCCCCGCTGCCACATTCCTCTCAAGGAGATTTTATATCGGACTGACGCGGGGGAGGGTGGCTGGGAGTGAGTGGGAGAGGAAGGCGGACGAAAAGAGATCGGAGGTGGAGAAGGAAATGGGTGGTTGGGGGAAGGGATTGGTCCAAAGTGCAGGAAGGGGTCAGGATTAAGGTCGATGGATAGCATCACGTCCGCTCATAACCGGCCACATCACAATCGACATCACGTACCTTCCGACTTTATAAGATAAACGAGAAGCACATAACCGTACATTTCATTACTCCGAAATGTCATTGCTTGACTTCAAGCAAATACATTTTCCATTGACACCGTTTTTCATTAACTGAAATGGATCTACTTGGAATCCGTAATTGCGCTTGTGATTTAGAACATGGGTACATTTAATGCGGAGGTAAATGCGTAGCTATTAGTAAAAGCCCATCGGGAATGGTGGTAAAGTATGTGACCCCTGGAAAATATAAACATATTAAACGTGTCAAGTATTTGACGCATGTTAAATTCTCTAAATAGGATTATGAGATGAGATAAATGGGAAAGTTATTGAACCAAATTTTACAAATTAAATTTATTGTAAATATCCAATTTTGAGGGAATAATATTGATCCAAAATAATTTTAATATAGTTTTGTGAACGGTCTCTTACATGTAATATGTAATCCATAAGGCATTAACTGTTGATTCTGCTGCATCATTTGCTTCATTATTTATTCCCCTCTAGTCATCTTCCTCTTCCGCCGAACCTTCCCGTCCATCCCCGCGTACCGTTCTATCTGCGTCTCTGCGGTCTAAAAATCTTATTCTAATCTTCTTCCAACCAGTTGATCAAACATCCTCTCTTATATCGCAACATTCCAAAAATTAGTTGGTCATATCTCCCTTACTCACAATTTTTGCCTAATTCATTTAGTGCCTTCCCATCATCCCCGGTCATAGAACTTAATCGAACGTCTTTCTCTATCACTTTCTCAACTCTTCTGCTTACCCTGCCTCTAAAAAGACTTCTAATCTACGCTTCACCTCTTTCCTCAAAATGAGTATTAATAAATGCTGCATTTGAATATGCCTGGATACATTTTTGGTTAATAAAGGACCAACAAATTTCAACTATAAAATTTAAAAAAATTGTATTGCTACCCACTAACGTGTTCACAGAATTCGATTTGGATGGTTAAGGAGGAGAAATTAGGTTTTACCCATAGATTGAAGGGAAATTTTAAGGTTTAAGGTGGTTTTAGAAGTTGCTTTTAGAAGCTTTTAAGTTTAGCTGGTGTTGGTACCGAGTGGGTAGTCGAGGACTTTTAGGTTTCAATGGGCAAAATTAGAAAAGAACGGACAACAAATTAGGCGTTATGCAATTTTGACTATGACTAAGACTTTTATTTTATATAGAGCCTTGAACTTTCATTTTTATGCGTATTGATTAACTGTCAATTGAATTCCATCAATGTGATGCTTGTTATGAGTGATTGCGGAGGCTTAGTAGGTGGCCAACTGAGGGAAGCCGTGCAGCACTGGAAAAAGAGTCTTTCCACTCTTTCCCCTTTTCAAAGTCGAAAATGTGTAAGCAAATGTGAGCGGCACTTGACGGGTAATCAAAAGTACTTCAGTATTATTACTGTTCACATATAAACTTTGTCTAGTTTACATTATTTACATGCCACAACATAATCGCATTTTCTCAAAATAACACAAAAATGTATTTTAGCTGATGTGGGTCTACTTCTAAGTGTAATGTGAAAGTGTACACTGTTTTTTGTAATATGAATCTCTAATTAAATAAATTCATATGTTCAATTGTGCGATTTTAAGATTTGTCCGTAACCGCCAAATTTTGTTATGAATATTTCTCCATACAATATGTTTTGATGATCAATTTTTATCTGAAAAAGTTTTTAGTAATCAAAGTGGGAGAATAGGAACGTATGCTGTGCTAAAGTTGTAAATTTTATTGAAAGTTATGAAGCAATTCATCACTGGAAGATCGTAGTCATTATTTTATGCGAGGCAAATAAAGCTTAACTCCTATGTTAGTCAACTGTATGCCCGATTAATAGAATCTGAAGAAAAAGGGTTTGAGTTAATGTGCCAATATCCAAACTTACCCCAGTAATCGTGAATCATTGATCGGCAGTTTGAAAACCATTACTAATTACTATTAAACCTGAGAAGTCGTTAAGAGATTAGAATCGTACTTTAGATAAAATAATTGCTCATTGGGCAATAGTTACTATGGCTTAATCCAAATCTTAACTTGTTTCCCCGAGAAGAAAAAAAGAGAGCAATTAAGCATACTAATTCCATCATTTTGGTCTTTATCTACCACTTTTCGGTGTATCTTGTAATCGTTACCATTTTCGTGACGTCCATTGTCCAGAGATTTCAATCAATTCCCATTCTAGCCGTCGTCAGCGTAACCAACTCTCTCCTTATCATAAAACACGCGCCTATTTCTGTAAATCGATTCCATTAAGGCGATCGGAAAGTGAGAGAAATGCGATCGGGAAAAGAATCCCACTCCGCAGCTGTTTCTCCCTCATCTGCCCCCCCCTTTTCCCTCCAAAGGCTTCAACCGCCCTTTCACCCAATCCAACCCCCTTCTTTCACTTCCCCACCAATCAAACCGCCGCGCCAACCTCGGAAAACTCGCGACCTTTCCACCAGAGATTTATTTTTTATTAATTGGACCCATAGATCGGGCGCTTGCATTCCCTTTTCCTCTCTCTCTCCACTCCTCTTCTGTGTCTTTCGTTTCTTTATATTTTTTCCTTCCAACCCGCGAAAATCGGCAAAGCATTACTCTTCCCCGACCGGTGTAACGACCGCACTCCCGAAAGGCCCCTTGACGACAATCCAAACGGTGAAAAAGGAAGAGAACAAACAAAGAGCCTTTCCATCGCAATAAATGAGGCGCGAGGTTTTTTACCATTTATTTCTCGTCTCTCTCTATCCCTCTTGTGCGCTCCCCTCTCCCTGAACCCGTGCTCTCCTATCCGTAAGAATGTTGGCAAGGGCTATTTTGAAAGCGCGGCGTTGGAAGCGGGGGTTGAGAGACAACGTGGCTGTCATATGTGATTAAAGCGGCTGAGAGATTATGGGACGAAGGAGAATGGTCGGGTGAAGGCAGGGAGAAGGGATCAGGGGTTTGGGAGATGCTAGTGTCAGGGATAAAGGATGGAGGACATTTCAGCGTCTTGGGAATAGTCAGTTGCACCGGGGGTGTAGTACGAGTCCTTGAAATTCGTTCGGAGAAATGCAACTAATTGATAGGAAAGACAAATTTATGGGTGAATCATGTATTTCAAGCTCTTTAACAAAGATGGGAATGAATGACTATCGATTTCCGATCAGCCAAGGGTTTTTCCGTTCACTGTCAAACGTAGCTGAGGATGGGCTCATAAGATTATCCTCAAAGAGATAAGTGAAAGAATACGTAGTCATCGGCTTGCCTGGTCACCTCTTCTATTTTAGGCAAACTAAATTCGCCAAATTTTGGTAATGATATTTTGAGCATGTTTAAAGACAGATTCATAGGCTGACGAGTAAGTAGATCTAGTAGTAATTATAAATCTATTCCATTAGTAGCATAATTAGTGTCTTGTTGCGTTTTCCTTTCGCTATATTTAGTCGATCGGCATCACATTGCATATCAAGTACCTAATATTACAGGATTGTTCATTGGCTGGCCTGAGTGAGTAGAGGTTGTTTGTATGAATGATAAATAAAACAATCACTAGCAAAATCTTGCCATGCTATTAAGTATTCTGCGATGAAAACGAATAGAACTTTTTATTGCGTGATGCTGATTAGGGGACAAGTAAAATTGAACTAAAGAAACAGGCCGTTTGTTATTTTATCAATTACAGATATAATGCAAAGACAAATACGATGCGTAAAGTATTGCTTTTTTATTCTGCTGTGTATGATTGCGCCCGCCATGATTCAGCTATATAACAACGATAATCGGTCACTTAGTTTACAAATGTTTCTGGAATACAATATTTTATACTACTTCATTCAGTATTTAATTAGTAATACGAGTTTGAGCATTATGGGTTAGTGGCGAAGAATTCTTTCCCGCAGTCCTAATAAGTGGGTAAAATGTAATTAATGTGTATTGGTTTCCACCATTTTTCTATGGAATTTAAATAAAAAAATCAATAGGCTTTACCTTAAGTCTCATATATTGTTCCATTTTTTAAGCCGAAGAGTCATATACTGCAGTCGTCAATTCTTCTCTATCCAATAATAGATATTTTTTTGAAACCGATATGTCTGACACAAATTTGGATTTAGAGTTGAGTATGTTGTATGTTGAATTGAGTAAAATTTGAAATATATGCAAACTTCCTTGGATTTCTTCCGGGTTTAACTCGTATTTTATTCACCTTAGTAGTATATAGATAATCGTGAGCCAAATGCTGCGTGTTAATATTAAAACATTAATTGATGTTATAATTTTTAAAACTTTATATTCATATTTGCCTATCATAGCTTTTAGCAAATAATATTTAATCTCTCCATCTCATCGTTTGCTAATGCTACCTGCCGAACTAAATGCGTCGATATACGTATTTAATCAAAAAGCATTCTATACTTTTAGGAATTTGCATTATTTTACAAATGTTCTCAAATTTGTAGCAATATTTTTTATCACCTATTAATTGGTTCAAATCTCTCTATTGAATCAATTATGATCAATTTAGTACACATTTTTTCTCCCTTTTTACGTACATAGTTTTAAACGAAACTCTTAATACCTTATTGAAATGTAATGAAATAATTGACTTTGTAATTCCACACACTTTATTTAAAAAACACACGACCCAGGTTTCGACGTTGAACGTCATCATCAGGTGGTCCTCATAGAAGCACGCTGGCTATATATACCTTCTGATCATAGGAGGGGGGGGTTGGTCAGAGAGGGAGGTCGGAGGGGTAAAAAGGTTACAATGTAGCTGGGAAGAAAAGAGAATTACATTTTTGATTTAGAAGAGTGGTAGGTCTAGGAGTGGGGAGTGGGAGGGATACAAAATTTCGTTGGCAAGATCATCTTTCCAACGGACACATTTCAAAATTTCTAACTGCTCCAAAGCATCGAGCCTTTGACCTTTTTCTTCAAAATGAATAATTTTTGTCACAAAGTCACTTTTGTGATCACTTTCGATGAGGTGTTTTGCAAAGAGGGATGTTATGTTCTTATTTTTTACACATGTTTGGTGTTCTTTAATCCTTTCTTTAAATTTCCGTCCTGTTTGTCCAATATACTTTGTGCTACAATCCGAGCACTTTAACTCATACACTCCACTCCTCTCGTTTTCGGCGACTTTGTCTTTAGTGTGAGAGATCAGGTTCTTAAGGCATGAACGACTGTAAAAGGCACATTTAATTTTTTCTTTAGGTAAACTTTTAATTACTTTTTGAGAAATAGTCCCAAGATATAGTATTCTCCGCCATTTGGCAGTGGGATCTTTTACATGTTCGGGGTTGTAAATGTGGCTTAAGGCTATTTTTGTAAGTTTATTCCGGTAAAGTTTATTTATTAGATCTTCTGAATACCCATTGTTTACTGCTAACGTTTTAATTACATTAAGTTCCTTATTTACATTGAATTTTGACATAGGGATAGCGGTCAAACGGTGGATCATTGCATGAAATGCCGAAAGCTTTTGGGTGAAGCAATGCCTTGAAGAGGAATTAATTAATTGGTCTGTATACATTTCTTTCCTAAAAATGGAATACTGTAACCCATCTTTGTCTTTAGAAATGGATAGGTCGAGGAAATTCAGGGAACCTTTTTCCTCTTTTTCACACGTGAATTGTACATTAGAATTGATAGAATTTAGATGTGCTAGAAACTGATCTAGTTGCCTATCAGAACCTGTCCACACACAGAAGACATCGTCTACATATCTTAACCAACAAAATACATTATTAATGAGAATTTCATTTTTAATGGTACCTATTTCCAACAACCCAATGGTTTAGCCATGGACTCGCCCTTGTCCCCACTCCTGGCCGATATGTATATGGACAATTTTGAAAAAGTTTTGTTCTCCTCAGCCTACCCTCTCATGTATATATAGCCAGCGTGCTTCTATGAGGACCACCTGATGATGACGTTCAACGTCGAAACCTGGGTCGTGTGTTTTTTAAATAAAGTGTGTGGAATTACAAAGTCAATTATTTCATTACATTTCAATATGTTATGCAAATTCCACAAAGTTACGCCTGAGACAACAAATTTTCTTAATACCTTCTTCAAACAACATGGAAGCGTACCATTTTGTCGCAGTTTGTTCATATCAATTTTTAATCTCACTTGCTGTCCCAACTGTGTTTTTATGTTACCATTATACTATTGAGTTAAACTGAATTACTTCCAAACCTGCTGTAAAAGATTCTAGTGGTTCCTATTTGAATGTGAAACGCAATAAAAAGTTAAATATTGTGATAGTTTTTTGTGAGTAACTAGCTCCTGCTGAACTCCTTCCGTAATTGAAGGTGCGTCAGAAGAGTTTATACCAGTGCGAGGGAAATAAAGTCAAACAGATGAAATGTTTTAGCATACATAAAATCCGAAGCATGACTCTCCGAACTTTCGTAACTATCATCCAATTTTTAACCGCCCTGATGCATGAGCAAATGGGTCAAAATAAGGCTAAAATAAACGATCAAAGGCAAAGTGCTGGAAATTCACCAAAAGGTGTCATGTCTTCTAATCGAATTCCATAAAGATAAATTTTCTGGGCTAAAATTTGCGTCAGAATATTTTTAGCACTATTTTCTTGTAGCGTGGGATCATAACAATTGTAGCTAAAGGCTTAATTGTAGCCCGTATACCATTTCCTTTGAATTTAATCATTGTAATACTCTTCAGAAAAAAATAGATAACAGATGTAATATCACTTATTCACCAAAATATTGTCTAATTTATATTAGTGCCAGAAAGTATGACAGAGCGATTGTGCAAGACACACTAGAAAACTACTTCATTAACTTTTTGAATCATTGATTTTTGCGGATGAACAGTTGGTTTAAGATGAAGTTCTTTGATATTGAATATTTTTGAAATTATTCCACATGATTTTAAAATATGCGTCTCACGTAGAATGTTTTACAATGAAAGATATTTAGCCTAACTTTGACCACTACACAGCATGAATTAAAGTAAATCATTTTGCGGTCGGTGTCATTGGGTGAACTACAGACATTCTTAGTTCATTTTGAACGATGACCCAAATCAACTAACGAACATTCTTCCGTTGCTTTATTTTCCAAATGCCACGAGGACTTTTAGTCCTTAAAATCATACTTTCTCTCTATCAGAGGTGCGTGAAAAATTCCATAGGTATTGATGAAGAACATTGTCCATAAAGCACTATTTTGAGCACAAGTGACCAAATTTAATAATATTAGATTTTCTCCGCCTCATAATATCAGATTTGAAGAAGGAAGGGGGGGGGGGGTGGGAGAGGGTACTTATTACGGACGGAATTCGTGCGCACGTGCAATTAGGGGAACTGGGATTGCGCCAGGGAATCTCTAGTCATGCATAGACACGAAGTGAAAGGAAAACCAAGTATGAGCCGCGGTGTTGGTGAAGGTGTGTGTGTGTTTGAGCCAACCGGAGTAACCTTGAGAGCGTAATTTTGGAGACTATCGCAGCAGAAGTTGATCGATGATCGCAATCCTCGGAGTCGCAGCAGAGAGTCACACAAAGTAGCCTCAAAAACTCCTAAGTACCGTGCATCACACCGCGTTCTCCCCCACCCCCCACGCTTAAAGGGAGAGAAAATTTAAGAACGAATATAGTAGATTTGGAGGGAGAAACTAAGAATTTTTAAAGGTCTATCTTCTTCTCTACGTGCAGTTGATCGAAGAAACTTGGCATTATCGAACGATGTCCAATATTTTCTCATTATTGTCTACCATTTTTCCTTCCTGAACTTCTATTTCTCCATATTTTTTTTGGTTCATCGAATGCGACCACGGCTATAATTTTGAATGTGTTGCTCGCTCTTGGTTCCATTTGAAAGTTCCTTCCGTCGTGAGATGCCTAGGGTGAATACTTATTTACCATTTCATTGAAGAAGTATGTATGAGCTCCATAAGTCTTTCATCTCTTCCTGTCTCCTGTCAACCAGGTGACGCACGGTCTGATATATCTCCTTTAATATCAATGTAAATGACCAATGCGTTCCCTTTGTTATTCGAAGGAATGTCATTTTATTAGTTTTGATTCTCACATTCTTTATGGTTGAAATCCATATTTCAACACTGGCATTGTGTCATGAAATTGACATTCGAAGCCGTTGCTGTGTTCATAGCACTTTGAGATTTATCTTTCGGAACTTTTTTCTGTAAGCTCAGCTTCCAAATCATAAATACCAAAGTGTATTCCGCGCGAAATATTCATTTTTTTTTTGCTTTTTTGAGAGGCGTCTTTTCTTGTAATATATTATGATTGAAAATTTTTGGCAATTCATGTATGATTTTTAGTCTTGGTCCGAATCCCCTTTTTTATTCTTTCTGGCCTCTAATACTATTCCAAATATGCGTAACCGAGACTAATACACAAGGCATATTCATGAAATTTTTGGCATCGATTTTTGTGTTTTTACCTTTTTTCTTTGATTCACGTGATATAAATTAACTTTTAGGAATATTTTTAGTTTCTAGGAATATTGTAAGAATACTTATTCTAGGACTTGCTCGACAGATATATAAGATTAAGCTCAATAGAAATTTCTTTAAATGAAAATCATTCAATATAGTTAAGGCGATATGTACATTTGCACATCCTTATCATTTTTTCATGCACTTAGCCTACTATGGAAGTAAGTTACAACATTATTTCAAGTTAAAATCCTGCCGGAATCGTAGTTGGACCAAAATTGACGATATAATTTTATTGTATGAATTGGAATATTGTAAAACTATTTCTTTTAATTTAATTGTTTACAACTTTCTTAGGTATATACTGACATTCCGGTATCAATCATTCTAATTATAACCTTTAAAAATGGCTTTTCTAAAGATTATTACCCTCATGACTTATCGAACATAATGTTCGAGCTAACAATTGTGCAACCTTCCGTCCGTTTGGAGAAATCCTTTCTAAAATACCGCCTTTCAACTTCCAATTCACCCTGGATGGGTGGAAATGGAAAATGCGTGGGAGTAGCGAAGACTTTCCCATCTTCCGAGCGCCCAACCCTCTCTCCGTCAAAAGAACGACCGGGTAAGGGATGAAGATGGAGATGATGGATAAGAGATACGTCTTGAAATTCTAGACCCCTTCATAGTGGAGGAAAGCTGTGAGCCTGGGCGACCTTTGGGCGGGACGAGAAGCTGCACGGGACGGGGATGGAGGCATTCGGTCGACGTGGTTTACCTTATGAGAATCGGTTCGAAGAGAAGGCAGTTTTTCAACGGGGAGGTGGTTTAAGAGAGTAAGCCAAGGTCGGAAAGGGGGTTTTATTGTCCATCGAAAAGAAGTATTTCTCTGAAAGATTGGAGATTTTTATGGGGTCCTGCTGAAGTTTCAGCTTATACGGTGTCCTTAAAAAATATTCAGCCGGTACCAGCCATCCTACTTTAAGATGCACATACAAGTATGCGTTATGTACGAATCTTGGTTTGTGTGGCCTCATGTTTTGTTTGGACTAGGAATCCCTATTTTCTGTTCTTCGTGCTTGGTTGGTGGCACACGAAAAATATTTGTCCTGGTAGAGATTTCTGTAACTGCTGCTAAAATTGAAAGTGTACATAAATATTGTTATTTGATGGCAATCCAGAGTTATTCAAAACTCATTGTGTACTTACGTGTACATTGTACGTGTACGTAAATTGCACATGTTGAATTAATATCACTAAACGGTAGGTTTAGCCGTCCTGCAATCTGATTACTTGTTGGACTAGAACGTAAATGTTTCTGGATACGTATATCCTACAGTACTTTGAGTAGAGTTTTTGTTTCACATTAAATCTCTTGAGATATTCATAAACATAATTTATTGTTCAAAGGATGGATAATATAAGGATAAAAATGTGGCGAATATTAAATTCAGTGCTAAAATAAGGCTTATAATATTCAATGGTCAAATTTGTGTGATATTTTATCTTGTATAGAGCTGATATCCAAGAGTGACCACCGTAGTCGGGGAATATCTGTATTAAGACTCAAAATAATAGACTTTACCGTAATAAGAGCTTCATATAACTTTTTCTTGATTTTATTTTTATTCAAGAAAAATCAAATAGGGTAATACCTATAATCTAGTCACTATATGTGACTATTTCACTTTTGTGAACTATTGCTATTTTCTGTCACTAGGTGTTAATATGATATTATTTACTAAATATCTCATCATGTTCGCAAACGCGTTTGGGACACGATGAATTTTCCATGACCGCGGCAGGAATTGGAAATTGAATCATTATGAACGTGAACTTCGGCGATCATTAAAATGCCATCATTGGAATCACATAATTTTGTCCATCCACGACCATCATCCATTCATTCAACGGGCGTGGGATTCAGCATACACACAATATTTAAAACGTTTTCCCCCGAAGAGATTCCCAGGTATTAATTTATCCAGGTGTAGTAACAGAGGTTCATTTGCGCCACAAACTAAATTCCAACTTTAATTTTCAAATTAACATTTTATATCTCAACTGTTGAACAGAAAGTGGTATTTTTGATTTTGTCTTACTTTTATGGATAAAAAAGGCGAATTTCATACCTTAAAACAAAAGTTATTATGCGGAAAAGCATATTTTATTGTAAAGAACTTAATCGTCCTCAAACGGAACGGAAAACACTAGTTACGAAAGAAATGAAGCAAGTGAATGAACTTTTCGTCGGAGAAAACAAATAGAAGAAAAAAAATCTTAAAAAATTTAGGGTAAAATATAAATTTATTTAATTAATGATGATTTTGGATTGGATTTTATTGACCAGAATAAAGCTATTTCCGCATAACCTATCGTAGAGATGAGAATGAGAAGTACGAATGACTTCTGTATGGAGATGTCCCACAGCGTGGGGTAAAGTAATAGTGTCGTAGGAAATATAGCAGAAAATTGGAATGAAATACCCTGGCAAAGAGTAACGTACGCTTGACACGGAGAGCAGATTACTATATGTTGGCCAAATTTTGCGTAAGGGGAAGGGTCAAAATAGAAAAAGTTGTAGCATATAGTTTTTCTCATTCTTCCTTTATTTTATAAGGTAGGTCGGAGGAAACATCGAGAAGACTTAAAAGATTATTTTCATGAAAAATAAAATTTGGTATTCAAATTAACAATGGACATAAATTATTACATGGTGACTATCCGACATAAAAAAGTAATAGACGCTATGTAAGAATACAAGCAAGAGGTAAAAGACTATCAACATCTACGTTACAACCTCTCAGACGTCATGATGGCTTTTGGCTCGGAGTATTCATACCGTGTCCTTAAAAATCCTTTGATAATATATTTAAATTACAGCTTCAAAATTAGAAATAATGAATCGCTGAACGGAAATAGTTGCATGCAATATTGCATTGAGAGGTACCCTGGAGAAATTTTTGATTTTTCCCCTTAAATACACCCGCTTGGGCATAAATGAAAGACTAATACGATAGAATGAGCAAAACAGAGACGAATTTTTACCAAAATCGTTAGTAAATTATGCAAAAGAGCGAAAGTCTGGTAATAAGCAAAGATTCATTCAGATCTAAAATTAAATTTGTATGCGTACAAAATAGCAGCATTAACAATATAAAGGAGGGACGCCTCGGTAGCTTAAGTGGCTAAAGCACTCGACCGGATATTGAGGGATCTGGGTTCGAATCCCAGTCAAGGCGAATGATTTTTACACTCTGAAACTGTTGCATTAATATAAAGGAGCATAAAAAGAACTAAGCATGTGGGACTACAGACGAATAATTTAATATGATTTACTCAATGGCCCAAAAAGAATTCTTCAGGAGCTGGCAAAAGAAAAGTTTAAGGGGAGGCACTGATAACAAGAGGAGAGGAAATACTTTACTGTGAGCCATTAGGACAAGATTGTAGTGTAAGGGTCCATGAAAAGAGCTTTAGAGTATGGCCAAGGATAAATTGCCAAAAGTAATGGTACGGGTCAACGGAAGACTCAAAGAGGAAATGTAGGGATTGCTAGGAAAACGGATTGGATGGCACGGAGTGCTGCTATAACCATTTGCGAACATTAGTGACGCCCGTAGCCATTTGTTACATGGATTCGGACTTACCGTGGGACAAGGAAATAGTGTTCATGCATTCAATGCCGCAGAGGTAAGTCAAGGGGCATAATATTGGATTCTCACGGCGTTCCGAATGCTGTGGTTTTCCGTGTCAAGGAGAACATCTGTTTGTTCATTATTAATTTAAATTTCAAGGGACTATTGCCTGAGACCTGACTACATTCGTTACCTTAGAAAAAATTCATTTATTCAATCATAGTAACAATCCATGAAGACTGCGATAATTAGAACAAAGTGAAATAAACGAATTGGTACTCAACATTTTAGAAAAATGGATGTCAATTTTGGTCTGAGCAAGTGAAGACTTCTAACTTCTTCTCTTTTTTGGTTCAACCTCAGCTGATTTTGAAAGTAAATGAAAACGTTGCTATATCCGTACTGTATACGGATGAATAACAGCGATAAAAATTTATTTACCAAACTACTACCAAACAAATGCTCATTGATGTTTGAGAAAGATTGATAACGTTTCCCCGAAGATTTTTTTATCCTCGGATATTACCAAAACTGACTTTTAAGCTAACCGGTAGACAAAATCGATCGGGTTCGTCAAGACTGCGAAATTTGTTCGTTATGGGGCCGTGGAGTATATCCGCGATTCAAGCCCACGGAGTGCACGGCTCACATGGCTACGTACCCCGGGGGAGGGAAGCGGGGGTAGAGGGTATGCGTGGGGCTCGGGGTGGCCCTGGCTACACACGTCGAAGCGGGATGCACGTTGAGGAAAGACGAAGGTGACTCGAGCGAGCCCGGCGAAGCGGAAAGATTCAAAAAAACTCCTTCCTCGGCTCCCTCGCAGTCGTCATATCCGCCCCACTTTTCAGAGCCGGGGTGTGAGGGGGTGGGGTCGGAGTTGAGGGGAGAAATGGGGGTTTGGGAGTGACAAGATGCCGTGAGAGAGGCGTCGTCGTGAGCCGGAGTTGCTGTGTCCGGGCCTTCTACCCGCCGTTTCTTCTCAACGCGGGAAAGGAAGAGGCGAGGTCGGTATGGGGGGGGGAAATCGGAAGCAACCCCAACCGCCCCGTAACCCCTCTCCCTCCGCACCTCTTACGCTTCTGTACTTAATACATTCTGGGGATTTCTGAGTCCCTGGAGACAATGGAAAACTGGTGGTTCGGAGGGAAGAGGGCTGGCTGTGTGCTGAGGATTTTTTCCCCGTCTCCTTCCCTCACCGCCTCTTCCTGGCTCCCCATTTGCCCTGCCTCCTCTGGCGGATTTCGCTCCTCGCGCCGGGCCCTGTATTTCGGCCATGGATGGATTACTCGGTGCCCGAGAAAGAGATCCCCGCCTGGGTGGGGCGCGAGTCGTCTATATGCCAGGATGGCAGGCGGGGCTGCGACAAGACTTCTTAATATATTCCAGGAAGGATTTCCGTGGTCGGGACAATGGGAGGCGACGTGTTTTCTTTTATTCCCGGCTCGGGTTTAAGCCCGGGAGTTAGGATTACGTGTTTTTGAGGAAGCTTTCGGTTTAGAATGGTGTTATTTTTTTACCAGGACAAAATTTATGTTATTTTTGGAGAGGGGTGAATTATGGAGTAAAAAATGGAAGGATAAGGAAAGCATTTTGTTCTGGCCTTCCATTTCTCTTCTAAAATGATTAATATTTTTGTTTCTTTGACGTTTGCTCAGTGTTATTGTATTTTTGATGCCCACCATCCAAATTGTAGATACTATCGTAGTATTTTGTAGCTTAATATACTTTTAAACACATTCATTTATTGCAGTTAAATATGACTGCACATGATGGAAGTCTCCGTTTTATTTCTTGCAGTGGATAGCATTTCAGTTCCAATTGATGAAAATATAACTCAGATAGGAATATTATAATTATACTTCTATTTATTCTGGTTGTGGCAAAATAAAATAGTAAAAATTCTTTTGATGGTGATTGTTTTGGCATCAGTGTTATATGTGATTGCGTCACCAAAGGTTTTTCTACGAATTTGTTCTCTCTTAATATTTCTTTATCTCTTTACAATGATATAAACAGTTATAAACCCTAAGGCATGTGGAATTCTCATGTTATAGTACCAATATTAGTAGTTTTTCTTTTGTCCCCTAAGATTTTCAGTAAAGTTCTAATAACACAACTTAGGCGAAGGGTGGATGTCACCAGAGATTTAGATCCGTAGCCCTAAGGCTTGTAGCCAAAACCACTTCTCACACAGTTACCACGGTATAAGGTACAAACTATTTTTAAATTCTTGTCAGTCCGGTTTTATTGTGAATTGAAGCGTCACAGTCAAAATATTCATCATATTTTATTTTCACTGAAACTTTTCAGCAAAAAAATCGATAAATTTGGTGACGTTTGGACTGGTTGTACCCAATGTGCATAACAAAAACCTATTATTTCGATGCGATACTTCCCTTGGCACAGATAAATCAATACTAAGTTTACCCAAACAAAATTGAGCTCGTGATGGAATTCAAAGCATTTAAGCATTCTCTATTACCCTAAATGCTCGGGAATTTCTTCGCTCTATCCTTTGTGCTTTCATCATATTAGAAATGGCTTTCCCAGAATTATCCTCGACCTTGAGGTTGAAGCACACCAAATATCGTGCCCTAAGGTGGTTTATTTGATTTAGTAGTCACCCAAGAGCTGAGAGAGGAGCAAAGTGGTGCATAAATCAGACAATTTCGCGATAATCGGATCGGGGGAAATGCGTGGAGGGATGTTTGGGGGCAGCGGAGTAGTCACAGGATGGGGAAGACTTTAAAGCAGCGGGCGAATTCGAGCCTTATTTCAGTCGGGAGGGCGTTCTGGAAAACATATTATCCTCCCCACGGCGCCCCTTCCTTCCGTCCCCACAGCTCGCCCCGCCCTTGCGGCTCCTCCTGACGTGCATTTGCCGCCCTTAACATCCCAACACCCCCTCCCACCTCTCTATCCTCTCTCACAGGACGCATTCTATTACAGCATGGCGAGCAGTAGTCATTTGCGGGAACTAATGGAATGAAATCCTGTTATCAAGGGCGAAATTTTAGTTCCATTAAATGGAGTGGTGCTTAAAACATGGCGTAAAATATCGTCCCAGCAAAAAAATCACTCTTTATCTTTTTTTTACTCAACGAAAATCGTTTTATTTCTCTTTGGAAAAAATCGAAACCAATTCTCTTGCCAAACCTAAGAGAGGGAGAAAGAGAGTGGAGCGTTGTTATTAACGTTGGCTAAAAAGTTGGACCACCGCCATTATCGTCCTCGTCAACATCGTGGTTATAGCCACCCATTTGGTTGACGACCTGCTCGCGGCCGCCGCAGTGCATTATGTCCTGAAATAGTGCCTCTGGCTGACCAGGGTTTAGGGTAAGCGCGGCACCAAGACCCATTTATACCTACGGACACGGCACGTTTGTTCCGAGCGCGAGATACTCAATCCAGGATTCACCGAAGCCAAGTTAAAGCTTAGAGAATCTCTGAATTGCTGGGCTGGGATTAAAATTTTACCCGTATTTTTTGTTTTTAATTTCGCGGAAAGTTCAACAGTTACCTCTCCACCTACATTTTCCCGCTCGTGTGCAAGGCGTGTAATTAGTGAAATCCAAAAGAATGGAAAGTGGATAATAAATCGTAAAGGAGAAAGTGGCGGGGCCATTCAGCGAGAATGATGGGAGGTTTGATTCATTGGGAAAATAAAATGGATATCGGGGGAAATGAGTGGAGGCGCCGATGAGCGAAGAGGGAAAAATGGATTCTGGGTTGGAAGTCGGTCGCAGGTAGGGGAAGAGGGTTAGGTAGAGGGGAGTGTGGTGAGGTGACTGGCTTTGCGAAGAGAGGCGGTGCGGGGGGGGGGAGAGGGAACGGGTGGAAACGAGAGATAATCGGAGGGGCACGGTGGTGGAAGGGAAAATGGCCACGGAGTGTCGCTTAGAATGAGTAAAAAAAGTGAGGAAAGAAAATTTTAGCATCAGCCAGCGGCAAAATGTGCGTGATTCCGCATTCCCACTCAGAATTATCCGTGAAACTTCGTCAGTGAACAAAGTCAATTAATGAAGCTAAAACAGCCGTTATAACAGGCGTGTGTGTGGCCTTCATATTGGGGTTACTTCGTTAAGCTGATGCAATAATCGCCCGGGATGAAATACTTCGAAGTTCCAAATGAAACTTCACATGATTAACCAGTGTGATTATAGCGCCATAAAAAATATTGCAGTGCCGTTGGAAAATTATTAAAACGTACTCTTGCTTATTTTTTGCAATCATGTCCAAATTTCGAGAAACATTAGTCAGATTTGGATTGATTTTCATCTTCTCTCCTCTCTGTTCATAATGTGTCAGCTATTGCTCTGATTCGGTTATAACAATCAATTTAAATGTGTGCTAAAAGCTTCAGACTCATTTCTACGTCATTAAAAAATTACATCAAGTTCAAAGTGATATGCGAGTATTTCCAATAAAATTGGATCTAAAACATTATCATAAGTCACTATGATAAGATATCTTTCCAAAAGTGGTAGCATGGGATAAGTATTTATTTTCGCATATCAGATTATTTCTCAATTTCGCCCGAATAAAAACGTTTATCTATCTATCTCTCTAGGGGAATCTTTATTTTTTGTCGAAAGTAGATCTCAAATTAAATGCCCCAGTTTGGGTAAAATATTGACATTATTCTGTGTTTCACATGGCAGCATAGACACCCGATTCCCAAACAAATTTGATAAAGTATATTCTAAAGTTCTAAAGTAGGTAATGAAACATCGTCATTAATATCCTTGATTTTGGGTGGAAATCTTAAAAAAATATGAATAGAAGTATTTAACCGCGTTTCATAAGTATAATATATATTAGATGCAAATGATATACTATATATATATATATATATATATATATATATATATATATATATATATAGGAAGTATAGAAAGATGAAATAGTGCTCTTTGTCAAATAAAATGTTCCTAAATTTCAGGAAACATTTATTTGAAGTCATATATATAATATTTAGTTTTTTAAAATTTATATGGATAAGGAAAAAATATTATTTCAGTTAAATTGATTTAATTTAGCATTCTAGTTAATTTCAATTTTAATTAGTTATAAACAAGTTTGTGCTGATTCTAGGTACTCTGCGCTTCTTTCACACGTAATAATAATGCGTGATTGTAGGGTTCCAGATTTTTCTGGGAAAACCCACAGACTGCACAGGAAAATGAACCGCCCATACCACCCCTTCAATGGATGCGTGACTTTCACTCATCGTATAAGGCTGAATATTATGTTAGATCTACCATCAAATATTAAACCAGCATTCAGTTTCATTACTGTGCTTATATAAGACAATTGGACGGATGGGAATTTTAACCACCGTGGGTGCCTAAATGTTGCTTGGGAAATTATATTGAATAATAAACAATGGGTAATATATAAAGTTATTCACCAACGTTAAGAAATCCTTTTCCCGCATGATGAATCATATTCTAGAGTAAAAAATTATATTTCTCGTAATCCTTATCCTCATTTAAGTTTCGCACGATAACTCCTCCTAACTGCATTATTGTAGAAGATAGAAATCGTGCTCTTAAGTATCTCTTTGGTGTTTTTATTGGCATATAAATTATGTTCCTAAAATGTTAACTCGGTATGTACAGTTAAGATAAAAGTAGTTTTAATAACAATTTGTCATTAAAATCAATGATATTTTGAGCCGAAAATTTGTAAGCGGTGCGAGGGTCATAATTGTTCTTGTATCTCATACCTTTTGTATATCTCCTATGCGTATATTTAAAAATGTTTTCCAATTTCATATTTTTATCGTTTTATTTGTGTTAATCCATGGACTTTTTATTTACTCAAGTTTCATTTGACTTCAATTTTCTGTAAGAAAAATTCACAAAAGCTAAACGCCGATCCAAAATATTTAAGGGCAGCAATATCTCTCCCAAGGCTCGAGTAAAGCGTTTCATTTGACGCTCTTTATTTTCATAATCTTTTCAGAACAGCAGAAGGTGAACGGAAAATGAATACCATCGGATCTAGCCTTACACTCCACCGCCAACTGATTAACTATTACATATCCCAAAACCTGGCATGCCATTAAAACAATCGAATCGCGAGGCTCTTAAACATATCAAGTAATTGGTAAACTTCTAGTCCCATTGTGAATGTTTAATAAATGTTTCATGCAAGGGACGGATGAACCAGGGGTTCACGGGGTTGAGACAAGGCGAGGAGTAGGAAAAGAGGGGAAGCGTCATGGGTGAGGCATAAAAGAAAGTGAAAGGTCAGTTGAGAAAGTGCTTGCCTTTCCCCTCGCGAGGGAGGGACGTCGTCTCTAGCGAATCCCATATTCACTCGAGTTTCGGAAGGGGGAAGGAGAGAAGTGAAGGGGGGAGGATGGAGCAGCGGCAGAGGGGGGAGAAGTGGGAGTGATGGGAGGAGGGAAGGGTCGGGTTGGGATTCATGCTCCAGAGAGGCGAGGGCACATTCCGAATGAGCACCTCCCTCCCACAGTCTCCAAGTCCCACCTCTCTCCTTCCCAGTCCACTCCCCTTGCCCCTCCTTGCCCCGTCTCCCTTCTCCGTACCCCAACGATGCTGCTACACTCAACTCTGTTATGATACATGGTCTCTCTTCCTCTCTCCATCCTTGTTTCTCCCTTTTTCCACTTCCCGGCTTCCAACTACTTTCTCGGTTTTCTACTTTCTCTGCCCCTTACAATGATAAGATAACTTGATTATTGTTAATGAAATATGCCGTATGTTATTAAAAGGATTGTACGTCTTAGATGTAATATTGAAAATTCAGGATTGCATTAAATTAAGTTCAATAATTAGAGAGTTCAGTGTTAACATTTCGGTAAAAAAAAATTCGGTAACATAAATTAAACATCATTTAGTGATTTAATTACGTAAATACCAATAACCGTAAAAATGTTTTTAAAAATTCTAATAGACCGTAATTTTTTTATGACTTAAGTAATGTCTAATTTTATAGTAATGTAGTTTCTGAGATTAAGTGTAGGGTATTTATTAGCACAAAATAGCCACACAACATGGCTAGTATTTCAGTCGCAGTTCGGAAGATAAGCAATTGAATACCTGAATCATCATCTAGACTTGTGCATGATATTTGCCATCTCTTTCAGAAAAAAATTCAGAAAGAAAGAACTTTGTTAGTTTTCCTGTAATTAAAGCAACACACGTCCATGGCCATGATATTCTTTTCGTGCGTCGATGACAACTTGGTGCGTTACCATAACGAAGGTGAGGAAGGTAGAATTTTTTCGCGCGTGATGTTGATTCCCAGTGGCAGGAGTTTTCATTCCCGCTGCTATAACAAGCGAGCAGCTTCATTCATTCCCCTCCATTCCGTTCCTTCATTCGTTTTCGGGTTGGAAGAGAGATGGGAATGGAGGGGAAGGGGGTAGCGTACCAAGAGAGCGGACGACTTCAGGAGAGGGTGGGGCTGAGCTACGGGTACAAGGGGTTGTGGGACTGGGAGAGCGCGGCGAGAGGCATGGGCCGGATGAATGGGGAGGGGGGCAGCAGGGGTACAGAGGTTTGGGACGGCTGAAGGTGGTGTGGGGTGCTGTTCTTGCTGCTGTAGAAAGAGAGGGTGCACGAGGAAGAGTTAAGAGAAGACGAGAGCGTGGCGGGGAGGGGGTGTGGGAGGCTGAGAGGGAAAAGACATGGCTACGGAGCGTCAGGAGGGGTTTCTGAAGTGAGGGATGAAGTGGCAGGGTTTGCTCGCAGGCCGTGGAAGGGGAGACGTGGGAGGCGGAGGGAGTTAGGGCTGGATCCCAGGGTCTTATTGTCGGGGAGGGCGAGGTGAGGAGGCAGGTCGAACGGAGGGAGGTCGGATAGAGGGGCGGCTTCGGGGAAAGGGGAGGCGGGAGTGAAGGGTGGAGTCGAGTGCGGAAGGGACGACTTGAAGAGGGTCACAAAAAACGAGGAGCGGAGGGGTGGGGCGTCGTTCTCAATGACCTCCTCCTCACCCGCACCCGCGTTCCCCACGCCATCACCCCCCTTTTATCCCCCGCGCTTCGCTACCCCCTATTTTCCTCCGTCGCGACCGGAAATTGCCGCAGAACAACGAAGGAAGACTCTTGATTGGGGAGGGGAATCTTTTTTAGATAGACTGCTGCGTTTTCAACATTATTCTTGACCTTTATGCCGCGGTGTCCGCATTCCGTTGCATGTTTCATTTCAGACGGGCGCATGTTCTTGAAGATAAACCCGATTTTGTATGAGAAATCCTTCCTTCTTCAAATAACTTGGTATTGCTTCGTTTAACTTTTGTTTTTAATATTTCCGTGTTACCCATGCTGGGAAACTCTGCATGTATGTATTTTATATTTAATATATTTGTCTTCACTTAAATGAATGCAGTTAATTTTTCTTGATACGATTATTAATTTTTCGACTCAAATAAAAATAGATATTTATAGAGATATAACTTTCATTTTATTTTAAAAATTACATTATATGCAAGATATTAGTTAAAGTTTATGTGATGTCAGTTTTTTAATCTCGACGTTGGGGCAGTAGAGCCGCTTCCCTTGATTTCTCTTTAAATCCCTTTCAATGCTCGCTTAGTTCGTGACAGTCCAATATATCCATTATCTCCTTGACTTGAATAGTTTTCATGCCGTGTTTAATCGCCATTTTGTATTTAAGCACTATAGTATGTACGCCTCTCATTGTTCTACAGTAACGCTGGCCATAACGATTCGTTGTAAATCAATACCGTAAACAGATATATTAATATCATACCATAGGCACGACTCCTTTTCATATAGCATATACCATTTGGAAATTAAATTTAAGTAGGGAAAGGCTATGTTGAGGAATTTTTGTTCCAAGGGAGAAATGCTTCAATTTTTGAAACAGGAGAAGTCCAGAACCTCTTTATATAGAGTAGTAGTTTTCAATTTTGTGCTCTTTTTACATTTCAGTAAATGTGCCCATTACATGTTTCCTTACGAAATATTTTGGATACAGTTGGGTAAAATAGCTAACCATAAAGTTGTTTGTACTTAGTATTAATTTTTTTTCATCAAATGCCAAAGAAAACTAGTGTGTTGTGACTAGTATACTCGAGTCAATACAAGGACAATAATTAGAAGAAACGTTTGATGCATTTTTTACTTAATTTTATTCCTATTATACTGAATTTAAATAACCACGTTTATTTTTTATATCATTAATTTTAATATTTCATTTTGACATTCAACCTTGGGAAAAAGTGGTGAAGGTGATATTAAGTACATGCAAATATATAGTTTTTCCCACAGAGCTTTTATCCACTTTCCATAACGAAGTTCCAAAAACCTATTGGACACTGATGTCGAGCGGGAAAACAACTGCTTTCGTTTTCAGAAGACTGAGTAACTTCCGTTCAACAGCGGTATTGAATTAAAATTAATCTGATCCATACTCTAAGGTTTCTACTGCCCTGATGCGTCGACTGTGATGAAATGTACGAAATAACGAAAGTGAGATTTTTCTTTGGCTACCTCTCATACGCGAATGCTTGGAACATTCTTCTTTGGAAAGCGCGGTTTATCCTAATGGAAGGAAGTGTCGAACACGTTGATCAACGTGCAGACAAGGACGACATCGAGAAATAAGCCGAAAGAATCAAGGAAAAGGGAAAGGACGCGAGACGTAGACGAACCGTCATGGTGGAGAGAGACAAGGGGAGACAATAGAGTGGGGGAAAGGGGAACATTTGAGCTTGCTTGACTGCAGCTAAAGCTTTGCGCAACCTTTGAATGAATGACTTATCTTTGATTTTCGGGTTCAGTGGCAGAGAAAAGAGCTCTCCCTGTTCCCAACTGACAACGGGGTCACGGACTGATATGGACTTGGTTGGAAAAAGCAAAGCGAGACGTGAAGATCCGCTGGCACGCCCGCGGTGTTTTTTCTCCCATTCATGTTTTTTTTTAACTTTTAAAACGATGGAGATAAAAAATTGGGTGAATGGGTGAGGGAATTGTGTAACAAAAACAAAAGGAGGGAAGGGAGCCGTGTGGTTGAGTGACATGGAAGATTTTGCGTGGCCTTAAGCCGGATGAGGTAGGAATTGCTGGATTTTCTGGTTGCTGGAGTACTTTGGAGTACCTTGAAAGTAGAGTCCTCTATTAACTAGAATGGAAACATCGGCCGCACTAGAGATTGGCTTAAAAAGAGGGATGGCAGGACAGATTGGAATCTGGATGGAGCTAGGAAGGCTGAGCGCGGAATCAATGGTATATTTTAGGGGAAACATACAGAGCACAGACACGTTCTTATCGCCAATAGAATATTTGACTATTGATCGTAAAATAGGATTAATAAATGGATACATATGCATAATTTTAGACACTAGTAGGTAACAATGCTTAAATAGTTTAATGGCCTTTCTCACGGACGTAAACTGTAATTACATATAAAACCTATTCATAATACAGTTAAATTGATGGTAACGAACACTTTTGTTAATCTAACATTTTGGGAAGATCTCATCTGTTTATTCATTACGATAGACGGAATATTTAAGGAATCCAATCCCCGATATTGAAGTGTTAATTCCACGGTAAAGGGCCCTAATACGTTGCTTGAATTTCAGCAAAGCAGTCGTCAAACGTGCATAATTGAATAAATTTGGGCACAATCCAAATACGAGGGTCATCCGGAAAGTAGTACCCGTTCGTGCCGCATGAAGTGCTGACGACGCGAGTAGCCGCTGGACGAGGTCAGATAGCTTCAGTGGCTTGTCTGCCTTCTCTGAGCCAAGTTGCGTGACGCTAGCATTGCCAGTGTTGTTTCTGTGATTGTTTACAATGTTTAAAAAAATTGAGAACGCCGCCAGTTGTGAAGTGAGGGCAGTGATTAAATTCCTCAATGCAAGAAACGTTCGCCCATGTGATATTCATCGCCAATTAAAGGAGGTGTATGGAGACAATGTAATGGACGAGTCGTCTGTTCGGCGGTGGTGTCGCAACTTCAACATGGGGAGGGGGAACACACACGACGATGAGCGTTCGGGGAGACCGTCTGTCATTACAGACCAACTGGTGAGCTCAGTTGACGAATTCGTGAGGAACGATCGGCGCGTCACAATTGATGACATCTGTGAGCATTTTCCCAATGTTTCTCGAACAATTGTTCATGAAATTGTTAAACACCATCTGCATTATGCAAAAATTTGTGCAAGATGGGTCCCTCGCGTATCTCAATGAGCTGGCGGCGAAGGACTATGCAGCAGGAATACAGAAACTTGTCACACGTTATGACAAATGCCTTAATTTGCTTGGAGATTATGTTGCTCGTAGAATTAAAGTTGACTGCAAAACTGGTAGAAATATTTATTAATATTAAATCATATTCATATATATAATATTTTGACGGCACAATAGAACACAAATCAAATAGCAACACTTAAAAGGACACTCACATGGTACTTTGTTTAAGCTTTCAGCCTTCTCCAAGTAAGACTCACTTGACAAGTGAGTCTTATTTGAAGCCTTGGATATATATATATATATATATATATATATATATATATATATATATATATATATATATATATATATATATATACTTATTTATATAGAAACACATATAAGGAAATGAGATAGGAACACACATAAAGGACGAACACAGGAGAGGTGGGGAAGGCGGAATTCAGCAGATCACGAATGCAAAAATATTTCCTAGACAGTGATTTGAACACCGGATCTTTCCACTTGCCACTTGCCGGGCGGAGGCGCTTAACCTCTTGAGCTATCCAGGAAACGTAATTTACACACACACGCACACACACACACACACTCATACATATATATATATATATATATATATATATATATATATATATATATATATATATATATATATATATATAATGGGCTGACACAATATAACACAAATAGAATAGAATAGCAACATTTAAAAGGACACTCACACGGATCACTCACAGAGTCTCTCTTGAAGAAGACCACTGAGAGGGCCGAAAGCTCGAACAATTATCCGTGTGAGTGTCCTTTTAAATGTTGCTATTCTATTCTATTTGTGTTATATTGTGTCAGCCCATTATTATGCCGCTCGTGTGAGTTTTTCCGTACAATCATTATATATATATATATATATATATATATATATATATATATATATATATATATATATATATATATATATTAGTATATTGGTCACGGTTGTCAAGGGGGTAGAGCGTAAACTTAATGACGGGAGGGGGTTCGATTCCCGGGCAAGTTTCTTGGCATAGGGCGAGGAACTGGCCCCCCCTTCTCTGATGTGTGAATTTATTTCATCCGCTGTCGGGCTTAGTACTGTGTGAACTCTACCACCACCTACCAAACCAACCTTCGGGTTGATTACTGGTCGGTAATAATAAGGAACTCATGTGAATGAAAAAAAGTATCAGAAGGAACGTTTAGCCTTGTTTTTGTAAATATCTAAATTATAATTTGAATTTGCGGTACTCACATCTAGCGAAAACATGTATCCCAGCACTCATTAGACTTCCTTAATGTAGCTTAATTTGTTAGTTTATGATTTATTTCCCATCCTTAACATTTCAATTTCACTTACAAAGAATATTTTAGTGATTTTGCCCTGATATATACTCATTTTTTGGACGATATAAATGTTTTATTGAAGTACATATTTAAGTTTTTACTCAAGTTTTTGGTTTCCTAGGAGAGCTTGTTTTTGTGATGAATCACTTTAGTTCAGGGAACAACTTTTGGCCTTATACGTTACAAGTAGATTTCAGTCGTTATAAGTTATTTAAGATTCTTAATAATGGCTTAGAGTATGCCTCATAATTATTTATTCAATTACTGTTGTTTTTGGCATGTTTTTAATGCGCCCAGTGGTTGTAAAATACGGTATAAATTAGTATTAAAAGGGCTTGCTCATTGGAGAAACGAAATAAAATTTCCTACCCAAACCAAAATATTTATAATTAGATACTTAGTTTCTATTCCATTGAATATTTTTTAATATTTAACCGCATGTCGTGAACATTTTTGTGCGAATGAAAGCAAATGTGTCGTCAGAGAGAATTAAGTGGATAAGTATCTGATTATGAGAACAACAATGTTTCTTATAAAGGTAATGTATGGAAGATATTTTGTAAAGAATGGCGTTACTGTTTAATTTTGATAACTAAATGAAAAATAAGTAAGACATGTTGTAGTGAGCACAAGTTTGTCTGGTTTTTCTAGCTATTATTACGAAACTTACTGAGATTGAAATGCAGACAATTAATTGTTATTATTTTTAAAATATTCAGAACTTAGAGAAGTTGTCACTTCTTCTAACCTTTCCCAGTGACACTTTCCTAGAACACTCATTCGAACAAAATATGAATGCTGATCTCAGCTTGTATTGTTATTTTTTGAAAGTAGGTAGTTCAGATCAGAGTTTGCATGTATTTTGTAACACGCCTAGTTGAATGAATAAGGTTAATTCAATGTTACCAAGGAAATATTACTTAGTTTGATTTGTACGTATTTTAAAATGCAAATTCGTACTTTCGTTTTATCTTATGCCTTTCAGTTGTACCCTCAAGATGATATAGTTTATATTTTTCTCTCCTCCTGTTCACGCTCTTTAAATGAAGTTCTCTTAGCAAAGTCTTCATACCGAGAAAATAACACCGAGAAAACATTGAAATGAGGGAAAGGGTAGAGGTGATAAAAATGCAAGAATAAAAGACTCAAAATAAAGTTACGACATTTTACGAGGAGCCATAAAAAATGCCAACATCTGCGCATATTTTTCCTGCGGTGTATTCTGGGCGGCAGTTAAGATCTTTTGAAGGAGGGGCTTGGATTTTTGTGGAGCCTGGTGGAATGGTGAAGAGGCCACTTTGCTCGGACTCGGGGCTTGTAGTACACGCGTAGGTGAATCCGTTCGTTGGCCGGTCGGCCACCGTCCAACTACAGCAGGAATGGAGGAAGGACTTGCTAGATTATTTTTTTGCTTTTTTCCGTTATTTATGAGGAAGTCTTTCAATAAAGTTCCAAACAAGGATTTTCCATGCCAAACTACACAATCGTGAAAATAGTTATGTCGAGAGCTCATAAATAAATCATGTGAATTGAATCCACTGGATCAATTGGACTAGGCATAGTGCTCACGGTTAATATCGGTCCAGGCTCCAGCTTCATCTTTCCCTATCTGATATATCATTGTCGTTTTAACTTTTCTTTCAATCATTCCTTTCATTAAATATGTGTAGTTAAAATTCGCATTTCTGCCTTTGAGTGCCAATGTAATGAATTATGTGTTTACTTGGTAAAAAAGCTCATATTAAGTTTTTAAGGTTTAATAAGCCAGATGGGTGTATTGATCAAATAAATTTTTACTTATTTTAAAACATTTGAATCAATTTAAATTAGGGATTTTTTAAAAGAATTTCAATTGAATATTAATATGTCCTCCTTAATGACGTATGACATAAACGTATTATGTCAACTAGGTATGGTCATATATACGCACACGAGTATTCTGAGGCGTGAGTATGGACAAGAACTAAGATAGGCCGAAAACACAAAAAAATAAAAAGCGTGGTAATGAAATCGGGAGAGATGACAGACATTCAAAGAAGATGGGAGATGCGAACGGAGGAGTCGCTGAAAGGTAGAGGAATGTTGAAAACTGTGACATGAGACAACGTCGGTTGGTAAAGGGAGAAAATGACCAGGCGTTGCAGACGAGCGATGATAAATGATTTCTTTGGTGTTAAGCCATATTAGAGGGAATTGCGAATGGCAAGTAATATAAAAATTATTTACACTATATTCCTCAATAAAAACAGGACTGCATAATAATTATACCTTTGACCACCACTGAAATCGGGGTTCTTACATCTTTTTGATTATAGTACAGAAATTAAAACGGTGGATGTCTGAGATTTCCCGACGACTTAAGCAGGTCTAGTTACTAATCTAGATCCTAAATATTCAGAGAGAGAAATATAACCAGTTTGAAAGTTATTTCTTTTTTTTCAATCTGAATAAAAACATCGACGTCATCCCGGTGAAGAAAGTTGTTTTCATAGGAATTTAAGTAAAATCTCTTGTAAGGTACGAGACTGGCGTCAAATGCTTAAAACACATCGTGAGGTCTCTCTCTCCAGAGCATCGCCGTCGGAATGGTGGACAGCTATTACGACTCATTAACCAAGACCTCGTCATTCACACACTTCCCGGTGAATGGTGTCGTTTTGATCGGGGAGAGACAAAGCTCAGAACGGGGGTGCATATGCGGATGGCATTTTGGGAGGGGGCAGCTGGAGGAAGTAGGGGGACGGAGGAAAAACAAGGGATCACGGGCGGGGCAATTAATGCGTCAACTGGCAAGGGGGAAGATCCTGACGTGTGGGGGCGAGATGCTTGCGGTGGAGGCAAAAGGGAAACGTGGCTGCGTTATATTGTTATTGGCAGAGCACCCGACGGCAGCGCCTTGCCTTGTCTCCTCCTGAATGGGAAAGTAGCGGAAGGTGACAACGATAAGCAAAGCGGTCGGTGGGGTGTTCGTGGGGTTCGGAGGAGGGGGGCTTGGCGGGCACGCTGCTAGGAACGAGGCTGAGGAAAGAATGGCGTGCGGTTATTTCAGTGCGATTATGCCATTGAAAAGGAGAGACGGAGGAGGAGATGAGCGGGGAGTGTGAGGAGCCTGGGAAGGGGAAAGAGGGAAAGGAGAAAGAAGAGAGAGGAGATACGGAGAGACTCGGATATGTTCCAGAAGCATCGTGGTGACAGAAGTCTGGAACAAAGTGAGGAAAGACAAATGCGAAACTAACGGCGTTTAAGTCAGAATGCTAGATATTGAGTTGTCAGCGCTGGGAAGTCGGCATTCTTTCCTCTTTGAAGTGTAACCGACGGTACGTCTTTGTGGTTGTGTTGAGAGAAAGGTGGGTGGAAACCAAAAGGTTTTGTGGTGACTCTGATGTTAAAATAAGAAATATGTAACATATACATCGTATTTTTGGTCTCAAATGTGATATCTCTAATTTCCTTTTGGAAAAGGAAACAGTTAGTTCAATAAAGGTTCATCCAAGTTCTCTTGTTTCAAAAATTCCCAAACAATTCCTATACAACAGTGCCTGAGGAACGAGACCTTCGACGTTTATTTTTATAGAGACATTACTTGCAATTAACTCCCATTTTTAGTATGCCACCCATCATGAGTATACAAATTTACGATATAATCTCATAGTATCCATCAATATTACGTATATCCATCTCAGGTTATGAAAACAATCGAATCAGGAATGTTTTATTTCATATTTTTTTGTAAGTTCTGAACTCGACGTTTCAAATTCATTGTTTTTCAACTAACCTTATATCCATTATAAAATACCACGATATTAAAAAAATTAAATATTAACTTGTTAATATATATTGTATTTATCAACTATTTTGTATTCATTAAGATTTAACTAATCTCTCGTTTAAGAGAAACTTAATCAGCATCTATAAGGTCGAGTGTTAATCTGGGTACTTCCACGCTTCACAGCATGAGTATATCACCCAAACTATTTTTAAATTTAAATCCACTTCTAACGAATTTATTTTTTACCGATCTCAAATATATATTCATAATTTCATGATATATTTAAAAATCATAAGATGTTTTCACAGCAGCATTTTATGTTTTCAAACGCCACGTCAGTAGCAAAGTGGATTAATGAATTTTTCAATAGCCAATGATAAATATAGTAAAGGAAGAACTTCAACATCAAGGTAAAAAATGATTTCTTTTCGAAAACTGCATTTGAATGCACTTTTATCAATATTCGTGTGGGATATTAATAATGTTGACAGCTAAAATGCTATTGCCTTTAGTTGTATTTTCTTCAAGGCCTTACGCCCATGTTACTAACATTGTGAGATTTGTAGAAAAACCATACCTATGGTGATTTTAATCCTTTTGTATTCGAGGAAAATTCTTCTATGGGATGAGAAAATTTTAACATGCATAAAAAATTGAAATGTAGTTTAGGTCGCGTACGTAACTTTTAAAACGAGCGATAATGAGAATATTCCGTGTTAGGAATTGCGTCACGCATTGGAGTTCCCTTTTAGCACTAGCCCATGAACATCCAAGATGGAGACAGAAAAGGAAATGGATTTTGAAAGTAATTTTTTTCCTATTGCCATTGTTATTCCTTTTATCATTCATGTACTTCCACTTCTAAATATTTTATTACCACTAGATTGCATAATAAAGAATGCAGTTTTCTTGGATGCACATTTATTTTGCAAGTTCCACAAAATGTTTGCTCAGGGCAGACAAAAGCCCATTAATGTGTATTGGTATTTTAATTTTAAAGGGGTTATGCACTGGCGAATAACTGTGCCTATATAATCGTCTGCACATTTTCAATTCGTCTGAAAATGGATATACTGACTGAATAATGAATATGAGGAAGTTATCGCAATACACAGAAGGTAATGGTTGTTCAAGAACGTCCGAAACTCAAATTTAATTAGTGAAATACTCTGAATCGAAAGCAGATTTTAAATTATATAAAACTTTTTTTTTTTGCTTAATTAATCACTATGAGTGCCGTAAAATTTATATTTTGCCCTAAAACACTTTCAAATCTATATAGTATGCTTTACCATTTTCAGTTCAATTATGAAGCTAAAATTGGTAATAATAGAAATTTTAAATTAGACTGAAGTTCAAGTTTCCTTGTGATGCATAACTGGTCTTATTCATCATATAGCTCACACAATCAGTAATCATTGATTATTTTTGTACTTACATGAATTAAAATCTTCAGCCTACTCATCGTTATGTAGTACAGAAATCGTATTTCGAACTAGTTCTTATAAATTGGGACTGATAAATAACTAACTGTCAATTTTCCAAAGAGTACATTCAAGTATCAGTGACAATTTAGAAACATTTCGTCAATCAGACATTTACATGGCGAACAATATTCTCGCTATCAATTATTTGATCGGTACTCTTTTATTGAGTAACAGTCGGTATGCAATGCAAATTATGAATGAGTTTCCCTTAGAGAGGAATATTCCTTGCTTAATCACTAACCCCCAGTTATTTTTAGATTTTAAACTAACCCAATTAGCTGCGTATGGTAGAATATCAGTTGGTAGCGGGAGAAATATAGTGTGGGCGTCGTCCTAAGGACACATTTTAATTCATACCATAAAGATAAAGCCATTCAATGGGCTGATAACGTTTTACTTAATAGTTTTTCGTAACAGTTACAAATCTTTTCGTTTCACCCTACATACTCGTATTACCGCTCATGGTGCGAATTATGGCACTATGAGCTGTAATCATCCGTGATGATTATAATCGACCGTGAACGGGAAAACCCTAAGGAATGAATTTTCTATGATCTCCGTGTTCAAACTAATAAATTATATGTATATTATTTCACAATATTCATGTTTCATTGTTGTAAAATTCGTTGACACATTTCCTAAAATTTTCTACGCCGAAGAAATATAAATGACAGATATAACACGTACATGTTAATGTGTATCGTGCCGGTTTCTTGTTTCGTGTAAATAATTTTCTCCTGGATCGACAAAAAATATTCTCTAAATATTCTGCCATATTTAAATACATGTGCTCGATTCACAATTCATATTGGATATAGAAAACTAACTAGTTCATCACTCTAAGTTTGCGATTACTCCCTCTGTGGCTACAAAATAAGTCACTTATCTTATCTTTTGCCCTAAAATCGATTAGATGGCTCTTGGGTTGTGTGACAACTACTCCTTGGAGACGTGTCACCAACTATAGGTCTTCCTTTAGCTGAAATGGGGCATGAAAATACTCGCACCTGTAAGCTTGAAGTGAAAAAATAAGAAAAAGGGAGTCTGGCTGGAAGCCAAAGGATTAATTTAATGGAGAAGAAGACGGTAGTCATGAGTAGTAAAACACACGGCTCGACGGTGCGATGTGAAGTGTGTGTGGTCACGGGAGTGGAAAAAGACGCAGGGTGGCAAACCAATAGGAAGAGACAGCGACGTGCGACATGGTGCAGAAATGGATCTGAGCTTGACAGGGAAGATGATGGGAGGGTGGCATAAGGGCGAGCAGGATGAAACCGATTGCGCAATAGCTGCTGCTAAGAATAGCGGAAACGAAGAGTCGATAAGGATGAAATAAGCAATGCCCCGGATGTCACCACTACTTAATTTTTCCACTCGAAATAATGCCAATACCAATGGATGCAACAGCATAACAATATCCCAAACAGCGTGTAATTTAGTAATAAGACTGCTTCGGTCCTGTAAACAATTTAAATACGAAGGGAAACCTAGTAAATAGTTTGAAAAGACCTGGTGTATTGTCTCTTTCAAATTACTTCTCCTCAGAAATTTTTTGAAGCTCAGCCCTCAAATGTTTGTTATGTCGGACTGCACAAAAAATTCGTTTCCCTCTCCAAAGTCATTACCGGAGGGGTGAGAGCCTGGCGTTTTCCATTTCACGCTTTAGTTTAGTAATGGAATTCGTCGCGACGTTACGTCTCATAAAATTGAGACTAATTTTCGGGATGCATGGAAATGCGGCCGTGCACTGTGTGCATATAACGCGACTCATAGTGACTAATGGAGAAAGGGGAAGAAGCGCTTGCGGAGTGAGGAGGGAGAGTTCAATGACATGCAAACTGGCTACGCGGGAGAATACTCACGAGGAAGTTGGAAATCGTCAGACAGGGCTTGACGTGGCTGTTGGAAGGTAGGTTGCGGGTGAGCCTGGGTGTGGGTAAGCAGGGAGTCGACGACGGGGCGTCAGATGAGTGGTGGGGTAGAAAGGGATGGGGTAATGTAGGGAGATGGGCGAACGAGAAAGGAAATGGAATCTCTTCGGTGAAGGCGAGTTTGCTCATTGCTGTGTGTAGGTAATGGTAACGATTGTGGGGTGGTGGGCTCGTCAAGCGAGTACGTTTGCGCCACTATGGATCAGTGGGTAATTAGGGTACGGAACGAATTGGAGGGTGTAATAAATGTGTCGAGAAATCTAGCGTCGGGTTTAATCGCTTACGGAGGGCGCCTAGGGGATGTGAGTTTAACATCCTATTCGTCGGATGGCGTTTGACGTTTTCGAGATGTACATACTTAACGTTGGTGAACATATGGCATCCTCCAAGTACTCCTTAAGCGGCAGTGTGGTGAGAATTATCTCCCCACCCATGTTTTATTAATAAGACTATGACTAATCACATCCCTGAAGACGTTTGATTAACACGGTAAACCGTTTTTTATATATAGGTGTAGCAGTTATATCATGAATCAGAAAGACAATCTAGAAATTAGAAAATGATAGTTCAATCATAATTATTATTATTATTATTATTATTAGGTAATCTACCGATTAAGGTAGGGTTTGGATGGACACAGCTATTAAATAAATATTTTAAGACTCCTAACAAAACACAAAAATTTATCATCCTACTCTACATCAGGTACCTCTTCATCTCTGAGTACTCTCTTCCTCCCTTAATCCCGTCCAACATCCCTATTCTATTCCTTCCCTTTCCTCGTTTGCCTAACATTCTCCCCTCTATTACAGTTTTCAACATCCCACTACCGGTCAATAAGCCCCTCATCCATTTTTTCTGCCTCAATAGGATTTCTCCGAACAAACCCTTCTCTTCGCTCACCATACCAAGTATTTCCTCATTTATTTTCTTCTCGGTCCATTTCACCTCCATTCTTCTCCACAACCACATTTCAAAAGCCTTCAGTCTACGCCTATCCTCCTGCTTCAATGACCACGTTTCCGCGCCGTACAGAACTACGCTCCATATCAAAGTTTTTACGAGTCCTTTCTGAATATCCTTACTTAACGTCCCTCTCATCAACTCCCTCCTCCTTGTGAAAGCATCTTTGCCTAGCGCAATTCTTCTCCTTACGTCCCTACTACTTTGACCGTGTCGGTCCAAAACAATTCCGAGATAAGTAAACTGTTCTACCTGCTCTAGGTTTTGCCCTCCTATTTTAACGTTTAGCTTAGCCTTTTGCTTTAGAAAATCAAAACTCAAGATGCTTTAGAAAATCAACTCAAAATTCAGGACTCAAAATCTGGGTATTGTCCATCATTTAAATCTTGGGAATGATAATTGAGGGGGTTTCCCGTTGCCTTCCTCAATAATATTTTTAACGTCACACCATCACTTACTGGCCGCCCCAGTGGGGTCAGACGCCATTGCAGCCGCCTCACTGAGGAACAGACGCTGCGTGGGCTAGGTCGTTTCGGACTTTCGTCTGGCTCCTAACCTTCGACCTATCTGGCATGAGTGACCCTACCAGGAGCAATTATTATAACTCCTGCCAGCACAGCTCTAGGGGTCATCGGAATGCACAAGCCCTTCCACCACGCCAAGGTTGTAGTCCGGGGAGGGAATTATTATTATAAAAATATAAATATAAATAATTTATGTTACCACTGATTCCGATTGTATTTCATTAATAAAATTTGACTACATGCTATTAAATAAATGATTATATCTGTGAAAGTGTTGCAGGGTTATTTTTACTTATCAATTGATAATTCATAAAAATGTAATTTGAATCATTACCCAGTTGAAAAAAAGCGTTATAAATAATACCTTTTAATCATGGATGAAAATAATGCTTTTAATGGGGCGTAGGAATAAGATCAGCAGAGCCATAAATTTAAAGGAGTGCTATTTAGAGTAAATGAGATGAATGGATGATAGGAGAGGGATCGATGGGAGGAGGCTTTGAGGAATGAAAAGGGAGCGGTGTATCGGACGCAATCGGCTGTGCTCAAGGGGTCTGGCTTTGGTCGCTCCTTTGTAGCCGAGGGCCTCGCGCCACATTGAGCAAAAACAGTGCCTGGGTCCCTCTAAGGGAGGAAGGGAGTTCCATAAATTCAAACGTACTGTTCTCCTGCTAAATATGTAAGGTTTTCCGAAATCGCGATTATCTCTGTGGGTTAGTAAAATAAATTTGTTCAGTCATTCAAGAAACAATTGAAATGCAATTAATTATGTTTTGGAAATATTAGTACCATAGAAGTTCCGAAATTTATATATAATATTTACCTTTTAAGTATGCAAGCAAAGCAATTTATCTATACTATTGTGATTTTATGATAAAATCGCCGTTTAGGTGTAACTTGGCTAAATAAATTACTTTTCACTCCAAAGAATATAAAAAATTAATTCAATACGAACAGTGATGTAACTGCATTTAATTGCATCATTAATCGTCATGTCACTCCTGAATCGTGAGTAGAGACGATTCACTTTGTAATTTTAAAAGAGACATTTTAATTGATCTTCTAGTTTCAACCGAAACAGTATCCAGCGGAATATATTGTCATTTTATCTATGCAAAATACTTTTGAAGTTGAAAATGGTTTACATGGTGGCCACTAAAAATTTAAAGAATAACCCTGTTGACATTTGAACTTTTTTAATTTATGAAATGTTGTTAAAAGTTTTCAAATATATCCCGAAGCCATTACTTGTGATTTATTGAATGAATTTATTATAATATAATATGTGCATATGTCAGTTCAACTCTATCAAATATGGTAAAATAGTATACATTGTAATATTTGGTCATTTTCCTGGGTAATGAACCTAACGTGCAAATAAATAATTAAATATTTATAAACACATGCACATTATATCCATTGGAAAAATTAAATCATATACAAAAATTCCGCACAATTATATTTTACCATTATTATTAAGGTTGAATTGCTTATAAATAGTTAGAAGTGAAAATAAAAACAAAAATTGGCAATCATAAAATTTCCTTCAAATAAAATGAGAGAGTAATATTATTTCGTAGCATAATGTCAAGGGAGAATGTAGGAAGCTTTTAATAAATAACACGGCCCTTAAGTGGATGCCAACGGTAACAAATCCCAACTTAAACGAGTAAACGGTAAATTATGTCAAATCGAAGCTCGATTTAGCTTCATTTGACTTAAAAAGTTATTGAACTCTTTTTTTGTTGGAAGCTATTTGTTTCGATAGTAAATTAGTACATATTCCTTGAAATACTTTTAAAATAAAGAGCAAGAGTGAACCACCAAGTCTTGTATCAAGTTAATTTGTTACCCGTCGTTACCAGACAACTGCATTCATAGAGCGTGTGCAAATAGAGATTGGGGAGACGGTTTGGGTGAAGGTCCGCTGGAGCCTCTTCGAGTGCCATGGAAGACGCTCGCTGCGTGAGTCGGCGTCAGCGTCGAGTGGAGTTGGGCGCAGGGTGAGGTGGGAGTCCACGGCGGCGGGGAGGGTCGACCGACGTGTCGCACTATTATTTCGCCCTCCGGAAGGGTGAGCGGCGCTGGAGCGACGCGGGGCCCGAGACTGGAGGGGGAGTCGCAGGGAAGAGGGAGAGACGCGGCGAGAGAGCGAGGGAGGGGGTTGAGGGCGAGAAACAAAAGTGTAAGAGTGGGGGGAAGGGACACGCTGTGTGCTTTAATGAGTGTGTGTGTGTGCGCGCGCGCCAGGATCCGTCTTTTTTTGTACGTCTGTGACCATTTTAGGGGAGGGGGCGAAAGGGTGGACTTTGTAGGGGGGTGTGAGGGTTGCAGTGAGGATGAGGGTCGCTCGTTCAATGCGTCGTCGAGGCTTCTAACTTGAAAAAAAACTCTTTACCAGGCCCTTGCTCTCGCATTCATGTCCCAGCTACCCTGGAATTAGGATTCTTAGGGTTTGGACGAAGGTGCCAGGAAAGGGTATCGCATTGTGGATCCGTAGATAAGGATATCTAAGAGTAATGATCTGTAGCTATTGGGATTAAAGGCCACAGTTAGCGTTCAGAGTTCAAACACTAAGGTTTTGCTGATATTTTCATCCTAGATTGATGAGTAATTTGAGCTATTGTGCTTGGGAATAAACCAAAAGTTGCGGGTTTCCTATATCGTTCCTAATACTGGGAAAGCAGCCTCCCATGAACAATTACCGCATTATTTTTCATTTTATGTAAGAAGTATGACTTTCTAATATATATATATATGTATATATATATATATATATATATATATATATATATATATATATATATATATATATATATATATATATATATATATACACACACACCCACACATGCGACATAAAAGACGAAATTTACGAAAAAAGCCCCCTCACTATTAAAGGTACCGAATGGGACCAATTGCAAATGTAAAAATTAAGATATTTCAAATAATTAGAAGACGTAATATTGCTTTAAATCTTAGGATCAAAATCACTTGTTCTATTGACACAGTATGGGGGAGGGGTTAATTATGGTATCTGAAATTACGGAACTTACTCTGAGAACGTGATGATGATAATACTTGGGGTAAATTATGGGCAATATAACTTTTCCTGGCGAAAATAGTTCCTAGGATTTGGAAAGGTATAAGACATTACCGAAGAATGAGATTACTGCTGAAAGTGAAAATATTATCAGGCGAATGTGTTCTCAACTGCCCAAAGCACCCTTTTATTTCAATATGAGCATTATATTCTCAAATACTTGCTGTGATTCTAGTCGAACTAATACGGTGCTAAAAGTCATCATCTAAGATGACTGAATAGTCATCTTCAAATAATAATTTAATTGAAATTACTGAGGTTTCAACATCTTCCATACCTTGTTTTGTCTTTAGTACAAGTCTTAACCAGAGATCCGTCATCTTCTAAGGTGAATTCAGAATGCTTTCACTGAATCTCCCTTTTTTGTCAATTGCGTGAAAATTGTTTGAAAATCTTCCACCAAATATCCTATTATTGTTGTAGTTAAACTGTTACAATTATCAGTTGCGATTACGATTAAAATAAATACCATAGAAGTTTACGAAAATTTCCATGAAGTGTTTTAATTGAAAGTCGTGAAATCCTTTTTCATAAGGGACGTGCTCTTTATAAAGCAAGACACGTTTAAATATTTCTATGCTTCCAGAGCGTTTAGTAAAATGTATACGGAAAGAATGATGCGTGAATTTTAGGTCCATGTTGGAAACTCATGTATTCGTAGATTAGCTTTGGGTGAGCGGCGGAGGAGGAGGGCGAAGCGGAGGCGGGATGAGCGAGGTCAGAGGTCCCCTTTTCTTTTTGTTTCTGCCTGGGTGAGTGGAGGGGTTACTCGACAAGAGAAGGCGATGGGTGTGGGCACAAGAGAAAGGGAGGCGGGCGGAGTTTACATAAGGTGCGGAGAAAAGGTGACCTTTTAATTGGCCTGACTCATAAATGAAGGGATGGTATACATTGAAAACGCCTGGCATAACTCAGACTTTATAGCGTTTTCGCCGTTTCCTCCCATCAGGTCAAATTAATGATGTAATAATTACGAAAATGCATTACTTGTTGGTATATTGCTTCCTCTAGATCTTCGTGCTATTATAAAGCATGCGAAAGTTCTTTTGAGGTTTTCAACATGCTTTTAATACCGACAACCGTTTAGAGTTGACATGCATGCATATTATGAAAAAGGATCTCTTTTCGTAATAACTATTTAACTTCAATTTGTACTTTGAAATTAGTTTTTTTGGTTATTCATGGTAAGTGAAATTAATTTGTGCTTAATATTGAACATTATGCATAGTCATATCTTCTATGAAGTCTCTTCTGAGAATACAAAATATAATACGCACCTTGAATAACACATAATTTAAACATTACAGGAGAGGTGTGGTTATTACATTTTCGTTAAAGCTATTAATACTATTGACAGTAGATAGTCTATTTCTGGGATTTATACTATCGGCAATATTCAAATCTGACAACGCACGACAAATACGTGAGAACTCGGTGATGAAAAGAGTCGTTGCTATTATGGTTGTCACATGCACTAGCTTAAATAAAATTTAATTGATTAATGAGTTTTCTGAAGTTTTTCAGCTACATTAAAAAAATTATCTAAAAGCTCAAACTTGACCTTAAGTCCTCTGATACATTTATGAGCCCCAACAGGAACTGAAGAACAAATTTAGCTTTTATAAATTAAACCTGCTCATTCATCGATCCTTCAATACGTAGCCTGTTTGCTTCAGCTATTAATCTTTCATTTTCCGATGCTTTTTCTCATACGCAAAAATAGGCATTTACCTTACTTCCCTCTTCCATTGCTTCACTTATTTAACCCATTTGGGTTTCCTTGTCATTCATTTCGTCTTAAAATGATCATTCTGGAATACCATTGTGCCTCTAAGTGTACTGAAACCCTCCCAAATCTCCTTTTTATTTTACTCTTGGGGCTCCTTGGACATATTTCGTGGTTTATTCATTCTTTACCGTATTTTCTGGATAAATGGTATTTCCATAAGTTAGTTCGTAATGTGAAATGGGGAAGAATCTTTTTTTCTTTTAGCAGAAGTATTGCATCATACGCGCTTTGAAAAATAATTCCACCAAAGATGAATGATAGTTTTTGGTGTTTACTGTAATATTTGCACTATATTTGTATCGGTGGGCACAGGTAACTGTGTGAAAGAGAGGGTTGTTGTCGATTATAAAGATGAAAAACTATGTTAACGTCAAGTCGGGTATTTTCAATGTTTGTGCCTGTGGAAAATCTTTTCGCCAAAAGTATCGTTTAAAAGCCTGATTTTAGGGCTTGGCAGTAATATTATTATTATTTATTCATTTTTTTACTCACTTGCGCTTCCATTTTATTATTTTCGTCATTTTCATTCATTGTTGCAATATTGATCTTATGTTCCAAACACAATAATTTAAATATGACAAAATATCGTTGTAAATGTCTTCGACCTCAGAGACCCGACTTCCTTAGTCTAGCCTGTCAAAACATGCGTATTGAATAAAAATTGTTAAAAAACAACTCATTCCTGCCGCAATGTGGTTTAATACAGATTTTTACCATAGAAAAATCAGTGTACTTACCTGTAACAATACGTACAGGATTTAATTTGAAAGCTCGCTTTTAATTTGTTCCTTGTAAGAATGCTTTCTTACAAATAAAAACCATGTTTAGTGGCGAAAATATTTCTTTTCCTTCATTTCGGACACAAGGGGTGCAACAAATTCGTAGAACGGACCTCAGCGCAACGCCCTGTAATCTCTCCCCCGAAGAGATTTGGGGGGATGGGAGGCGAGTGGGAGAGCGAAGGAGGGAGGGAAGTGGGAGCATGGCGGACTGCCTGGGACGAGAAAGCAAAATTGACACTCGGATCAGTGGATGGAAATCAGCGCACGACCACCGAGAGTAATCATGCCTTAGAGTGTAAAAGGGACGCGGAAATGTTGCCGGGCGGACGGGGAGGGTAAGCGGTGCGGGGTTGTATTGCATGAGGGAAGCGAAAGTGGAAGAGGAAGCCTTAGATACGTTGTCGCTGGAGGGAGTGTGAGTGGGGTGGTTTTGGTAGCGAAGTGGGACCGAGGGAGACGGTGGAGAAGTGCGGAAAGTGGAATGCCCGGTAAGACCAATTAAAAACGGTGGGATGTGGATTTTCTCGAAAAGTTAGTGAGGAAAAAAGATGATGAAATAGTGGGGTTGGTTGATTGTGGTTTGCTTCTTATTGCGATTTTTATCTTTATTGCTGCTGACGGAATGATTTGGTTTTGGTGGATATTTTCGTAGGAAAAACCGGAGGTAAGGATTTAATTTCGATAACTCTCTTTTACTTTATCTATTAATGATAAACATAAACAGCTTCATTATATATTTTATAACATTACTGTTTACAAAATATTTATTTGGTAGTTTTGTCCATCCAAAAACCTACCTTGACCTGTGGATTTCCTTATAAACATAAACATTACTGTTGACCTAAATTAGTTCTCATTTTCATGTTTCACGAGTAATAGTATTTTTTTAAAATTTCTTGTCCTGATCTATATACATGTACTTTATAACATATCTCGTTATTTTATTGTAATTTAATATTTTCTATTTGGTATCATAGGCATACATGTAACGAAAATAATAATGACGCCATGGTGTTCCTCATTCTGAATTGGCACTTAATAGGATAACTATTTTGATGTAAGTTTTCATTGTTCGTAACCACGTGAGTGCTAGTGTATTAGTACATTCTAGAGTCTTTGAGGTATTTCACGTCATTCGATATTTATTAATGCATAAGATACATCAAATTTCTTAATATGCTTGATCAAATCAATAGGAATCCTATTTTTTAAAGCCAGCATAACACAAGAGATTAACGATATTAAGTAAATTTTAATATTTCGGTCCTCAATTTATTGCCTCAATTATTAGCTGACATTGGTGCCCCTTTCAGAGGCATTACTTCTAAGTAGTGCCAGGAAGCATTTTAGCCCATCTCGCACGCAGTTTGGAGAGAAGCGTTTAATTATTAATTACGCTTTCCTCCCTCAAGTAGTTAAGCGCCATAGCACAAAAGCCTCTTATCGTGAGAGAGGATTTAATATGATTGAACTCAACATTTACTCAACCCTCTTCACTTCACGTTTCAGGAATAAAATTGTACATCTTAGAGGAATGCTACCATCCGCAATGTCGAGGCTGAAATGATTAATGCCTGGCAGAGTTGTATAACTAATTTAGTCAAGACCAAAATTGCCGGGAGTGTTTTTGAAATTGGTGGGTAGTTGGGCGAAGTTTACAGAGTAGATAAAACACACGAGGGAATGCTTCACAGAGCGTAGATGAGTTTGTTCATCTAATGACTGCGTTCAAATACGTTTAAGATATAAGCTCCCGGGCTATCACAATAATCCATTCCAATTCGAAAATCATTGTAATATATCGGAAATATAATCCAGTTATAAATTAAGCTAACATTGAGATTTGTGAAATAATTACAAATTTTATCGATGATTATTACTTCACTGAAGATTTTTCATATTCAATAAATCAACATTGATCCAAAATATTGGGTATTTACTGCGTGAGAATTTTAGAAATTAATTTTGCCTTGTAAAAATGTAAATACAAGATCTATGAGTATTATCTCTAAAGCCAAACGTTTCCGGAGTAGTCAGGACGTTTCTCAAATAATCGGTTAGTAATTAAATTTGTCCTTTTAGTTCAACAGGATTATCATGGATTTACTCGAAGTCAAGACTTATCCAAAATGTTCCCATATGATTATGAGAAACTTGCAGTCATTCTTAGAGCACAGCTTCTTCAATTGTCGAAATTGCTGGTAAATTCGATTTATTGGGTAACGAACTACAAAAATCACGGAGAGAAGGGATATGACTTCACACTTTACGCTCCAAATAAATCTATTCCGGGAAAGCGACATGCATGAGTTATACGATTCCTTAAGCGAGTCCCTGACTCTCTCTTCTTCGGTGAAAGCTCCTACATTCTGTCACACTCCTGTCGTTTCTCACAGGCCATAAAAAAACATTTCCCGAGGAGCTCTGTTTCTTTTGCTTGAGCGGCGTCGGGCTTAGGGGGTCCTCATAAATAATTAACCGAACCTCACAGAGATCCAGCTGCCGCCTGAAACATTCATTCCCTATTCAGGGTGCCCTTCGTTAAGGAAGAATAACTTTTGACAGCACTGGCATTACGTTTGGCGGGATGGCTTTGCAAATGCGGAACAATGTCTGCTCGTTCGCGTAAACACATGTTCGTACATTACTATTGTTGGTAGAATAAAAGAGTATATATATACATATATATATATACATATATATATATATATATATATATATATATATATATATATATATATATATATATATATATATATATATATATATGTATGTATATATATGTGTATATATATACATACATGTATGGGCGGCATATACATACATATATGTATACATTTACTTGAGTTAAAATAAGAAAGTGCTTTTTTAAACCAAAACGGAAATTCATCGACTCATCGTATCCTGATGACTCTGGCTGGGTTCACTCAAATACTGTAGTAAGTTGTTTTCGCTCTGTTTCATATTTTTCAGAAGCAGAAGCAATTTTTTTATTTTCACCAATCACACTCATCTATGAATACGCATGAAGCATTATTGAGCACCACAAAGTAGTGTTAACTGTTCTGTGCGTATTCTGCTTATAAGCTGTTCCGGTGTTAATATATGTCCGTCCATCGAAGGAGTATCTACCGCTGATGAGTCTATTTTTTCTTCTGAGCTGTCCGTCCATGTTTTCATTAGTACTGCTTTGCGGAGTATTTATATTATTATAATGAAGTTGTGTGTACATAAAAACCTGAGCTCGAGCCCTAGATGGAACACGGGATCAGACAGGCTGCAGGCAATGACCTCCATTCTTAACCATGCCCATCCTCCTCCGCCCATTTACTCCCTCCCATATTCTATAAAAGCACACGGATTATTTCATCCTCTTACTTGCAGTATCCTTCCCATTTATTGAGGGCGTCATCGGGAATGAATATGGCGGGGGGGGGGCAGGAGTTGGAAATGAGGGAAAAGGGTTTCCGGAGGGAAGGGAAAGGTCGGAGGATCGTCATCGCCGAAGCGCTAATTATCAGTGCCGAAGGTTGGAGGAAGGGTCAAAGAGAAGGCGAAGGGCTGAGGATGGGTTTTTGAAGGAAGGTGGGGTGAGGGTGGTAGATGTTGGGCCGCGCCGCCGAAAAAAATTTGCGCAGTGTTTCTTAAGAAAGGATCCCCAATCTGGCAACGGCTCCTGGCCTCTTAGTCTTGTGAGTTGGATGATTTCCAAGGGATTTTTTTTACCTGAATTTCATGTCCGTAATTTTATATTATGTGCAACTTCGCATTAAGTAAGCTTGAAAATTGTAAAGCAACCGTTAACAATTTTAATTCTTTCTTCGAACAAGGTTAACCCGAAAATAAGGGGGTGGGAGACATCGATGGACGTAAAAGAAATACAATTTACTTCTATTACCTACGTTTCCGAATATCTCAGATCAAATAAAAGGGGAAATGCAAGTGTTTCCCGTGCATTTTTCACTTTAAAAGAGATCATTTTTTAGTGCAATAAAGATTACGTAGTTAGAACTAATAGAATATCAGTTTTACTATTACTGATATCTAAAAATAAAATAAAAATGCAGAATTAAACAGTAGGTCTCATGATTGTGCAATTGGTCATGAAGCATTAAAATTAAAACTTTATATCTGGGCAATAGCAGAATCACGTAGATAAATGCTACGGAATGAAATAATGTAACAGTTTAATAAATGTTACAAAAGTATTCTTGCAAATGAATACTCTTACTTCTTTAAAGTAATGAAGTTTGATTCATGACTTGAGAAATTGGAAATTGGGACTGCATTTTTCACTTCAGAAGTAAAAAGAGAAAAGTTGGGATGGACTTAGTGTGCATCACTTAGTCGATATTACACGTCTTGCAGTACATAATTATGTAATAAGCATCATTGCATTATAATCAATTACAGTTCAAAAAGCTATTCAAAACAAGTCGAACATGAAAAGATAGAAATTTATTGAAAGAATAAATTTGAATAATTCAGAGTCGTGCGAATGAGTAAGTGAACTTTTACTGCATTCATTCTGTAGGTCGCTACCATATAAAGATATTTGATCGATCTTTCTTGACCTGCGGCCACAAAAAATTTATTCCCCAACTCGAACGCTCGGAAATTACCATCCCATGCATACGATATTTACTTTTATATTTGAAAGTGCTCCTGAACTAGCCAATTTATTTGGGTTAGAATAAGCCTTGACTATAACCGTGACTCACATGGGCACGGAATTCTGAATGGCGAATTCGATAAAACGTTTAATAGGATAGGTGAGCGATAGTGCGGGTGAATGTGGAGCGGAGGTCGGAGGGAGAGTAGTCGTGTGCGGTCCTGAGTGGGGAGGGGAGAGTGGAAATGAGGGGTGAATAGAGGAGCGAGGGGGTAGAGGGGGTAAGGGTGGCTAGGGGGCGGTGCGAAATAATGGTGAGGGGCGTGAGAGCTCATTTATTGGCATTGGTACACGCAGGGGGCCGCGGGAAGAAGAGGCAGGCCGGTTGAGAGGAAGGCCCCGGGAAGATGCTTTACGAGAGAGGTGCTGTGGGGGAAGAGGGGGGGCGGGATGGGCGGACGGAGGAGGCGGAACTGGGCTTAAGTGGAGTGGTGGGTGAGGGACGGGGGCGATTCCGGGGTGGGGGAGTGGCGAGGCGCGGGGCGCATGGCAATAAATAACCCTCCGCTATAGCGGAAGGGTGGAGAGAAGGTTGGATGGGGAGCATGTGGGGTTAAGAGCTACTGCGAGTGGCACGGCCCACTCTCTCCCTCTCTCCCCACCCTTTCTCCCTTCCTTACGCTCTCTCCCACTCACTCTCTCTTCTCCCTTTCAGTCCCTTCACTTCTCTTTTCACTTTCTCCCTTTCTCCGGTGCTCGATGGGGAGTGGGTTCATGGGGTGGAAGGGTGCGGTTTCGGGAAGGACCCAGGCGTGGGACTCATGCCTCACACCCCCAATCCTCCAGCACCTCCCCATTCCGCCCTCTGCTATCCTTCCGCTAAAAACACTCCGATAGGGAAATTGTTTCTTGGTTTAGGGCTTTTCTGCGTCCGTGTTTGTGCTTGTGTGAACCGAGAGGAAAAATCTTTTTCGCTCATCCTCGGCCCTCATCTCTCGGAGGGAGAGAGTGAGTGAGAGCCACACTCGGCCTACTCTTTTCTTTCCAGGCTCTAAGAAGAAGGTCGAGATATTTTTTTCCCCTCCCTTCTCCTTCTTTCTCTCTCTTCCCACCGCGAGGGAGTGGAGTTCTGTTGATCGTTCGAAAACAGGCAGTCGTTTGGGAATTCTTAAGCGGCGGAGATGGTTTTTTTCCACCGTATCTCCCATGCCAATGCCTCATGCGCTCCTCCTCTTCCGATTCCCCTTCCACCCTTTCTTTCTCGACTCCGCCTACCCTTTCCTCCGCACTCCCGCCACTCTAACCCGCCCCCTCCCCCCACAGCACTCACTAACTATGACTCTGCCCAGCACCTCCTCCTCGCCTTCACCACCCCTATTCCTCCTCCTGACCACCAGCTCTCTTCTTCATCCCTATTCGCCCAGTGTTTCCGATCCCATTCGATAAATTTTCCTTCATCACCGCTTTTCAACCTGTAGAATTTCGGATCGGCCCACTATTTTCGTGGGGATTAGATTCTGCGGTGCCGTATATAAAGCGATGGGATTATTCCGGTCGCTATGCTCTCGTGTGTGGGCCATGGATGCATATATACATGTTCATGTCGAGGTCGAGGGAGGAAATCGGTGATTAACTTCGTTTTCTGATAAGGGGCTAGGAGGGGAGATAGTAGGGTTTAGGATAAAAGATTTATACCTTGCGGCATTACGTGTCAAATCGTTGTTTCCTCTCCCTGGAAAATTTCACTTTAACCCCTGGATGTATTTTTTCCCAAAAACTGATAATTTATTTGCTATATATCACCAAGTATTCATCTGTGAATTATAAGCTCTAAATTATAATAAGTTCTCCTTTCTTTTCATTCATAATCATATTTAATTTTTTATTCATAATATGGATATTCATTGCTGCTAAATGTTTTTTTATTTATTAATCTTTTACTTATCAGGAGTTGAATTTATTCTTAAATTTAATCTTTTCATTCTATTTACTTAGTAGCGTAAAATTTAAGCAAGGATAGTGATTCGTGAAAAACTATATCGTAAAATGGAAATTTGAAGATTGTGTGAACACAAAGTTGGGAACCGTAATTTATTCTGCCGAGTTCAATACCCGTGCAGTGCTCAGAGTATTCTTAGAAATTCTTTGCTGTAGCTAGCCATTTCTTAATATTTGCGCTAACAATGCAGCTTAATTTGAAAGTTTTTATATAGTTCATGTTTTAAAAGGCATGGCAAATCTGTTAAGTTATTTTGATTTATTTTTATTATTAATTTTCATATCTCAATATGCCTCAAATATTTGGCCTAGTAATGTTACCTCTGCACAATTAATCAATATCAATAAAATGAAAAGTGAATTATGTGAAGAATAGAAAGGAAATACTTTGAAATGAACTCGATTGGATCAAAAACGCAAGAACTGCTAGATAATGAAGTAGTTAGAAAAGTTCCTGCAACCCAATCTCTAGTATGATAGATGATCTAAAAAAATTTGTCACCTTTACAATTTACAATGGTGATTCGTTTACAACCTTACATTAATAGGTTCACATATACTATATTCTCTATTCTCCTTAACCCAAACTCCTTATCCCTCCTAATCTAACCTTAAACTAAAAACGATTATCTACATATTTATCTACAGTTATCAACACTACATCAAACGTCTAAACTTCATCTCTCTAAAATCATTGTACGATAATCCGTTTGCAACACACTTTTACATACGTTTTGCATTTGTGGTTCCTGAGACAAACACTCTAAGCAAAATAAATAGTCGACGGCGGACCTACCAAACCAATTTTTAGAATGATACACGGGAGTATTGATAGTTTCCGTATAGGTTAGGAATAAACAAAGTGATAGCATTTTTGCTTACTCTAGGGATGATTTATAAGGCGTTGATGCTTTCTGTGAGTAACGATGAAACTGTGAATTATCTCATGTTTGTGCTCGGAAATACACAAAACGTTCCCTTTGGATTACATGCAAAGACTGTGAATGGTTCCAATTGGAAGGTATTTTTTCACCAAGAACTTTTTGAATAACGTATTACCTCTTTGGAAGAAATTGCTTGTTTCCCATGAGACCTTTTTTTTGTTATTTGAAGTTTGAATTTTAAGGCTTAATCATGGGGTTTGGTCATCAGGCTATTTGTTTTAATGCCACCATTTCAGAGTGTAAAAAACAGATTCTAATCCCAGTCGAGTCGAATGATTTTCTATCTATGAATTTGTTATATTGAAATGGATATTAGTAGATGACTCCATTAAAAGTTACTGTTGCGGCATCTCCCGCAGTTTCTTGGAACGAGGGTATTTGTTGTAACTAACTTATAATACACACGATATGCTTGCAAAGTATACGGTTAATGCCTCGAATTAATAAATGTGCTATATTCTTTTCTTGAGCTCTCCACATTGGGGAATTTTCAGAGCAACGTCTATCGCAAAAAAATCTTGTTCATGAATGTGAATTTGTGTGTTTGCCCGCTCGTGGACACCAGAGTGTGCATGTCGGTGTGTGGAACTGTATTATCACTGTAAAGGCTCCTCTACATTCCCTCTTCTCTCTCACCGAACTAGGAAGGGATAAAAATATCTCCGTCAAAAAGTGCAACTAGTTCGCAAAACTCTGTTCCGTTCTGTCGGATATCTAGGTTGCGAACTCATTTCTGTCCCACACGTGAAATGAATGTGTGGAATATGTGTGCGCGCAGTGGCAAATTCCCTACGCCCTCCTCCCACCATCTCCCCTCTCTTCTCCCTCCTCGCTCCTATCTCTCCCTCCAATAGGAAAAGGCTGTCACAGTTCCACTTTCAACCCTCTCTCTCATCCCTACGACCACTCCCCCCTTCCCTCTTCCGAACCACCTTGCCTACTACGCCACCCCGCAATCCGCGCACCAACCCCTCTGGTCTTTGCCGTCCCACCCACACACCATTCCCTCTCCTTTTACCACCCTCGAGGCCGCACAAATTTCAAACGAACTTCGGTTAGAGGGGTTAAAAGTGTTCCTCCCCTCCCTCCATTTTCCCGCCATCCCTTCTTCCTCCTTAGCGCGTTACTTCTACTTTTGATTGAGTTTTGGAAACTTCTCTCTTTCCTTGCATTCCCCGCCCTCCCCCATACAGGCACTATAAGAGCACGCAGCAACGGCAGCGGTTACCTTCTTATTCTTCGTGAAAACTTGCGCTCCGCTCCCTCTCGTGCACCCCGGAAAATTTACCGTTTGCCATTAGGTTTTTTCTTTCATTTTTATGATTTTTTTCATCCGCCCGCTTCCGTCGTAATCAGCGTTGTAGCCGACCAGGTGTGAGTAAAAATTAGCTTCCTCCGCTGTCATGTGCAGTAGCAAGCCTGTCTGGGCTCGTGGAAGGTCTTGATAATTTGTTATGTTCATCGGCTGAGAAGAGCGTAAGTGCGTTCTCTTTGGTATTAATTTAGCGCGTTGTTAAAATATTACCGCAAATTGATATTATGAAATAGTTTTGAAATACTATGACTGGTTTTCTTTCTACTTCTTATCATCGCAAAAAGCATTTTAAAAATTACCGTAATGTGAGTTTGGAGTTATCATTTCTTAAAGATTAGCGTGCATGAATATTTTAAGCATAAGTTTATCAATCATAAATCAAAATGAGATATCAATAACTTATTTCTACCCTATGATAATTATCAGATTTCGGAAATGCCTTGGAACAGGAAAATTTATATTTGAATTATTAAAATAAATAAGGAAATTAAATATCTCCAAATGCAGTTGTATGATAATTAGTAAATATTAAATGTTTAACCATTGGTTCAGAGAATGTAGCTTTGAGTGGAATACTATATCGATGTTCCCGCAAACCTATTTGGGCAATAAAGGACCAATTCAAAATAAGAAATATTGCATTCTCTAACTTTGGCTGCGAAATTTAATGCGCGCAAATGTCCTTTTTTCCACAATTTATTGGTTGCAACAATATTAATGAATTTTTAATGGCCTTCAAATGGAGGGATATTGCTCTGCCGAATAGTCTACTATATATATATTGCTAAGTGACAAATTATTCATCAATTACAATTGTAAATGGTTTAAGCTGGCATCTTTGAGCTAGCTGGATTAAAGCATCACTCACAAAACTAACCGGGTCACTTGTAATTGTGCACCGTTGCTTGGAAAGAGAAAAGTACCAAGCGGTACAGCAATTAACTATTACTATTCAAATTCATCCCTTAATGTCATTGGGATCTGAACGGAGTCATCTCTATTTGCATCACGGCATGAAACGCCTCACGTTTAAGGCATAAGTGGCACATAATGAAGGTCTTTTTGAAAGTACTCGAACTGTTTAATAAATTATCTTTATGTGAAGTACGTATTCATGGTATATAAAAGACATTTCTTAGCCAAAATTTAGTTTTTTTTCCATATTCATATTATGAATTTTTAAGCCTACTAATTGCCACTTATAGCATGCACTTACCTGCTTGTTTTTAGTTTGTCCCAGTGAGTTAACATCACAGTCCATAAAGCTTTCCTGCAACCATAAAGACAGTTAAATTGCTACTTGGAGATTTTATTTTCATCATACTCAAGAGTGAGATTTTATGAATTAGATCTACGAGGAAGGGAATAATGAATCGTTTTTACTTCTTAAAAAGGAAATGTGTGCGTCTTTCCAACGAGATGTATACTTAAATTTTGCGCTCCCATTTTATTTACTCCGACTCCGGTCTTAACATATATCACCTATATTCGTGTTTCGAGCTCATCGAGGGGGATCGAGATGGTGCGGGGGCTAACGTACTGGCTTCCCACCCTGAGGGCGCGGGTTCAAATCCCGGCGGTGTTGAATATTTTTCAGAGGTATATCGATCCCTACTTGAGGTGCTTTGTGGAGGGCACTTTGAGTGAGTACGCCGTCCGTCGGATGGGACGTTAAACTGCGGACCCCTTGGCGCCTTTCGTAAAGAGCAGGCTAATGCCGACGCCGGGTTTCTCTCCACCCTTCATCCTTTCCTGTCCATCCCCTATGGCGCAAATGACCTTAGCTGTCGGTCGCCTCCCCTTAAAACTACTACTACTCGAGCTCATCGATACTGTTCTTTTCCCGACTAAAATGTATTATGCCTACATCAAGTATATTTCTGCTATATAATGCCGAGGTTTTGGCGTGATACGCTTGCTTTATATAACAATCACATTTCTGATCATTATTTCCCCAATCCAAACTAATAGTTTAACTCACGACACGTTTCACTCGTAAGTAATAATGATACATACATGTAAACGTAAAGTACACGTTCTGCAATTCGTGGTACATGAATAACTTAAGCATCAAAGATCTTTCCATTATGTGTTATTTTAGTAATGCGCACTAGTATTATATGGGGCATAATGAAACCTATTACATAATTAAAAATCTTTTCCAAAAAATCATATAAAAATAAAAAAATTAATGTCATAAAACTCCATTAATAACCAGAAAGCTGATATTATTGGGATCAATCATTGCAGATAAAAATAACCTTATTAAATAAGGCTGTTTTATCGAAGAAGAAGGCCAATTTGAAGTAAAATCATAAAGGTAGTCATGAAAAAAATAAAAATAAGTGAGTAATGTGTCTCAATTGCAATTCATTTAATTAAAGAACAAATTTTGTCTAAATTGGGATAAAATATGGGATTTTCGTTCGATATTGGCGAGGAATACAGATTTAATAAAATAAAAACCAATTATTGTACAATTATGTCGTTTAGGGTAGGTCGTTATTATAGCATTTTTGTGGGTATTTTCGAAAAGCGATGATGCGTACTAAAATGTTGTGAAACGAAAAGAGCAATTCAATATGATCAAGGACATAAAATCTAATGATCCCGAGTATTTCTTAAAACACTATCGAAGAATGCAACGTTGAGATTCTAGTTTTCTTCGCATGAATGATTGTTGGACACCAATATGTTAATATATAGTATTTCTTCTCTGAGGGTCTCCTGGGGCTTAATAATGAACGCATCAACTTCTTTATTCATGGATACCACGTTTTTCAATTATTCTTCGGGTAAACTTGAAAATCATGTATTCTAGGAAACGAGGTATCTTAAATGGAACTGATATAATGTCTATTATTGCTAAATTTGGTCTAGTGTCTCATGTAAATTTCACGTTGAATCAAATTCAAAAAGTTTTAGGCAATATTTTTTTTGTCCCGTCGTGCACTCATTTTGCCCATGAACGCCACCTTTGAAGAAAATGGGTCAAACTTTCACGTTATTTCACCGTACTTGTTATCTTGGTCAATTTTTTTATTTACTTCACTAATTTTTTTCATCGCTCATTACCTTTCCTTTAGGCATTCAACGTAGATGCTGTGATTCTCCAAATTTATCAAGTTATGTCTGGTTTAAAGCGTTGGAAACCAGATGTGAGCAAGTTGGCGTGGCATCACGATACCTCAGTTGTCTGTATAAGAATTGAGTTGAGATATCCAGAACGTTTCAATCATTTTCCTTGTTTGGGTGACAGATAAACTGGAAATATTATAAAATAAAATGCAATTGTTGCCTTGGTGGATGAGAAAGGCGAGGCATAAAATGACTGACATCGCTTTGTTGAATGAAGGAATCAGAATCATTCCTCGATAGCCCCTATGTTTAACCAATAGTATGTGAGAACACTGAGAAAACACCAGGAAAAAATTGTGGGGAAGATGTCTCTTTGTGACCATAGGGACTCCTAAAATGGGAAGGAGGCACCGGGAAACGGGGGTGGGGGCGTTGAAGGTAAGAAGAGGATAGATTGAAGGGAGGATAGGAGAAAGATTTGGGGGCGGGAGTCGAGGGTTGAGGAAGGAAAGTGTCAGGCAGGAACGTGACGACTCACTCATGTACTAAATTTAGTATTTCTTCAGCCAATGCGTACCTTTACGACCGGGATGAATTTAGTGGATGTCAGATGTCGGGACGGATATTCGAAGCGTATCTCTCGCCACGAAAGATTTAAAGTTGGGTCGCTTTAGGGGCGGGGAGCATTTCATCTCTCGTCACTGAAGCGAACCGAAAAAGCGCTGACAAATATTTTTCCCAGCTCGGATATTCACAAAGTAGAAAGGGAGAATAGAGGGGGATCGAGATGGTGCGGGGGCTAACGTACTGGCTTCCCACCCTGAGGGCGCGGGTTCAAATCCCGGCGGTGTTGAATATTTTTCAGAGGTATCTCGATCCCTACTTGAGGTGCTTTGTGGAGGGCACTTTGAGTGAGTACGCCGTCCGTCGGATGGGACGTTAAGCCGCGGACCCCTTGGCGCCTTTCGTAAAGAGTAGGCTAATGCCGACGCTGGGTTTCTCTCCACCCTTCATCCTTTCCTGTCCTTCCCCTATGGCGCAAATGACCTTAGCTGTCGGTCGCCTCCCCTCAAAACTACTACTACGAGAATAGAGTGGAGCGGAAAGGGGAGGATTATTTGTTACCTCGGGATTCTCCACACTTGGCAACACCGTGGCGTAAGTGCCCCCAAATGTCGAATGTCGGAATTTAGAGGTAAACGTGCTTGGTTTTAAGACCACTCTTGGAAGCTAGTTAAAATTTGGAGAGTCAAAGCATTCAAAGGTGCTATGCAGTTCTTTTGGGAGAATGGTTACTAAGAAGATAACATGTAGAAAGATAAATGTTGAATAGTTTCATTTTTATGATGAGATACCAACCCCAATCTCAGCCTCAACCTTGTGAAAACTAATATTCCATGAATATGGGAAAATACGCAATAGTTTACTTTTTAGGTGCCTGCTAAACCTTGCTTTGTGCCCGATGATTTCACCAATCAGCAAAAGTTAATTTTAGCATGATAGTAACTCGTGAAATTTAGTCATAGCTTATCATATTTTACCTTTCGTCACTGACCATTTCAACTTTAATAGTATAATCAAAGTTATTATCTTGATATAAGCACCCAATAGTGTTTACCTTTTTTTGCTTATCATAGATTTAGGACTATAAAATATATATGTGCGTTTGGTTCCAGTTACACATTATTGTGTCGTTTCACCAGACATTAGGGTGGTATATATGGTGCTTTTCATTATGCTTTTATTCCATTCTTTAACTCAAGAGTTAACTTCTCCAGAATTTGATTCTGAGCAGCTGAGACATTTGCTTTCATCATTCTTTTTTATGAATATTTGATTCCCCGTTTCGTCTCATAATTGGTGGGAAATCCACTCGTAGGGTAAGGTAAACAATATGAAAGAGGTTATATAATACTATTTATACAAGAGGTTTTTAGCGTTATCTTAGTGTTGCTGCTTCCGCCAATATATAGTAAACGAAATAAGGGGGGGCTTCCGCGTAATATTTGAGAATTTTTTGGCAAACATGGTTTACTTTATTGAAGGACATACTATTTCATTAGACACAGTCGAGACCTTCTTGGGTATGCGGAATCACATCATTGAATTCATTTCCATGATTTTCAGCATCTCTTTAGGCTGGATTTTCAATAAACGTTTTCCCCGATAAATATTTGCTCCGTTTTAACTTACAAGCATAGGTGATAAAAGTTGTGATGGCAATTCTCCTAGCAGCAGCCAATTGATGAGTCCATCTAAAAGAGAATATTTCTATTTTCTTCCCTGAAGCACTCTATATAAGAATTTTATTTTCTTATTTTAACTCATAAAATGGTACCATTTTATGTTGCTAAATGTTAGCGTGAAAAATTGAAGATTATTATTGGGTGTTTATTCATTGGTTTGCTGACGTAAAAAACAAGAATCAAGTATAATTGAGTAGTATCACTTCTTATCATATATTTTTCCTGGGGAAACGTCATTACTTTGTGCTTCCTGAGCTTCTAAATTGGTACATGAAAGACTTTCGGGTTACACAGCTTGATAAACTCAAACATAGAACTATGCAGGTTGTGCGGAGGGTGAGGGAACAGGATGTCAAAAATTCTCGGCGAAGGCAAAAGTGAAACGTTGCATGAAACGAAGAACCACGCTGTACGAATGAGAAATTTAGTGCGCGTGTATCCGGAGGACATGAAGGGACGGCAGGAGAACACAGAGCCAGGGAATAGTTGATGTATTGTTCCATCCAAGAATTTTAGCTTCAACCTCCTTCACAACTCTATAGGGGAATTTGCCGATGATTTTTCAAGTATTGCATTGGGCTACCTACTAATATGTGGATTTAATAGTTTATCATTATATTTTGAATATAGTTCCTCATTTTGTTATATTGCACAAAAATCTTTAGGTCAAGTTTGTACATTGTATTTCTAATGGAAGAAAAATGCAATAAACCATGATTGATATAATTTGTATAATTTTTGCATATTCTTTCCACATTCAGGCATCATATTTATGGGGTGATTTTGATTTTGCTGAAGAAAAGAAGTATTTTTTTAAACTGTGAGTTCTGCGGCGATCAACTGCAAAAGTACGCAACATTTAAATACTTATTTAAGACTTTTTCAAGTGAAATAGTAAATAGGTAAGGTAAATGTTGGCTATGCTGCCCCTTATCCCATATTTTTGTAAACGTTCATTTGCCTTATGTTTTATTCATTAAAAGAAGTGCCAATGGTGGTGCATTAGCATACCAATAATCAACGCGAATGGTGCTCATAATGACTTAGGGTAAACTGATTTACAACCCAAACTCAAACTGATTTACAAATACTGAAGAAAAAAATTACCGGTTCACTAATTATCCTTATGATTTTAATTGATTGAAGCATACAGTAATATCTACATAAAAGTAAAAGGAATATGATATAAATTGATACTAGAGGTATTTTAAAAGATAAAAAAATATGTTTTCAACGAGAAGTTTATCAAGGGATTGTAATGAATAAATATGTTAGGAGGTATTCTGTAAGAATTTTGTCACCAGTGGACCGAAAAAAACTAAAACTTCTTCAAAATCTATTCAAATACGAACCAGGGTGATTGTCATAGCTTTTATGAATAATCTAAATTATAAAACGTTGTGCTCTCCTTGTTTCCTGACCTGTATTGGGATTATTATAGTATTCTGTGATTTGGAGGTATATCTTCAGTATTCGTTTGCTGTAAACAGTATGAGTCGCTGGTTGGAGAGGAATAAGGAATATAACGTATTTTTATTCCCATAACAGTGCATGTACGTATCGCGTGACATAAAAAAATTTGACTATCATGACATATTATGTTGACGACATGTTGCTTGAACGTTTTATAATTGTATTTGAGCAAAGAAATATTTTGAAAAATTTACTAGCGATTCTTTCATAAATAACTCTAGAGATAAAATGTTTTTGAAAGCCAATTTTCTGGACCTAATCTAAGCCAAACCGTATTTTATTCGAAAGCTTTCGTATATATCAACTCAAGTATGACCCATAAATAGTGATATTCCTTTCCCAAAGGACGTTAGATGAATAATAAAGATATATCAAGTTTTTATTGGCAAAAAATGGCCTGCTAAGGATAAATCCTTTTTTAAACACATTGCAATGGAGAAATATCTCCGACGAAAAAAAATATCCACTACTCTCAGAGAGTAGGCTCGTGAGACATTTTTGAATAACGTCCTCTCACTGAGAAAATAAGCGAGTGCGTGTGTCCCTGTGAATATACCGAAACATTCCGCATGAAAAAAAAACACGTTTCCAACTGGCGAGATTCCCTCGCATCAAAACGAGACTCGGCGTGCCGTACGCATACGAATCAGGGCGAAGGTGAGATGGGTTGAGGGGTAGTGAGAGGGGAGATCCATCGAGACAATGGATGCTAAAAAAAATAAAGAATATAATAAAGGATTGAGGGAGGTTGAAGCCCGTGCAGGTGTGGTATTAGTGTAATCAGAATTTATAACGCCGTCAATGCGAAGGCTGAGTCAAATCGCAGAGGCTTTGCGTCTCCAGATTCACTACTAAATTGGTGAGACTACGAAGAGTGATGGACTATTACTCTGTATACATATTTCGCAACAACATCGTACAAAAGCATGTGAAATCCACCACAAAAAGTTCATAAAATTAGACAGTATCTCTGCTTTTAAAGCGGATATAAAGTATTCAATATAATAAGCTACCATTTAGCATGAACATACTAGTAGTAACATTGCATTGATTTTATAATGGCGAATGACCAAAGAATTGCGAACTATAATGGTGTCATAAATATTGACATAGCTAGATAATTATATTCGCAATTTCTTTCTCTTTCTGTTTTCATTGTAATTTGAAATATGGAATGCATATGTATTTTCACGATGTCCTCGATATAAAAAAAAACACCCTTGGGTTTTATTACTTAATTTAGTGGTGAACAATTAAATATTGAGTTATTTTTTAAAAATATAAATAATATATAACCAATTGCTGGTGAGAAAATTTTTAGCACATTACATTTTTTATGAAATAAATTATGTTTGCAGGTGGAACAATATTGGCTTTGTCAATTTATATCGGTCGTTGTTTCTGAAATCTTGCCTAATTAAAAATGTATCCACAAGCTAGTCATGGTTGGCTTAAAATGACTTTGATAAAAAATGAAATTGTATGTTTTCGCAAAGCAAGATTGCAGGAAAAAGTGCCAAGTACAATTATGCTGGTGAAAACCTTTTCTTGACATCTTAGGGCTGCGATTCCTGTTATATCTATGTCTCTATATTTTAACACTTCTTTTTAAGATTGTTTGTGAACATTTAAAGATTTTTCTGCAAGATTTTGGTCTGGAACATAGAAGAAAGGAGGAACATCTTTCCGCAGGCTCCTGTACCTCCGAGGCTATATAAATGTCGCAAGATACACACAGATAGAGCTCCAGTAAGGCCAATGTTGAGTGCTATTGGCACGCGCACTTACCTCTTGGATGAGTATCTCATCAAGTATCCCGCCCTCACCTCTCACGGTGGTATGTGAACACCGCATTAAGAAAATACCCAAGTTCGTCAGAAATCTTCGGTATAATCGAGTGAGACTCAACAGACCTTTTATTCAGTCCATAGGTCGTTTCATTGTTCACAAGGGTCCCTCCGAAAGAAATCAAAAACTTTTGGAATCCCGCTGCGACAAGAAAATCAACAGCTCATTCCCACACATGGTGACGTCAGCGTACAAGAGGAGCATTTTCTGCACAAGAGGAAATTCTTAAAACAAGCTATTCCGTCGCGATGGACTCATTACTCCTGCCATTTTTCGAAAACTTCTTAATGAAAGTCTTGTAGAAGAGAGTTTTCTTCACCGAGAAGCAGAAACCCATTATTCCCTACCACTAAGAGGACGACGCATTTATGGTCCGGTCTCACGGTAGTGAGACGTTCCAGGAGTTCGTGAATCACATGAAAAACCAGGAGATAGAAGAAGCACCGGAGATGGATTAAACTGAGCTATCCCGAAAAATCAACCATTGTGGAGAAGTTTCCCTCAGGACCATCGGATTATTTTTGGCGACACTCAACTGATTAGCAGAGCAAACAGCTACTGGGACCGTCCGACAAAGGATGCGATAGAAATCCGCTTGGATGGAAAAAACCTCAACCGATACACAGGATACCCCCTCAGTCAAGCGTAGAAGCCTGTGCTTTAGATAATAAAGGCAGCAAGGTGGAGGAGAGGGAGGGTGAGCAGCAGCCAATTAGGAGTGGCCGGAGCCCAAGCAGAGGATATATAAATAAGGATGACAAAAATGATAACCCTGTATCAACACCCTGATAATGATGACGGGGTTAGTCATCGAAACAATGGCAGCCTACACCCTACCCTTTTGGAAAATACGCGAAAATATTACTGATATATTCATTTGTCCTCTAATGCACACAATTACAAAATACGGAATGGAACGCAATCACCCTTAGCCCCAAGCCTACGTGGAGAGTGGCGAAGTAAAACGTTTATTAGAAATATACTTTAATGTTTTGTAGCAATAATTATGAAAGAAAACGCTTTAAAATTTTATTTTATGAAATCAGCTTGCATTCACAACCATCATTCAAATAAGCCTAAAAGATAAATTTGACAAATATTATAATAATTTAAAAAATACACCTATTTAAAACCTCAAGGGAAAGAGTGCATTCAATATTTCTTAAGAACATGAGTTTACAATCGAAAAAAATACATTTTGATTATTTGGTTTAATTTAATACCAAATGAATCATAAAAAACATTGTATATTAAGGGGATAGATATATTTGCATTTAATCGAATCAAAATAAAAATTCTGGAGATGAAATTTTATAATCTTTGTATTATAATCTACCTCACACAGAATATCGTATTTGAGATAAAATTACTCTCTCATTGCTCAACAAAATTGTTCATATTAATTTAGGTTCACAATAAGCTTAACTAAATTATTTAAAAAAAATTGACAATATTATTAAAAGCAATAATCAAATTTGATGTAATACTTTGCCTAGGTCTATGAGCGTGTTTTCCGCCATCATTGTTCAATTTAATTCACAGGCTTAATCAGTTATGTCATTTCCGATATATTCGGATGCGCAAAACTGCACCCGATTAATTAATAAGGAGAATGAGATCCTGGTTGAATTATATATTATTGCGTTTTAACAGGAAACATTACTTCTATTCTTTGCGCATGGAGACGATGGAGCTTGAGAGGTTTGAAATGGTGTGGCTGCGTGATAATCGGCGCGTGTCAAATATTTATTTGGTATAAAAATGGAGTAATCTCCCTACTATCGATGTTCATGAAACACCAGGTCGGATTTTAAGAGACGTTTGGATATATCTGCAGCTGTTTTCGGATTCTACTGCGATGCCACTCTCCTCAGAGTAGGCGGAGGGGAACAGAAAGAAGTCCGCCGCGTAATGTGCGGGTTACCTCCACAGTTGGAACCACCGAGGGCACGGTCTCTACGACGGCACATCGCCATGAAATGGCAACCGAGGCGACGGAATTGGGTTTCACGAGTCGAAGGGAGGAGACTCGCATTCGAGTGTGAGCTGTGGGTAGGGAGCCAGGGGGAGATGGAGTCGGGATACGGCGAGCAACTGGGAAGTATGGAGGTTGGAGTGGGAGAGGAGGCGTACCCGGAGAGACGCGTGGTCGACCGACGCCTTCGTGAAGACCCCAGACGGCGGGAGAAAAAAATCCCGTGTGTGGTCTCCTTTGATGCTTTCCCTGCGATGCTTGACACTCAAGATGAGATGTTTTGAGGAGACGACGTCGAGGCGGGCGGGTACTCGTGGGTGGTGGGGGACTAGAGAGAGGCGGTGAAGCGAAGAAATAAAGGACAACGGGATTGAAAAGGGAAATGGAAAGAAAGGTTAACGGGCCGTAATACGGAGATAGGTTTTGAGGAATGGGGATTCGCGCCTAAATGCTTCTGGCTTAAGCTCATATTGTAAAGACGGCTTTTCACATCGGTTCAGAGTTGGTAACGAACTCCAGTTAGCCTTATGCAGAATACCATAGAAACACGTTTATTGTTTTTGAAAGCGAAATATTCCCGATTTTCGATTTGGTAATGAAAAATCTAAATACGACGGTTGAATTCGTCATTTTAGCGTAATATAACCAAGTATTTCTTCTGAATAAAGGAACAATATTTTTAAATAAGTAATATTTTTTAGGCGCATCGGTTTTGAAGTACCTCTAAAGAAAACATAACATTTTAGACTGTTTATAAAGACTAATGATATTTTAATGCAGACACACGCATTCGTGAACACTTGAATACTTCATTCAGAGAGAGATGTACATCACGCCCGAGAGGCCAGAGGTGTCCTCTGATAGCGGTCATTTCTCAGAAATATTTTCACCATGGGCAAGAAAGATCACATAACTTATGTTGTCTTTTTTGTACAGCAATTCAGTCTTTTCGTCGGAGAAATATTGTTATATTTGTCATGCTACATTATTCGCTGTTCTAATTTAGGGTTTACGTCGAGTTTTTTTACTTTGTGTCATGTGCCATTTTATAATGAAAAGAAAACTGCATAGATAATTTTTGCCTTAAATTTCTTGGTATGAAGAGTGATAGAATTAAAGGCTATTGCAGTGCATAAGTCATGTACAGTGTGTAAAATATGATGAGCTTAGATATTATTCAAATTTTAAAATAACAGAACATTCCCTTTAAAAAATAAATGCATCAAAATTTTTTAAATAAGCAACTTGCAGACCTGGTAACCTCATCTTCTAATGATGCAGTATGTGACAGAAGTCAGAAGACTTGACGCATTTACATGCATGTCATATAGTACGTCTGTAGTTTGGTAAAGTGCTTTGTAGATGATTTCTTTTACAAAATAAGTTCTGTTCCTCAATTTTGGATAGATTTTCTCTTTAAGCTGGCAGATGATATACCAGAACGTTTAACTCAATAGACGTCCACCCCTAATCTGTTCGAGGCAAATTATTGCGCTGCAACTCAATATATGCACCAAATCACGGGAAAAATCTTGACTAAAATCATGTCATTTCGGAGGCGAAAGTTATCCACGAAAGAGAGAGCCGAGGTGGATGTTTTATTTGTTGATAGTATTTGAGCTGACACTTGCACAGGACATATCCTTTTATTTCACAAAATCGACATTGCTTTGAAGAAATGGGATTATGGTTGAATATAACAAAAACATTTTAAGATACTAATTCATCAAGTTTCTTCAATTCCCATTTGATATTGTGCAAAACAATGCGTCCCTTCAACATTTCTTTAATAGTTTATCTCTTTTATGTGGTCATTCACTTTCATGTGGAAACTACTGTGAGATTAAAATTACTCTTTTAGGGTTTTCAGACGTATTTTAATAAACAATACTAATTTTTGTTCATTCGAAGGTTTCCGCGGCGATGAGTAGGTGATTTCCACATTTTTCGGGCTGCGTCCGCGTATGTCGTTTAAATGTACAACAGTTTCGCCAGCTATCCTGCTGGCGTCCTCAGGTCAAGGATGAAAGAAGCTTGTTGTCCCGTCTTATATAGGAAAAATCCGGCGCCAAAACCGGGAAATTTCTTGGCCAATCAGGGAACGTCCTCATATTTGCGCGGAATAATTCTTTTCCACGCACTGTGGAGTGGATATCCATCCTCTCTGTTAAAATTTTCTGGCCTTTTTTATCATAAGGCGTGTACTGCTACTACCATAATATCAGAAGGCGTGTACCAAGTGCCATGCTCCTGTGGCAAATGGTACATCGGTGAAACATGCAGAGCGCTGAAAACACGCATGAGTGAACACCAGAGGGCAACCAAGGCCAAACAGTTTAGAGCATCGGCCATCGCTGAGCACGCCTGGAGTGAACCTGGACACTCTATTCTGTTCGACGACGCTAAAATAATAGCCAAAGAAGGAAAATACTTCCAGAGAATAATCAGAGAGGCCATTGAAATCGTTAAAAGGCCAGAAAATTTTAACAGAGAGGATGGATATCCACTCCACAGTGCGTGGAAAAGAATTATTCCGCGCAAATATGAGGACGTTCCCTGATTGGCCAAGAAATTTCCCGGTTTTGGCGCCGGATTTTTCCTATATAAGACGGGACAACAAGCTTCTTTCATCCTTGACCTGAGGACGCCAGCAGGATATCTGGCGAAACTGTTGTACATTTAAACGACATACGCGGACGCAGCCCGAAAAATGTGGAAATCACCAATACTAATTTTTCTATATTAAAGAAACTTATTCTGTCCATTTACCTCCATCTACCGTCATGAAGTTTCTTTTTGGGATCTAATGCATTATAAATGGCATGGTGACATTACAGGTGTATAAGTTTTTAGAGATTTTTAAAATAATTTCAAATTTGCCAAAAATGCATGTAGAGAAGTTTCAAAGTGATGCTTGACGGAATGAGCTACTTTACTTTTTAGCATTTGAATTTTTATGAATTTAAGTTTTTCAGCTAAATAACAACTTAATTGAAAAAATAAAAGAAAAACCGATGCTTCGTACTCACACCATGTCGACATTTTAGGGTGGTGGGGTGGTAAAAAGGTGGGTAGTGGCCTTAGGCGACCGAGAAGTTTGTATATACAAGAGACGATAAAGGAAATTACAATTATAAAATAAAATTGAAGCCGCGGTTATAAACACGATTAGCAAACATTGTCCTGCACTGCAATACTGGTTGTGTCAAATGTGGAAATTAAAGTTAGGGGGTGGAAATATCCTTAGAAGGGATGACCTGAAAAGCAAAAAGTGAATGAATCACGGTCGGCTCTAAGATATCAGGCCCCACTGCCAAAAAACAGGTTAGTTGAAAAAAAGAGCCTACACAAGAGTCTACAATCGGTTTCCATATTTACTGTGTTCCGAGTACAATAATGCATGTATCGCTGAGGGAAACTTTTCAAAAATTTATCCGAAAATTTAATCTTACGGATATTTTACCATAAATGTCAACACATTTTTCAAGCACGTTAGGTGAACAGTGGTAAGTTATTAATCTAATCTCATCGTATTCTCAGCGTTATCTTGTTGAAGACAGACTAAGGACCCCAGTCCTGTAGTGTGAATTTAATATCCCATATCATTACTGAGTTCTACCTTCACTTATCAAATTACCTTCCAGGTTATCGACTATGGTATCAACGATAAGTTTGACACTTCATAGATTTACACGAAGCAAGCATATCTCAAATAAGGTATTTCATTTTTTCTTTCTCTCTTAACAAAACCCGGTTATTCTCCTTACAAACAAATAAAATAAGTGTGTCCACCACGTTGAAGATGCTACAGAGTTACATGCGAGAGCTCGATTCGAAGGTACTTTACTTATTTGCGTGGAAAATTACAATGTACTTATATCATCTACTACGAAAGCGTGTGCTTTTTTTTAATTAAACTGGCAGATGTTTTTGAGGAGTCATTACGGGAAAGAATCGTGCACATTCGCATGGAGGATGATCTCCATATTTCTGAGAGGTTATAATTAAAAACGGAAGGGATTAGTCGCGGAGCATTCAAACAAAGAGGGGGAGGATTGTCAGAGGGTGGTGAGTGAAGGAGAGGGCGCGGTGGATCATGGACCGCGGGTGAGGATCGGCGCGAGAGGGGCGGAGGGGGATGAGGTGGAGGATGAAGGAGGTTGATGTGTGTGGAGGCCGCGCATTACTCGTCGGATATGGTCCGTAAGGGGGGCGATGGATTGCTCTTCGGGGACGGGAGAGGGAAATGGAGGGGAAGCGATGAAATATACGACCGCTTCTCCTCTTTTCACCGTCCCTTTAGCATGAAGTTGGGAGTTGGATGGAGAGTGGGACATTTTGGGAGTTGGAGATAAAGAGTTGGAAGTGCTTATAACATTTCATTCCCTTCCCACTAGAAGGATTGCCGTTATCTATGAAATGAATGTATTCATTTATATTTATTTGTTTTTAATTAACGTTGCATGCACGTGAGAAAGTCTATTCAGGGATTAAAATACCAAATGCATAAGAGCAGCGAGTTCGCTTTATTCGTCTGATTTAAAAAAATATTGTAAGGAAATCTTTTATGATTTTCATTATATTGATCAATTAGATAAATAAATGGCTATTGCACATGATAAATGAGATGGAGTATTATCATTGCATTCTTTTCCTATGGTTGCATGGTCATTTGAAAGCCGAAGATAGTGTGTTGCAGATTTTGATTTCATTACTGATATGTAGGAACGAGCTAGCCCATACCATTTTGTTGAAATTATATCATAAATAAAAAAAAGATGTTTTTCCAATTTCTGTTGAATTTTATATGTAGAGTATTGACCTTATAAGAATTTATAACGATATATTTTAATTCTTTGTATTCCATTGGCTGAGGCAGCTTTGGAAACAGCCTTTAACAATATTTAGTGGTACTTTTTAATAAACAACGAATTCGTTTCAACAGTAGGTTAATGGTTAAACAAATGTGCAAAGAAATTTTTTACATGTATAGAATGACATCAATAGTAAATGGAATGGAACGATATTCTTCGTACTGGGATATATTCACACACTGACCTTCATTGTGACGATAATTTTTATTCATTACGCATTTATCGTGTTGAGGTTGATAGATCAATGCTATATATAAGATCGGACTAAAATATTAACCATGAATTTGTACGAATAGGAGGAACGTAAAAGCTCCACAGAAGTACCGAACAATACGCCAGTAATTATGTTACTACGTTTGATGAAACATTTTTTGAAACTTAAAATATACAGGTAAATGGATTGGACAAAAAAGGATTTTTTATGTAAAATTATAAAAAATAAAAGTGATAGTTTTTTAAATTTTTACAAATTAATTATCATTCTGAAACTTGGTTATGGCTTTTCTATGGATGTGTGCATTCAGTATTGTCTAAAGTGCACACACGACCTGCATTAAAGAGTGAGCAATAAATATGAACTTGTAGTATCTCCCGTTTACTCTTTGAATAATTTTATTTGAAAGTGCAACGATATGTGTTATCAGGTATTTTTATTTCAACAATAAATACGTTCTTTATTTTTGACAAACATGTGGATCAATTCATTGCACTATGAATGATGTTTTTTCATTGATTTCCTCTGCGATAAATTTATGAACAATTGCACATTTAAAAGAAGGATCGCTAACAATTTTGAGCAATTGCCCCCAGGTTAATTTACATAGCTTAGGTAGGCATCAAATTTGTTTTGAAAATCAATCACGGAGAGGTAATATTTGTACATAATAAATGCGCATAATTATGTCTTTATTTTTACCTTTGGTAAAATTCTTATTATCGGCAGGGAAAATTCACCTCCTTTAAAATCCATTATTCACCCGGAGGCACTTGAGTTGAACGCTGAAACAATAACTACTGTGAAAGCAGGCCATTTTTAAAAATGTAAAGAAAAATATAAATGGAAATAACAAAATAACCCTTTACATCAAATCATGAATAAATATATGCTTTTCATGGTAAATTGAAATTTTTCCTTGAGAATATATATAAGGATGATCAAAATTAATATCTAATTTCGATTCAACGGTGTACATTCATATATTCCATCCATTGCTGGTATCATATACTCTTTATGCGTATTCTCTAAGTACTATTGAGTTGCTACATTAACTGATAAATGCAGGTTTCTCATTATTTCTAGAGATGGTTGATAAGACCGTTGTAGCTACCTGGTAAACCTTATGACAGAGTAGATTGTGGAGGTTGAGGAATACAATTATATGGGAGAATATTAATAAATCAATTATAAAATGGTGACTGCGTTAACATTACTTTTGTGCCTTATTAGTTTTTGCCTGTGAAGTACTGCTGAAATATTTTATGAATGAGGTTATCATTAAAGAGCACTGTCGAAAAGTCTGAGTCATACGGTAGGCAAAAGCGTAATAAAATAAGATCGAGGTTTTAGGTGATAGAGGCATGAAATGGTAATTTAGTACTCGAATGAATAAATGTAGAATATCATTACATACTGAATGTATAGGTAATACTAATGGCATTGGGTTAAAATTTGTTAAATGAATACTTAACATGTCTTGGCATTATATTTCATTTATGCTATCCTCTTAAACATATCTTCCAGAAAACACCCATTTAATTTAATTATATGTGCCAATCTGTTTTTGGATTCAATATTACCGAAAGTGAATACGAAATTGGATGCATTTAATTCATTTTCACTGACATGTATTCGTCCATTTCCATACCTCATACGATGTATATGTTTTCTAGGTCATCATTAGAATACTCCGAAATTTTGAAGGCTTTAAAGAACAAGACGTTATGACGGCATAACATACACCAATGTCACAGGTATTCATTTTCATGCGCGTTGCGTAACAGTCAACGAGGTTTGTACCATCGTTTTAAACACGAAAGTGATTGAGTGCAAATTTAGTCTGGAGAATAGAATAAAGGATGCTTGCACTCCAATTCCTTAGTTCGAGTCCCGGTTAAGGCGAATGACTTTACACTGGGTCATTTTTACATTGTAATGCACTTTAATGGGCTGATTGTTAAAAGTTACTGTCGTGACATCTCCATCAGTTTCTTTTAATTTATCGTTAGTAGTATTTTAACCTCGTTTGAATATCAATATCCTGTGGTGTGTCACCCTAAAATAATCCTTTTTCATAAATATAGGGAATCTCGATGATTATTCGAAAACATTTGATAATTTTCCACTCATGTTTTGGAATAATTTTTCCGTTTCAACGTTTTCATTGCAATGCAGATACTATAATTTTGTATGAGATGAAATTACTGAGTTTTTCAGTTATTCACCATCGGTTATTTCCTTACATTCTTCGCGCCTACAATTGATTCCATCCTCAAGTCTAGGTAGGCTCGTGACTATTCCATCTGTCTTCGTGTTTCTTTTTCCCTGAAATCTATATTTTCCTTATTTCCCTACCATCCTTGCTTTTGTGCCCCGGTTCCATTTCTTCCTCTTCTAAACCAAGAGCCAAAAAAAATGTTGTGCATGACAACATCTATGAAAAAAGAGACTCGTGTTGGCTGACAAATGGATTCGTTAGATGGATATGGAGCTAAGCAGAGAAAACGGATGATTGTCGGAAGTCATCTTCTCTTTCTCAGTTTCATGTATTGCCCAGAGAACCTGGGAGAAGTTGGACTGAATAGAAATTGGGGAGAAAGGCGGAAAAAAAGTTGAAGGTTTCTGGCGTTTTTGAGGAAACAAATTTCTTTGACAGCAAGGGCGTTGGAGAAAATCGGATCTTGTTGCGGTGGAGTTTATATTTGACATCGCAGCGGCAGGAAGTAAAGGACTCGCTACATACATTAAAAGGATCCCGGGAATATCAGTATTCATACGAGCCCATCGCACATTGAGAGGATATGACAATGCTTACTGGTAGAGGGAAAATTTGCAAGATAGAGTTCCTTAATGTGCTGTTGACGAGTGAATGACCACCTATAGTTACACACAAAACATATGCTAATCTTTTGTTGTTTCGTTCATTACCCATTTATGTTACGCCAACATGCCATCAATCGCTGTAACCTAAAATACAGCCGATCAAAAATGTACTCGCCATCAGCTGGTTATAGCTGAAGTAAGTTAACCAGCTTCAACCTTTACTCTAATATTTAGATCGTTGATGTTAAGGCTTATCATTGAATAAAATTAGAAGTTCTCTTCTAAAAACGTAATTTTCTTTATAAAAATACCAGACTTTTTTCACAAAAAGTAAAGCGGGTATGACTAAAAAGTTTTAGAAATGTTGAAAATGAAACAAAATTATAGGTAGGAAACAGTTCTTATTTTAACTTTAAATGAACGATTTTTAAACAAGCCATTTTCGAACCTCTTAATTTAATTTATTTCTAACCAGGTCAATTTGGAAACTATTCTTACAAGAAAAGCATATTTTTTGAGAGAATCTTACAATATTTCTACCTGGATGAATTCACTCCAGGTTAGAATGTTATATTCAACACATTTAGATTTTTAAAAACTCAAGCGATTTTTTCATTCCTCCACTGTGGCGCTTTAACTTGACGAATTAGTGCTCCTGATCTTTTAATTTTCATATTTTCGATTGCGTGGGTCGCGGTAGTCCAAGGGGTAGAGCGTTGGACTACTGACTGGACGGTCCCGGGTTCGATTCGCGGGCAAGTATCTGGGCACCTACGGCTCCACACAACCTATGTGATTTTTCTGGTGCCAGATCTTCCTGCGTAACCTTAACCCTCACAGGGAAAGGAACTGGCCCCCCTACCCTGATGTGTGATGTTCACACGCCGTCGGGGTTATTACTGGGTGAACTCCAATATCACCTACCAAACCGACCTTCGGGTTGATTACTGTCCTTATGGTTTTTTTTTGATTCTCGGTTGCGAGAAATATGAAAAACTACATATTCTAAGCTAGTTAAATATTTTATTAATTGTTTTTATTGACTGACTCTTATTTATATACTTCTTATATATAGACTATTGTTATTGTGGTTTAATCCCGTGTAAGTAAAACCCCATGAATCCAAATGATAAGAATAAATATCTATCTATAATAGCTAATATCAGTTTATTTATAATATCCCATTGATTGAGATGGAGGTATTAATAAGATATTCAAAGCAGTACAGCAGATCATTTATGGGCAAGACAAATAGGAAATAGTATTTTATATAGGCCGTTTCAATTTTTAGGAGTTTTGAATTAGAAAATCATTTTTGAGAAAAGGACATTCGGTTTTCGTCCGAGTTCATTGCCTTTTGATGGTAATACTCACTCCTCCGTTTCAGGAAGTATCTTCCGATCGAAGCAAAAAATTCTTTTTTATAGGGCATGTTACCATTTCAAACCAAAATCATTAAAATGGATTTTTTCGTATAGGTGTAGTGTCTTCGTTTTTGTGTAAAGCTTGGTCATCAGTTTGCTCTGATACTTTCACATGATAAGCGCTCTTAATGGTCTGTTGAGGAAGAGGGTGGAATAAACTCTTTCAAGCGCTAGCGAAGTTAATACCGTCTTCCTTATTGAAAATATTTCACTGCGTGACGGCCTCTATCGCCATTCTAATTAACATAGGAAAATATACTTCATCCCCTCTTATTCAGTTCTGCATTCTACATGGTAAATTATCCAGACCCCTACTGCGTAGGTTCCGACGCAGATTCCGCTGGATGTATCAGCTAATTTTTTTACGGCTTATTAGGGCGCATTTCTCCTGCATGTTTTGGTTTTATTGTCAGTGAAATGTATGAATTACTGTAGGTACCCTTCGTGTTGTACAATTTCTTGTATCAGTCAGATGGAGTACGATTTGTGGCTCCGTGAAGGATGCTGCAGGTTGTATTTATAATTTGACTGGTACTTTGGGAACATAAGATAAATAAGCGTACGTCGTAGACTCCTCTTGCAAGATCTTTGAAGGTTTCTCAGTGGTACATCATCGTAGCATAGAAATGAACAGACAAGTCAAAGAATGGACCGACTTTTGCCGTTTATTTTAATTTATCTTTCTCGAGAAAATATTCGGAGATCATTTCTGAAAGACATATTGTCATCTTTTTCTGTGGGATGATTACTTACTTTTAAATGATATAAATATCCTAAAAATTTACGAATTTTTTATGTAGATACTTCAATTGATGCTGTAGAAATTCATTATTTAATTTTTAACAAATTTAGGAAATCTCTGGAAGAGCTAATCCCTCACAAATCAAACCAATTCCATCCAATCTTATTTGGCATTAATATTATATTTTAAGGATTCTATAAAACTTAGCCATTATTATTTTTCCATGGTAATCATTAATAAATGCAATCCCAATTTGGTAATTAATTATAAATCAGGTATTATCCATATCTACCATCTTTAATCACAAAGGTTTTAGAATTATTGAACTACATCATGTAAAGAAAAAAATGGCAATTAAAGTGGAGCATCAAATGTAATAACTGAAGTCATAGAATGATACTTCGATATCATGACTTGTATTTATGAAAGCAGCGCATATGGACAATAAATATTTTTGTACCGATCCCCCTACAATTTGCTGTTGATGTAGCCCATTCCTTTCATCGCAACCTTCATTTATCAGGTATTTCTGGAAAAGTAGTTTCAAAATGCCTATTCTTGGTTCACATTAGAAAGATGACGTTCATTTGAGCTTTGCAGGCTTCTGGAAGGATCATTTAAGGACACTGACTCTGTGAGACATCTTCAGGGAATTTTTGACTGTGCTTAATGGTGACTCTTCTAAATCCATTGATCTCATCTTTGGGCTCAGGCCGAAAATTAAAGCTTTAATTCATCCTCTAAAGTTTGCACCTATTCTCCTGCCCCATTGAAAACGGATTAGGACGGCTCGAGATAGAATGTGCGAGTAAATTCGGAGAGAAACCAAACGCTAAAACGCTGAAGACGCTGATGGGCGATGCAGTTTCCCCAAGTTTTCTGGCACGTGGCGGCGAAAGTCACGGTTGGGGTAGAAAGAGTTCCGAAGGACCGGGGTAACGGCGCGAGAGGTATTCGATGGCTAAGGAAATGAACAAATGATTCTTTAAAGGAACTGCGGAACTCGCCGTGCGTCAAAGGTTCTGGAGAACCTTTTCTTTTTAAATGTTTACTGAGGCGGGTCGCCCGGAATACAAATTGGGCGTTTTTCTGCCTCCTGTGAATTGTTACCTTTGAGTTCACTTTGAATGTCCAACTGGGCGAGGTGTGCCCGGAATTTGTAAGATCTGACGAATATTGCGTTACATATATCTTCTGAGCGCATTACTGGCGTCTAGGAAAGTGAAATCAAGCATTCTCCTATTTTTATTAACTGAAGCATACGGTGTCGAGTAGAAATGGCCAGTTTTGCTTTTTACCATAGTAGATCAATTCACCAGGGCGCTTTGATTCTGAGTTTTGTGTCTCACATGCATGCACATTCATGCACTATGAACCCATATTATAGATTTATTTGCTTTTGTTTAAATCCATGGCTTTAAAATTATCATTAATTAATCTCTAGTGTACACCAAAAGTTTTAGATGTATTAAGAGTGAGATAATACTTAAAATTGTAAATACGACGTGATGGACAGCAATTCCTTTCTATAGAATTTGACGATAGTTTAGACTGATTTAAAATTATTTCAACCTATATGTACAAAATATTTTATTCCTTCCATGACCATCATCATTTCCCAAACAGAAATACTTAATCAAGTGAGAATGGATTTCGTTATCAAAGTTCAGCTCTTTATTTTATATTATTTATTTAAACAATGATGAAATTTCTTATTTTTGCATGGGGATGATCGATTTTTTAATAAGATTTAAGGTTATTTTAAAATTTAAGTTGTATACCTTACCATTTATATTTCAAGAACTCTTTATAAGATCTGCATAGCAATAAATATATATACCTTATAGTGGTCCTTCCCCAGGAATCACGTACATTCAAATCCATGGATTCCTAATTTTTTGCCTGCGGTTAAAGAATAATATTAATGTACTCTTAGTTTTATGATGCAATCAAAGTTGCTAAAATGGTGATGAGTGCACTTCCAAAAGTCTTAGTAAAAACGTGGACCGTACTAAATCGGAGTAGTTCGTTAAGAATCGTATTTCTATGTGTTTAGTTATGTACAGTCCAGCTTATTTATGGAGAACGTAATTTGTACGATAACAGCTTGTGGGTAATTATTAAACAAGCCCCTGAAGGTTGAAAGCAGTTTATCTTGTACGCCCGATCATATTTTGTTTGAATAGCATGAATTATTAAGGGCATTCATTTTAAGCGTTAAGGTGTAATGAAGATGATTAAGCCAATGATGAACAGTGCGTGAAGGTTAAAAATGCCATGATCAGTTATAGTTCTACTTTCTTTGAGAAAAAAAGAGAGAAATTGAGGAGGGATTTAATGCGCAAAGATACATAAATTCTGACCCGTTTCAATTTTTTTACTTGCATGATAACGCATGTATTTTGACTAAACGCGTGATCTATGCTTTGCCTAAAAGGTTACTTATGTTCGAATGCTTTTGTGCCTCATATACAAAAACTGTTCACCTACTCCCGTGGTCTCCTAATGAAATTCGCGCAATGGTTTTTAAAATGAAAAAATTCTTATTATTTGACTAAATTTTCATGTCAGGAATAAAAGTGAAATTATGCCACTGAACTATAAAAAGTGACCAACCCAAAAACTCGGTCGATAGTTGAAGGTAGTGCTTACTCCATACTGAGTTCAAGGACAAATTTCAGCCATCAGTGGAAGAGGACTGGTTATTTTCACGGTGCCGCCTGCAACTTCTCACCAAGATCTCGTAGCCGAATTACAAGTATTACGAAACTAACTTTGGTGAAACTCGTTGCCAATGTGCTCTACCCAGAGTCCAACTCGGGCGATTCAGTCCACAGTCCAGACACTCCAATTACTGGACTACAATATTATATAAGTACATTATTAACCTAACGTTATTGATTCCACCATGATTCATCGAATATTAGTACGTTTAATGTGTATTTGAATTCAAAAAATGTCTCCATCCGTATAAAAATCAATCAATTAGAAATTTTCTCCATACCTCTCATCCACAGAAATTAACGGGCCATAGAAAATGTTTAACCTAAACCAACGTTAGATTAAAGCATTTGAAAGCGGTCTTTGTGGAAACATTTTTGCCCATGTTGTTATTGATGGTGATAAACTAATATCACTGACATGAATTTGACATGAATGACATGAATCACTGACCAGTTCTTAGTTTCTCTAGCTTTCAATGTGATTTAATGAGGTCTTAATGTGAGATTGAGGTTTGTCGATACTGGAAAAACACCACTGGAAGTAAAAAACATGGCTAGTCACGGTTTCTCGCCTGGTAAGTAGTGCCATCATCATGTTTAGTGAAATAGAATCTTTTCTGGAGAAGGAATATGGAAGCACGAACACCGGAAGAGGGGTCACAGTGGTTGCGAAGAAGTTCGCTCCACGAAGTGACTGATCAGTGGATAGGCGAACCTCCTCCCATAAGATTTGGCTCCTCGTGTTCCCACTCTCTCTCTTCCCGAGGCTTCCATTTCCCGGCAACACCTCCAAAAACACTCCATTCAGCGCGGCTGCTCGTGCAAGGGAAAAAATCGCCCGAGGATCTTTTTCTCCCGTCTCCATCTTATTTTTATTCCGTCGCTATCGCTCTCCTTCCCCGCGCTGCTCCGCCCCCTCTTCAGAGCTCGCTGGCATCGTCTCCGATATCTCCCCGTGCCACATTCTCCCAACCGCGAACCCCTTCACCACCCCCGTCTCGATCCCCCTCACTTATCCCATCTACCCCCCCCCAACCCAATCCAATGTCCACGTGGGTCCCACTCGTTGTATCCATGCTCCGACAAACCGACTCCGTTCACCAATCTCAAATCCTACCCTTTTGTATTATTTATTATTTCCGTATATTCTAGTTCCTTAACATTCCCCCATGTATCCTAGTCTTTACATTCTCTAAACCAAAAGGTGTGTGGCGTCTCAATATCTTTGGGCTTGAGCAGTTTTAGCAATGCATTGCCCCGAAGTGTTTGGCTTTCAATATCCTGTTTCCGGCTGATCATCAAAAGTGTCAATGCCGATGGGCATTAAATTGATAAATTATTTGAGAACCAAAGCAATATATTCTTTGTAAATTGAGCAACAAAAGTAAAATATATACGTAGCATTTTCCTTCCGCTTTACTCCGAGTCTGTAAGTTAAAACAAATGGAATAAATTGTTTATTTTGTTTAAAATATCATTTCATAACATCAAATATCATTTAAATATATTTAGCAGCAGTTGAGAAAAGCAATTTTTGAAATTTGAAATACCACCAAAGTTGTTTTAAGAATGCAATTGATTTCAGTTTTTCATTTTGACATTGAAAAGTTCTCTGACCTTTACTGGTGTGCCAAAAAAGTGAGAATTTATTCACTGGAACCAAAGAGTGAACATACCAATATTTTAAGTCATTTGGCTACTTTTGAAAGATTTCCTTCCGTTATTTCTCGATTGTATCCTATCAGAAAACAAAATTTTTCCATGCCGGGTTCTTTTATGGTTTTCGTCGTTATTGTACTATAGTTTTTATCTGCTTCAGACGCTGAAAATTTTTGTTCATTTGAATGCTTCAGTTTATTTTACAGGTATTGTGCCGTCCGAATATTATACTGCTCGTGTAGGTGTTTCCGTATGATCGATGTGTGTATATATATATACACACATCGATCGATATATATAAGAGCATCCGCCCGGCAAGTGGAAAGATCCGGTGTTCGAGTCCCGGTTGAGGAAATATTTTTACTCTTGTGATCCGTTCGATTCCGCCTTCCCCACCTCTATTGTGTTCGTCCTTTATACGTGTTCCTATCCCTTTCCCTTATATATGTTTCTGTATATATGAGTATTTATTCGCCGTTTGGCGGGATTTCGTGTTTGAATGTGTATTTGGCCAATGTGGCTCATCTCTTTCTTCTGGCTATGCGTGCCACGAAACGCACTGTTCTTTTCCTGTATGATGTTGTATGAATTCTAACCACTCTCCTTTCCTCTTGTGTATTGTCTATTTCTCCTTTGGTGGGTGAAACAGCCCCCTGACGCCATCTCTTGGCTAAAGAATCGGGGCGCTTGGCGACATTTAAGACCCACGGATCTCAGGGTAAATTACATGCCCTCGATAGCTCAAGTGGTTAAGAGCATCCGCCCGGCAAGTGGAAAGATCCGGTGTTCGAGTCCCGGTTGAGGAAATATTTTTACTCTTGTGATCCGTTCGATTCCGCCTTCCCCACCTCTATTGTGTTCGTCCTTTATACGTGTTCCTATCCCTTTTCCTTATATATGTTTCTGTATATATGAGTATTTATTCGCCGTTTGGCGGGATTTCGTGTTTGAATGTATATATATATATATATATATATATATATATATATATATATATATATATATATATATATATATATATATATATATATATATATATATATATATATATATATATTAGAGTGTAGCCTTTTTAAATGAGTTTTTTTTCCAAAGAGGGTAAAATGAGATTAAAACCGGATATTTATTTTTCCCGAAGAAATAGAGCAATGTTAGCAATTTTTTTGTTTCTTCTTCTTCCTTTCGACACTTACCTTTGATATATATTCTTCTCCTGGTACTGCATTTTTTATTCTCTTCACTTCCACCTTATTCTATCTACTTTCTCCGTTCCACCCCATCCTCACGCCCACTCTTCCCTTCTCTCACACCCTTCCCGCAACCTCTCACCCCCCCCCCCCGCCAACCTTCCCGTCATCTTTTCCTCTTTTTCTCCCGCTCAGTGGGGAATCCACACCTGCTATCTCCACGCACCCTCTCCCCTCCATCTTTTTCATCACCACTCGCACCCCTCCCACATCTCTCTCCCCTCCAGCCCACTTTCCTTCCCGGCCGTAGCCCCTTCGCCTTCACCGCACAAACACAAACACTCTCTCGGGCCCACATATATTCCCCCGTGGCGCCTCCCCGGAATACACCGTCGCCTCCGCTCCCTCCCCCACTCGCTGCCTTCCCCGCCCGCTCCCTCAGGCCGGCGTCGTCTCATCCTCATCTCCCTCGTCACCTCCAGATGCCATGGAACACCAAGCCACCGCCCCTTTTTCCTCACCCCCACCACCTATGCCACTCTACGTCCACCCCGTCTCCCAAATCCTCTTCTCCAGCAGTAAACCTCCTTAGGCTTCGAAAGTCTACCTCAATCTTGCTTGCCTCATCTAAACAACGAAATGCCACTTACACCCGTACACCAGCGAGGAGAAAAATAAAACATTTTTTTCCTTACCTAAGGGCATGCAAATTTATGGCTGAATGAGTTGATGGACAATTCCGTCGTGATTCGGGGAGTAGTCGCTGCCGACCCGGTTTTTCAGCAGTGATCGCGACCAGAAAGTCAAGGTTTTATATTCCATTTTGGAAAAAGACGTTACTTTGAGAAGGGAAGCGTTCCTTCTTGGGAGAGAATGCATTATGGCATAATGTTTCGTACTCGCTTGTTTTCATTGAATTCATGGCTGCTAGCTAGACAATCCTCGCACGTAATATATAATAATCCTAATCGGCTATGATGAGCAAATATTCCTTCATCAACCTTGAATTTATTAGAATGAAGTACCAAATTAGATTGCTGTAGCCATTAAATCAAATTCCTCTTACTACTTACTTAAAAGAAACATCTATGAACTTGCAAAATTATTGCATAAAAGATTCTTATAATTTATGACCTGGCTATAGAACGGTTATTTCTTGATTATTTTATACGTATTTTTTCAACAGTTGTTGTCTGCTTGGTAGCCATGGTACTTAAGCATGGATTTCAGTTTCAGTGAATCTTACTGAATATTGTATTTTCTTCCATTCCCACTATTGTCGTCATAGGTTGACTCTTTCCGCCATTTCCCCTTTCTTTTCATTTTCAGCTTCAATCGCTCTCCATAGCCATCAATTCCGTTCCTTTGCACTCCCCTCTACCGATATCTCCGCCTCCAAGTCCCCGCACCGTTCCCCCCTCACCACTTCTGACTTCGAGCCCCTCTCGCCCCACATCACTACTACAACTATCCTCCTCTACTTCAAATAAAAAAATTACCCCATACAGAACCCACTCAAAACCACACGCGCCACTTATCTTGATCGAATTTTTCCCAGTTCTGGTTTCTTCCCATCGTCTCTTGTAACACCTATTTCCTGATGGATATAAACCTTTTACGAGAACCTTATCAAAGCCATCTTTATATGCATAGTTTTCTCCAGCGCTCAGGCTCTAGGATTATTATCAGCCGCTGAATTTTGGCCCTTCCATGCTCCTAAAGAAGTGTTTGAGAATACCAATATTTTGGATAGATCATGTATTCTAGTTAGCATATACAGGGTCCATACAATAAGTATCGTGACTGGTTCACTGTAGCCTCAACGGAGCAGTGGATGGGGGTCCTACCGTAGGCTCGGTAGAGGGGTTCCCCACCACTCAGGCTCACTTTAGTTTAGTCGCCTCCGGGCATGCGCTGAGACAGCAGGTGGACTTTTGTGACGTGTGATTGCTTGTGGTGTCATCTCACCAGCATGGAGCGCACCGTCGAGCAACGCTATGCTGTGAAGTTTTGCGTTAAACTCGGGAATCCGCTTCGGAGACCTTTGAACTCAAACAGTTTTAATGGCGGTGATGCCGTAAGCCACACAAGAGTTTTTGAGTTGCACAAAATGTTTAAGGAAGGCTGGGAGCTCGTCGAAGACGAGTACCGCGACAGACGCGCGACGACCGCTCGAACCGATGCTCAGGTGGCCAAAGTGGAAAACTATTGGGCTCCTGAGGAGACCGGCCTTTCAGTCCTAACCGTCCACACCATTGTAACAGAGGATCTTGAGCTGAGGAAAGTGTGTGCGAAGATGGTGCCCAAAGTCTTGAGCGAGGAACAAAAACTGTCGTGGGTGAAAATTTTGCAAGAACCAAATTCGGCGTGGCAACGTTGCCTCAACCCCCCCCCCCCCCCTACAGCCCCGACCTGGCTTTACCTGTCTTTTTCTTGTTTCTGCAAATAAAAAGGTAGCTCAAAGGATATCGGTTCAACTCCATCTAGGCGGTTCAAGCGGCGACGACAAAGGCTCTCAACAGTGTTCCAGAAACGGACTTCCAGCGGGCTTTTGACGAGCGGTAGACTCACCGACCTAAGTGTACGGATGCAGGAGGAATTTATATTGATGATTATTAAGTAATTGTAATGATAACTGCAATAAACACTAGCTTTTTGAAACCAGTTCCGATACGCTTTGTATGGACCCTGTATTTCATCTACTCTATTTTTTATTATATTATAATACAAGATCATTCACGAACTTAAAAGAAATCCGGGTATTCTTCTACGAAAAAAAATACTATTTCTTGCTTTTCTAATGCTACGCACTAAAAATAAACAATTATGGATGTCATTTAAACCTGTAAATTTACTTATAAAAATAATTCGTTAGTCTTTGAGGAAGAAGGTAAGTTTTTCAGGGGAGTGGGATTTAATCATAGGAGAATGGTTTTGCCATTCTTTGCCGAGATACAGGGGTGCAATTATGCTGGTAATTTGATTGTATTGAATTTTGTCAACGTTCTTATGACTTTCTCGTACAGGTAAAAAGTGCCGTGGTAAATATATAATAGTGGCTACCAATCTTTATAAGATAAAAATTTGAAATTTCAGAATTCTACCCCAAAGCTACTGCTCTCTTGGTAATACAATTTCTCTCAGTATGGCATGCTAATTCATTATTTAGTCATTAATATACGTATGTATAAATATATACAGTCTAACTTTATATGATTGTTCTAGTTGCAATCAGGATTATCTGCAAAAGATGCATCTACAGAATATTTAATTTTCGGTTCAATTCTTATATTAAAGAAGTGTGTTGAAACAAAGCAGAAACCTAATAATGTGTCCGGTTTGTAGAGGTGGAGGATAAACATGGTAGTGGGAAATGCTTCTGTGCTATTTTACAAGTAATAAAACATGAGTTGAGGAGAAGTATAGGTGTAGGAGGCTGAGTTTGGAGGGTTTGGCAATAAGTAAGACCGAGGTGCAAGTCTAGGATTTAAGGAATGGCTCGTGGGTATTCGGTTATCGGTTTTATGTCACTGCGGTAATGCTGCAGTTTCCACAGCCATGTTGCATAGGGAAAATCCAAGGTAGGTGAAAAAGCGATAAAAGTAGGAGTGGAAGTGAATAGTTACAAATCTGAAACTTGAATATTTATCGTATGCACAGTATGCCAGGCTAAAATGACTGACATTACCTGCCAGTCTTAAATTAACACAAAGAGTGGCACTAAAGACCATCATCTACATGTATCGTATACCATACGCACTCTGTTAGGCGTCACGTGTACATGTGTCACAAGGCTATGATGCTGATGCAATGGGCCTCAACAGTTTAGAAGCATTTGCATCCGAGACGCATAATTTTTATTGTTTATCCAAGATTTTATTTACATTTGATAATGAAAAGAAACATTTCTCGGTAGCCCCAATGCCATCCCGTGTTTACTCACTTTTTTGTTTAATTTAACGTTAGATATTACGATACACGTATAGAGATTATAGAGATAATGAAATTACGTATACCTAGAATGCGTAGGTATTATAACTATCTGGCCTCGTTTAATTAACTA